>NC_133138.1:66415956-66723040 GCF_048418815.1 Hemitrygon akajei
TTCCTTTCTCTTTATTTTAAACAAAGAGGAGCAATAATCGAAGTTGTCCTGAAAGAATGTAGGTTGTTTTTGTTCGCTGTCAGAAGTTTGTAATAGTTTATGATAAGCTTATAAATTATTCTAAATAACAAAGTAAACATATTCCATATAAATAACGATTCATTGACTATGAACAGCTTTAGGTGGTTTTCAGAGATCTAATCAGGAGCCCTCTAAACATAGGTTATTCTTTGCCTTTCTCTTAAAAAAGTTGTTTGTCCTGTCATATCTGTGTTGCACCTTAATCTTTATCTTCTTACACTGAACAATGTTATTCACAATAAGACTGATAAAGACCACTATAACATTTCCACAAAGGAAGCTTATACAGATCCATGGTTTATAGATCTGCTATCAACATAAGGATCCAAAGTTTATTCACTGGTGAAATTTACCAGCAGGCAGGCTAACACTGACTTCTTTTGTCTAGCTTACACCTTGTTTTAAAAAAATGCCCGTGGTAAAATCCTGTTTTGACAATCCAGTAGAATATTCATTACTCTGTTTTCCACCTAATGAGCTACTGTTTCTTTCTCTGGTGAACTTAGCTTAGTTTTTTTACCACTGCTAATAACGTGCACCATGTAACACTTCTTACTGCATTAGCCGATCTTCCTTTGATTCAGGAATTAGTCTTTAAAAGGGATTTTGTATTTCATGGTGGTTTTTGACCAAAAAAGCCAGCTTGGTTGATCTAGTGGAGGGTTGCCAACATGCATGAAGCTAAACTTCAGCATGAATCATCATGTAATGGAGAAGGGAATATCAAGAGAAAATAAATCTTACTGATACCAAAGTGTCTTTGCAGTAATTCTTCAACCCTCCGTACAGTGAAAAATGAGGTTTTTCCTTGACCCATGAGTGCTGTTTAATACTGTAAGTAAATGTTTACAGATCAAGTAATTTTTCTGTCAGAGGTTTTGAAAGTTGCTGTTCTCTAAGCTACTTCAGTGGTGACTATAAATAATCTCCTCATTGGCATAAAATAAAATCTACCAGTGCATTTATTTTGGTGTTTTCTCTTCTCAGCCTTCTGTGTGTTATGTTATGACTCACCAAGGTATGGGTCCAGGGATATTAACAGCACTCCAACACAAACAGACAGCACCCATTCTTCACCAAAGCCTCACTGAGATTTACAAGTTGTTCCTATTAATCATTATTTCTTGAAGTAATGAAAGCAATTCAAGTCCAGGCGGTGAGATTTTCCTTATGTTGCTGCTAAGTTATGTCATAGAGTAAGCTTGTGATCATTGAGGCAAATATATCAAGGGGAGATGTCTTTATGGCTGCTTGAAAGCTCGAAATCACTTAGAGCCATAATGTATTGGAATGAGCGCAGAGAATATTTGAGAATATTAAAAGAAAACACCAAAATAAATCTAGTTGACACTGAAGCATCTCTGCAGTGATCCTTTCATCCTAGATTTTTGTACACAAGTCATCGGACTGAAAATTGAAATATTTCCTTATGACATGTTGCCAACTAATGGCTGACTAAATTATGCACTTTATTCTGGATTCCGCACTGTTAGTGAGAGCAGGTCAGAATATTTTGCAATCTTGCATTCTATTTCTGAATCATGCCTACCCCCGGAGAGATTTGTGCTTCCCAATTTAGCATCGCAGAACTTACTCAGGTACCTATGCAAAAATCTGATTTTCAATTTGCATGGGGGAGGACAAGGTCCCTTCTGTAGAATCCAGACTGAAATCTGCAAGAAGAAAGAACATGCAAAAATCGAGACAGGATGTCGTGAGGCTAGAGACAGTGTCTTCCATGTCAAGTCAAGGTGCTGCTCATTAGTGAGTCATCTTCGAGGTAATCACATCTGTAATGTAGTTACAGTCTCAGAGCCATGTAATAATGACCACACCTCTGCATTACGTGGTAATGTTGGTTATGGGATAAATATTTTGCCTGCAGAGTTTTATATCCCACTGTGAGGACAGACAAAGTCACAGATTAATATAGAAAGTCATAAATTCATGCAGCAGAAAAACATGCTCTCTGCCAGAGGGAGTCTATGCCAACTGGCAAGCATATATTATACTAGATGCATTTTATTCATCCAATATTCCCATCAATTCACCCCAGATTCTACAACACACTTGTGGCAATTTACAATGGCTACTGCACCGACAAACCTGCAATTGCAAGGAAACCAGATCACCCAGAGGGGTACGACATCTCACATGAAAGAGAGAACCCCTGACAGTGCAGAACGCTTAGTATACGTCACTGGGCTGTCATCCAACATTTATTGTGTTCAGGTTCCTCTGCCGGGACTCTAAACCATCTCATGACGTGATAGTCTGATGGTTACCATTCAAAGCAGACCTGACATCAACGTGCACTTTAACTGTAATAAAAATAGAGTCTTGTGGAGAAGCGAAGGGAACATTTTGGATGAGATCTTGTTGAGTTTCTTTGGAGCCTGTGATCATTACTGTTAGTGTTCAGCTGTTTGAAATGCCAGGACATTTGTGAATGTGTTTGCAAGCACGTAAGCCCCTAACTTAATGACTGACAGATGGCAGCACATGAAATGCAATGATTGGGCCCAGTTTTATCCTGTTTCACCAACATTGTACTAAGATAAGCACCTGTCAGATCTCAGCCCAGGTCTGACCTGACATTGGATCTGAGATAACTTTGACTTCATTGAAGTCAATAATTCAAGGGGCAAAGTTGTATTTTTATTAGTTTGCCATGCTTTAATGCTTTAAATTATTTCTATGCGTATTGATGTTTTTTAAAATTAATGTTATGTTGTACCATCACAGATGTTGGATACACTTAAATACTATTAAAATAATCTGCAGCTTTCCCATCTGGCAAAGTGCTGTCCCAAACTTTCTAGATCTGGAAGTTTGCCAAGATCTCCACACACACAAGCTGTGAGACAGACCCTGTGTGACTGGAGGCATGTGGAGTTATCACTTGAGGAATCTGGAAAGTTTCATCCTGATCTACTCCAATTATTTCTCCCCTCACCCCACCACATGGTGAACACCAGAGATCAAGAGGAGCTTAGCAAAAAAAGGAACTATGAGTCAAACAGGACCCAGATCACCTTTTGTGAGCTTTCCATCATTTTTACATGAGATGACTTTCTGTCCCATTTCTTGAGAATTGGAACACCTCATCATAATATTGTTTCTGTTGTAACTTTCCAGCTTGATTTTAATATTAGTTGTTGAAGGCTGATCATTTTTGGATTTCAATTATTTAAGGAACTAAAAGAAGTGGTATGAACCAGCAGATAAGTAGTTTCCACAGTTCTCTCTGTCATGAGATGCAGAAGAGTTCCTCTAGACATTTCAAACAAATCACCTGCTGAGCAGTTTTCACCCTACCATCCCAGGCTGCCCCCTTCCCATTCACTCAAATACCAATGTGAACCCCTCTCCTGTAGTTTGATCCTGAGCCTGGCCTCCAGTCTCCCAACATCTTGTTACCTCTCTGTTGATAGGCAACCAGATATGGCCCTCACTGACTGACCTTTGACCTGGAAGTCAGATATTAACTGGTTTATGAGCAAAAGAATGGAAGCAATGATTTCCTGCCATAAATAACCACAGCTTCAATTTTACCAGTATTTCCAGGTTTCTTCCATAAGTCCCTCTCACGTCCTCTAACATATTAGGGCTGATGAGGGGTTCATAAAGAAACTAAAATAGGAGTAAAAATAGATGGCAACAAATACAAGGGACTAGATAAAGGTCTGCATGACTGATTAAATGAGCGGTTGTATTGTTTCTTCTCTGTAAGTCACGGGATCGAGGATGATTTGCTTCCCTCAGTTTTGTGGTTCTGAGATGGTTAATGAGGCCAGCAGAGGAATCTCAGATAGTTCACAAGATGGCTGGATGAGATGGTAGCTTGTGAAGTGGTGCCTTCCTTCTTCCACTTTGCAGGGCTCCTATGTGCTCCTGACGCACAGCCATCTCAAAAATGTGGTCTCCACTTTGGGCCCGAGGTTTCCAGGATTCAGTGTAGATGCTATACTTCTTCAAGCGAGCTTCCAGTACATCTTTTGAATATTTCTCTCTCTCTGCTTGGTAATGACAGAGTTCAGTTCAGAGCACTTGTTGTTGGACATGGCCATCCCAATGTTGCAAACTGAGAGAAATTGGGGCCTTGTTGCCAGTAGCCTGGGAGTGGTTACTGGCATTAGTGCACTAGCCTTTCTTGTGGAGGATTTTGCTGAGAAATTGGTTTCTACAGACAATTCAATGTAATACTAGCTAACAAAAAAGGGACAGAGATTGTGATCGTGAAGACGTTTGGGAGATATAGAAGGCCCATGTTTAAGGAAATAGGAGAAAGATTTCATACTTAAGATGTTGGATGGTGGAAATTAATGTAGTTGATAGGGATTGGGTGATTGACAAAAGCAACATAATAAATGCGGCAGAGTTTCTCAAAGATTGGTCAGCAATAGTGCAGAATAGGAGGATTTGTGAATTGTGTACAGATTTTTTAAAAAAATATTCATTTATGGGATGTGGGCATTTCCAGCCAAGCCAGCATTTATTGTCCATCCTAGTTGCCCTTGAGAAGGTGGTGATGAGCTGCCTTCTTGAACCACTGTAGCACCTAAGGGATAGGCAGGAATAAACTTGTGGACAAAGATTTCAGCAGGAAAATGGGTGGGAGGGGAAGAGATTGTTGCTGGGCAGTGTGGCTGAATGAATAAGAAACTCTTAAGCTTGAACTGGACAAAACAATCAAACTGGTCTGCTTCAGCTTGAGACTATTGCGAAGAAAAAAATAAACTTAAGGGCAAGGTGAGATAGTATCTTGGTAAAGGCAAAAGAAGATATTTTTTAGCATTAAGTCCAAGGAGTCTATAACTCATGGCAAACTGGATGTTGGACACTTAGCTGAGAGTGGACTTGCATGCTTCCACTTTGCATGTGGAAGGTGACATGCTCTGTGCTGATAAATGGAACTAAGTCAAGGATGTACTGTGGACCTACAATAAGTTAACTATTTTGAGAGTTTTAGAGGCAGTAGTAGGGGAATGGAATGGAAGATATTGTTGTATATTTGATAGATGTATTTAGGTTGGTAATGGAGCAGTTCACCTGAGGTTGGGTCCACATACTATATCTCTTATTAAGATACCTCAGCACCTTGGATGTTGCAATCTAGTCTAATGACTCTAGCTAAGAATAATCTGGTTACATAAAACTTAATGGACAGCTAAGAACTCTTTGTCAATTGCTAATATTAAAACAGTTATACGGTGTATTTGGTACATCACTAGATACCATGAACTCACTTGCAGCAGTCTTCAGTCAGGTTGCTTCTTCAAGATTCCCATCCTGATGCCTCTGCATCCTGATTTCTGCTCTCACTTTCTACAGACACAACATCTTCCTTCATTTTTGATTTTCTCTTTGAAGTCATGAAGTTATATCTGGTGTGGATCACTTCCAAGGTTTTTGATTCTACCAGGCTTTATCTGTCTCTGGCAATACTCCATACGGGTGGCCTGTTTAACTTATGATGTTAACTCCAGTTCACCAAATAGTTTTGTCTGAATTTTTTTAATCCACATTAAAGATTAGCTTTATTTGTCACATGTACATTGAAACATCAGACGTACAGTGAAGTGTATTGTTTGTGACAAAGACCAGCACAGTCTGAGGATGTGCTGTTGGAAACCTGCAAGGGTTGTCATACTTCTGGTGCCAACATAGCAAGTCCATAACTCACTAAACCTAACCTGTATGTCTTTGGAGTGTGGGAGGAAATCAGAACACCCAGAGGAAATCCACATGGTCACAGAGAGAACGTACAAACTCCTTACAGATGGAGGCTGGAAACAAACCCCAGTCTCTGGTGCTTCATAGTGTTACACTAACCACAATGCTGCTCTGCTGCCCTGTGATCCAACAAAGATTTTACCATGTGAAGCCTTGTCTGTAGTTTGTGATACGAACCGACTAAACAATGTCTCATATAACCAGCGGAAATACCCCCCCCCCCCATCTTCACACAGTTTTCCGTCATCCTCCATATTGAGGGCAAATGGCTAAATCTGCTCACATTGTTCAAGTTCACCAATATATCTATTACATTCAATGCTTGCCATCATCATTACTTTACCTCAAGAACCCCTTTCTCCAAAAACTCTCTATTGGATCACTCTTCTGTCAGTCTGTTAAAAAGCAATTGCCCAAATTCAATACTATTATAGACTCTACTAGCTTTTTAATACTGATAGGTAGTCACCAAAAAGAAGGCTATCAATTTATTGAAGGTAGTAAACTGTCAACTAGTGTCAGAATCTGGAAGAAAAATGTATTGGAAGTCTTATCAGGAGTTACTAAAGATGCATATTCACTTAGGATATAATTACATGAAATATATACTTTTTCTATGGTTAGAGCTTAGTCTGTGCTACAGCAATGAATTAGATGGAATTTTAATCTTTAAATAAGAAGTGGAGGAGCAGGAGGTGGCAGGTGTTAAATGTTTTAATTCGAGGTGAGGGCGTGATAGGCAGATGGGAGAATGGAGAGTGGGCATAGCATCAGAAGCTGGGGGAGATGGGTGGAAATGGGAAAGGATGAAGACAATCGAAACAGATAGAAAAGGAAGCTTTTCATTCTTCTACATGTTATTGAGTCAAGGTAACGAAAAGTTGGGAGGACAGAAATGCTGTAGAGATGGTGAAATCTGAGAACAGCCTCTCTTAACAGAAGTACTTACTGGACTTTACTGAAAACCTTAAGCAATCATTATCAGGTTCCATCTATATTTGCAGGGCTCATTTAGTTATACGCTGTCCTTCAATTAGGGAGTTCTATGAGGCCAAATCTACAAAGATCCAAACATAGTTTTAATGCTTATGAGGTCACCAGTGAAGATCAGAAATAAGTGCAGCCTTTGAATAAATCAAGAGTTTGCATGAAATAGGAACGTTCAATGTTGTTATCATCTGAGGTAAATATGTGCTCATGTCAATACAACTGCCTTTGCTGTGTGGTTGGGACATCAGGCTCACAGAATGCAGAGCAAGACCATTGTGTTTATTTGTTGAAAGTGCTAACCACAAGATCCTGCTCTCTGCAGCTCTGAAAAAGATCTTTATTTATGCTTTCAAATTTCAAATTCTGTTTGAAGATTATTTCTGAATCTTCTAGCAAGAATGGAGAAATTGCATTAATCTGCTAAATTTCACAGCATTATGACTTTATCATTTTACATTCTTCTTAAGCAATATTTGTTTTCAGTTAATTAGTCATTTTAGGAAGATCAGACACAATTACAACAGTTGATTACTACTGTATATAATTCCATTTGCACAATAATTGAGTTGGGAATAGCAATGTTAAACTACAGTGCTCAATAATATTGCTTTATTTTGAGTATTGTCATGTCCCATAGAAAAATTAATGAAAACATTGGCTATGACATTCTTTTCTCTGATCTTCTTGAAGCAGACATATAAAAAAGGATGAATTTTAAATCATAAATGAAAGGTTGACCTTGATATTATAATTTAAAATCTCCCTGTAAGTAATAGAAATAGCACTATTGCTTTTACATCATGTCATACAGAACCAATTATTTTCCAGTCAGTACCAAAGTGATTTCATTCTCTGATTTCCTTTACAAACCTGCCACAAGGTGCAGCAATCCGTTGTGTGGATTGTTACTTACTGGACATTGGTTGCTGTCAGTTGCCAGCTCCTGGAGTTCCTGGATACTTCTGGTATCCAGCAGTAATAAATTGATAAATTGGTAATGTTTTTATTTATTGTAACACGTATCAAGGCACATTACAATAGTGGCATTGAGGTAGTACAAGGGAAACCAATAACTGAATGAAGAATGAAGTGTTACAGAGGAAGTGCAGTGCAGTCAGAAAATATGGTGCGAAGTCATATTGAGGCAGATTGTTAGCAAATAAGCCCGAGCAACCAAACACATTACATTCACAGCAGGTCCAGAAAACAATTATGAAGCCAAATGTTGTGTTAGACTTATTGCAAAAGATTTTGAATAGAAGAGCAAAGATATTACACATTACTTAAACAGGGCCAGGAACAATATCTGGTCTCCTGATCTAGGGTAGGATATGTTTAAGGCAAAGGAAATGCAACAAAGATATGCTAGTTCTGGGTGAAGGGAGGGAGGGTGCAGGTGGTGGCATGGGGAGTGGGAGAAGGGTTGGCGATGAGGTTTGTTCTACGGCGCATACTAGAAGCATAGAAATCTATAGCACTTTACAGGCCCTTCGGCCCATAATGTTGTGCCGACCATGTAACCTACTCTAGAAACTGCCAGAATTTCCCTACCGCATAGCCCTCTGTTTTTCGAAGCTCCATGTACCTATTTCAGAGTCTCTTAAAAGACACTATTGTATCCATCTCTAGTCACTGGCAGTGCATTCCAAATACAGACCACTCTCTGTGAAAAACTTAACACTGACATCCCCCTTGTACCTACTTCCAATGCCCTGGGCATTGGGGTGTATGGGGTGTCAGGGAGAGGTAGTACCTCTGACGGGGAACACTCTTCTGAGTAGTTTGTTCGCATTGGTCCTCACCTGACACTCAGCTCTCACCAGTGGTTCCTCGTAGCTGTTTGCATGCAACAGCGGCCACACCCCGGGCAACGGCTTCGACTGGCCGGCAAAACCTGGTGAGGGTAGCCGATGGGCCTCAAACCCTCGGCGAGTTAGGACTTGTCTACTTACGCATGCGAAGACTGAATTTGGCAGACTACGTGGAGGAGACCACCACTTGGTGGTCCAACGAGTAGAAAGGTGGACCCAGCAAAGCGTTGTGGAGCGCAATCAGGGCACAGTGAGACACGTAGGACACTGCTGGCCATCCACTGCATCCCGACTTATCTCCAGCCGTCTCGACTCCGTGTTGTAACTGGATACAGGTAGGTCGGGACGAGAGAGTGAGGCTGACGATTTGTGCAACTCTCCCTCACTTTAATCCAAGTCAAGCGCAAGTCACGACTCCAAACCCATTCCGCTAAAAAACTTCAAGTCCTGTGGCGATGGGCGAGTGGCGAAGCAGCAGGTGTGGATACACTGGAAGCTGTAGTCACAAACCTGCACACAGGTGGCCCAGGGCATTGGGTCGTTCTCCGCTGGAATGAAGCAGCAGTGGAGCTCGGCAGCCCCCTGGGTGTCTGAGCAGTCCTCTTTAGGAATCGCTCTGCTCACCTCCATGGAGGAAGGGGCTAGAAAAGGTGCCTCAAACATAGCCTGCTTCATCTTACCCTGGCCAGCACACTGCGGCTGGCGGGGATCCCACTCAGCGGTCGAACTACAAAGAAGACGAAAGTGAAGGTGCTCAGCCTTAGCACGTGGAACGTGCAAACTCTGCTTGACATCACCAAGGCTGTCAGACCAGAAAGAAGAACAGCACTGGTCGCCAAAGAACTAGCCTGCTATAACGTGGACATTGCAGCACTCAGCAAAACATGCCTAGCAGACAAGGGCCAGCTTACAGAACGTGGTGGTGGCTACACCTTCTTCTGGAGCGGTCGCAGCAGCACTGAATGATGAGAGGCTGGCGTCGGATTTACCATCCGATCCCACCTCGCTCGTAAACTTGCCAAGCTTCCAGAGGGCATCAACGATCGCCTGATGACGCTTCGGCTCCCACTTGGCAATAAGAGGAGTGCAACGCTGATCAGCGCATATGCCCCAACGATGACCAACCCAGATGACATCAAAGATAAGTTCTGTGAAGAACTTGACGCCCTCATAGCAGCAGTCCCACAGTCAGAGAAGCTTATTGTCCTCGGGGACTTTAACACCAGAGTGGGCACAGATTACCAGACCTGGGAAGGGATTCTTGGAAGACATGGTATTGGCAAGTGTAACAGCAGTGGCCTGCTGCTCCTTAAGACATGCGCTACGCATGACCTTGTCATCACCAACACCCTATTCCGCCTCCCTACCCGTAACAAGACATCTTGGATGCATCCACGCTCAAGGCACTGGCATCTGATTGACTATGTCATCACCAGAAAGAGGGACTAGCAAGACGTGAGAGTGACAAAGGCCATGTGTGGTGCCGACTGCTGGACGGATCGTCGACTCAGTGTCCAAGTTTAAACTTCGCATTCTGCCTGTGAGAAAAGCCCAAGGTCAGAAGACTGCAAAGAGGCTCAATGTCTCCAAGCTGAACAGCAGTGTAGTTGCAGAAGAATTTCGTGAAGACCTAGATAGCAGGCTGCTTGACACACCCCAGGATGACCACACCAGCATTGAAGAGCAGTGGACGGCTTTCAGAGATGCAGTCTACTCTACCGCTCTCGAACACCTCGGACCAGCAATCCGGTGACATCAAGACTGGATCGATGAGAACGACAAGGAGATACAGGCACTATTGTCAGAGAAACACCAACTGTTCAGAGCGCACCAGAACGATCCCACATCACAAGCAAAGATAGATGCCTTCACCAGTGCAAGACGGAAAGTGCAGAAGAAACTCCGTGAGATGCAGGATATCTGGTTCAGCAATAAGGCCGATGAGATCCAGAGCTATGCAGACAGTCACAACACCAAGCATTTCTATGATGCTTTGAAGGCTATGTATGGACCTCAGTCCTCTGGCTCCTCCCCCCTCCTCAGTGCAGATGGGACTCGGCTGCTGACAGAGAAAAAGCAGATTTTGGAGAGATGGGCTGAACACTTCAACCAGGTCCTCAACCGCCCTGCCGAAATCAATGATGAGGCCATTGCTTGCCTACCTCAGGTGGAGATCAACCTGGACCTTGACAACCTCCCCACAGAAGAAGAAGTCAGAAAAGCCATCAGGCAACTTTCTTGTAGCAAAGCACCAGGATCAGATGCAATCCCTGCTGACGTCTACAAAGCAGGAGGCCCATTCATGATGCAGAAGCTGACTGAACTCTTCCAGTCTATGTGGAACGAAGGAAAGGTCCCGCAACAGTTGAAAGATGCCAGCATAGTCCACATCTACAAGAGGAAAGGCAACCGCCAGTTTTGTGACAATCACCGAGGCATCTCCCTATTGTCCATGGCTGGGAAGATTTTGGCTCGCGTCCTGCTTAATCACCTTCTCCAACACCTTGAGCAAGGTCTCCTCCCAGAAAGCCAGTGTGGCTTCCGTGCAGAGCGTGGAACTGTCGACATGATATTTGCTGCACGCCAACTGCAGGAAAAATGTCAAGAGCAGCACAGCGACCTCTTTATGACCTTCATCGATCTGACCAAGGCATTTGATACGGTCAGCAGAGATGGCTTATGGAAGATAATGGAGAAGTTTGGCTGTCCTAGCAGGTTCATCACGATTGTTCGGCAGTTCCACGATGGCATGATGGTGAAAGTTTTGGATGATGGTGACGAGTCAGAAGCCTTCCCAGTGACGAACGGTGTGAAGCAAGGATGTGTTCTCGCCCCTACACTCTTTAGCATGGTCTTCTCTGCTATGCTGAATGATGCTTTCCGCGATTGTCAGGAAGGTATACACGTCAGATACAGGACTGGCGGTGGGCTATTCAACCTCCGGCGTCTACAGGCTGTTACAAAGGTAAAGGAGACCGTCATCAGAGACCTCTTATTCACTGATGATCGCGCCCTCAGTGCCAGCACAGAGCAGAAGATGCAGCGAGAAATGGACTGCCTCTCACAAGCCTGTGACAACTTTGGGCTTACAATCAGCACTAAAAAGACCGAAGTTATGTACCAGCCCTCACTCAGAAAGCCCTACCAGGAACCACACATCACAGTAAAGGGGCAGAAGCTACTGGCAGTCGACAGCTTTACTTATCTGGGCAGTACTCTATCACGAGCAGTGAACATAGATGCAGAGATCAGCAACAGAATTGCCAAAGCCAGTGCCGCCTTTGGGAGACTCCGTGAGAATGTATGGGAGCGGAGAGGACTCAGCCTTACCACCAAGCTGAAGGTCTACTGAGCAGTGGTTCTCACCACCCTCCTCTATGCCAGCGAGACCTGGACTGTCTACAGCAGACACGCTAAACAGCTCAATCACTTCCACTTGAGCTGCCTCCGCAGACTTCTCCACGTACGATGGCAGGCCAAAGTCCCAGACACAGAGGTCCTGGAGCGGGCTAGCACCCACAGCGTCTACACCCTCCTACAGAAAGCCCAAGCCAGATGGGCTGGCCATGTCGTCAGGATGTCTGACAGTCGACTACCAAAACAGCTGCTGTATGGAGAGCTGAGCCAGGGCAAGCGCTCAGTTGGAGGGCAGAAGAAACATTTCAAAGACTGCCTCAAAATGTCCCTCAAAGACCTCAACATCAATCCCAGTAGCTGGGAATCGCTTGCTCTGGACCGCCCAACATGGTGGAGCAGGACCACTAAAGGAGCATATACAGCAGAAATCAGACACACCACAGAGGCTCAGAGGAAATGCGCCGCGCACAAGGCTCGAGCTACCTCCATTTCCACTGCAGCACCTACCCTCATGTGTCCCACATGTGGGTGAGCTTTCAGGGCCCAGATTGGCCTCACCAGTCACCTCCGGACCCACAGTCACAAACCCTCCACCAGACAGAAGTTGTGGTCGTCTTCGACTCCGAAGGACAAACAACAACAACCTACTTCCAAGCACCTTAAAACTATGCCCCCTCATGTTAGCCATTTCAGCCCTGGGAAAAAGCCCCTGGCTATCCACATGATCAATGCCCCTCATCATCTTATACACCTCTATCAGGTCACCTCTCATCCTCCGTCACTCCAAGGAGAAAAGGCCATTCTCATAAGGGATGCTTTCCATTCCAGCAGTGACAGCTGATTTCATTGGTGTATAAAAATGTTTATATTTCAATTTATGTTTAGTCTCATATTTTGATTTTCTTTTCTATGAAAATACTTTGTAAAATGTTTTAAGAAACTATTTACAAGTTCTGTATTATACTTCAGCCTGTAAAAATTCTTCAGTAAAATATGCATACATAACAAATTGAAGTAGAAGTTACCTTCCAAATCCTAGTGTAGCTTTTGCCTTTCCATCTGATCATGACTTGTCTTTTCTCTAAGCCTGGTTTCCACGTCCTGCACCTTACTGCATGATTAACTTGATATTCAAGATCTGTCAATCTCTTTCATGAACACAGTCAGTGGTTGAGCCTCCGCAGACCTCTTGGGTACAGGATACCAGAGATGCATTACCCTTTGTGTGAAACAGTCCTGAATGGTTTTTGATGAAGTGACTTTTAGTTCCAGAAAACCTGGTCTGGGGAAATATTATCCTTTCATTTAACCAAACCCCAAACAGTGCTTATAGTTAAGTACTATAAACACTGTATATAAAAGAGTTTTATTATTTTAAGCAGGTAAGCAGGTATAGGATTTTGAAATATTTATGGAGACAAGCAGGAATTTTTTTAGCCAAAGAGTGTAGACTTCTTTGCCACAGGCAGCTGTGGAGGCCAAGTCTTTATGTATAATTAAGGCAGAGGTTGATAGATTCTTGCTTGGTTAGGGCATGAAGGGATAAGGGGAGAAGGCAGGAGATTGAGGCTGAGAGGAAAATTGGATTAGCCGTGATGAAATGTTGGAGCAGATGCAATGGGCCAAATGGCCCAATTCTGCTCCTATATCTTAAGATCTTATGTTCTCATGGTCTATCTGAAAGAATGGCCATTAACTAGACTTTACAACCAGGGAGATTCTTTAGTAGGCGTTATGTTTCAATGCAATAGTAAAAAATGCTTTAAAATCTGAAAATACAAATCCATGATTGGGAGTAGCAGCCAGACGTTTGACCCTGCGATTTCAGTTATTGAGGTTGATATGAGAACATCCTTCAGGAGGGTGTCCCAAGGAAAGCATCCGGCCCAGATGGGGTACTTGGCCGAGTACTAAAGACCTGTTCTGATTAACTGGTTGGAGGGTTCACTGAGATCTTTAAACTCTCACTTCAGCAATCTGAGGCACCTACCTGCTTCAAGCAGGCTTCAATCATACCGGTGCCCAAGAAGAACATGGCAACCTGCCTCAATGACTTTTGTCTAGTAGCACTTACATCCACTGTGATGAATGTTTTGAGTGGTTGATGATGAAACATATCAGCTCCTGTCTGAGAAGATACTTGGATCTGCTCCAAATTACCTACCAGGGCAACAGGGCCACAGCAGATGCCATTTTATTGGCCCTTCAATCAATGCTAAAACATTTGGACAGCAAAGGTGAATACCTTAGGATGCTCTTTATTGACTGCAGCTAAGCCTTCAATCCCCTCAAAAAATCATATACTTAAAGACTTCGGCCTCATTACCTCCTTGTGCAATTGGATCCTGGATTTCCTCAGTTGCAGACCCCTGTCAGAATAGATTGGCAACAACATCTCCTCCACAATCTCCATCAGCACAGGTGCACTACAAGGTTGTGTGCTCAGCCCCCTGTTCTACTCACTTTACACTTATGATCATGTGGCTAAGCACTGCTCCAATGCCATATTTAACCTTGCTGTCATTGGCTGAATCAAAGGAGGTGACAAATCAGCTTATAGGAGGGAGATGGAAAATATGGCTGAATGGTGCCATAACAACACCCTCTCACTCAATTTCAACAAGACAAGGAGCTGATTATTGACTTAAGGAGGAGGAAACTCGAGGTCCATGAGCCAGTCCTCACTGGGGGATCAAAGGTGGAGAGGCACTTCAAATTCCTTGGTGTATTATTTCAGAGGACCTGTCCTGGGCCCAGCATTATGGGTGCAATTATGAAGAAAGCACAATAGTGCCTCTACTTCCTTAGAGGTTTGTGAAAATTCGGCTTGACATCTACAGTAATACTTTGACAAACTTCTATAGATGTGTAGTGGAGAGTATATGGACTGGCTGCATCACAGCCTGGCATAGAAGCACCAGTGCCCTGAATGGAAAAGCTTACAAAAAGTAAAAGATATGGCCTGGTCCTTCACGGGTAAAGCTCTCCCCACCATTGTCGCAGGAAAGCAGCATCCAGCATCAGGGACCACCACCACCCAGGTCATGCTCTCTTTTCACTGCTGCTATCAAGAAGGTGATACAGGAGCCTCAACACTGCAAGACTCAGGAACAGTGCTTACGCCTCAACCATCAGACTCTTGAACCAGTGGGAATAACTTTATTCAAGTTCACTTGCCCCACTAAACTGTTCCCACAACCTTTCGACATATATGTACGCACTTTGATAATAAATCTACTTTGAACTTTGAATGTTGAACTCAGATCTGCCCCACTATTCAATAAGGTTGTGACTAACATGATGGCATACTTAAATATCTGTTCACTAGTAACTTTCACCCCTTTGCTAGTCAAGAATCCCATCTACTTTTCCCTTAACAATAGTCAGATTTAGATTTATCACATGTACACCAAAACATATGGTGAACTGCATTGTTTGTGTTAACAACCAACATGTCTAAAGATGTGCTGTGGGCTTGAGGATTGTCTCAAGAGGCTTTGTCAAAAAGGGGTGGAAGCTTGGGTAGGTTTCTAGTAAGTTTCTTTCTTTCTTTGTCTATTATTGTCTAGATAGAGTATTGAGAATGGGCCCAGAGTCAGCAGTGTGTTCTTCATGTTAGATGTAAGAGCTCTGGGAGACCTCCAGTCTCCCCAGTAATAATGTAACCAGGTGACCATCGAATGCTATTCATCATCGTTAAAAAGTGTACTCAGGCATTCATCTGGGTAATGCTAGAGTGGTTATCTGTGCCTTTAAGTGGAGATAGTGATGACATGATGCACGCATGGGGTAGCGGGGAAACCATTTTGCCTTCTGCTGCAGGAGCTGGTAGGGCAGTGGAATCAAGTTCCCCCAGAGGTGCTAGGCATGGTGAGGAAAGGTGAGATTAATTTACAATATCCATGTGAATTTGTTTAAGCTTGTTGGCGAGTTGAGAATATCGGTAATTTGACATGTTTTACATGTGGATGCTTTAGATTTTCACGAGTAAAGAATTCGACGCTGGATAGCGTGGCTTGCAAAGTTCCTCACTGACCAAGTAGGTCAGTTTTCCTGTAATTTAACTACCAGGCAGTATCTTGTAAAAGTTGTGCCAAAGTGTACCTTTTGTCTAACTTTATTGTATCATGACTGATTGTGCATGTAACCACGTAACGTGAATGTTCAGTCTCCGTTCGGGGGTTCAGCACATGTGTACTAAAGAGTAATAGACATCTTAGATGAGATGTATTTGCTTACATTTTTCACTGCGATGTATAAGATACAGGGTTGGGGGGATTCTAATGTTGTTTGTATTGTGTCCCTTCAAGATTGTCACTACCGTATTGGTACTGTATTAGTTTTGTGTGATTTTCTTTGTATTTTTATACTGCATACGCAATTGGTCGATACACAAGTGTGTGGATCGAATGTTAAATGGAGATTGTAACGGTGGGATCTGATTGTAAAGTTAGTTTGTTCTGTTTTAAGACCCTCTTCTGGCACTTAAATATCTAAAAAAGATAAAGGAATTAAAACGCGAAAAGGTAGTTGTTGTCTCGAGTGTGTACTTGCCCCCCGGGCTACAACAATTATATCTTTCTGAAGTGCAGCAAGCTGCAGCTCCTTACAAACTGTGTCAGGGAACTGGAGCTGAAGCTGGATCACCTTCAAATCGTATGGAGGAATGAGGAGATGATGGTTAAGGGCTACAAGGAGATAATCACTCGTCACTTAGAGGAGGCAGCTAGTTGGGTGACTGTTAGAAGAGGGAAAGGGTAACATGAAAGATGTCTCAGATCAGGTCCATTTCATTCTAAAGAGGGAGTGTGAGCAGTGATAAGTTGTTCTACAAATTGGTAACAATGACATAGGAAGGAAATGGGATGAGGCCCTGAAGAGAATATATAGGGAAGTAAGTAGGAAACTGAAAAGCAAGACCTGAAGACTAGTAATCTCTGGATTGCTGCCTGTGCCACTTAGCAGTGAGGTTAAAAATAGGACGATTTGGCAGATAAATGCGTGGCTGAGGAATTGGTGCAGGGAGCAGGGTTTCAGATTTTTGCATCATTGGGGTCTCTTCTGGATAATGTATGAGCTGTACAAAAGGTCAGATTTGATAGAGCTATTTGGGAAGGTTTAAACTAGCTTGGCAGGAGGACAGGAACCAGAATGACAATCCGGGGATGGGTGAGTTGGTATACGAGTGGATGCAGTGTGCAGTGAGACTGTTAGGAAGGGTAGGGCAAAATTCAACAGAAGGGATCAATCCCTCTATTGGGAGTATTCTATAGACCCCTCCCCATTAGCAACAGAAACACTAAGGAACATATTGGGAGGCAGATTTTGGAAAGATTCAAAATTAACAGGATTGTTGCCATTGAGGTCTTCAACTTCCCTAATGTTGATTGTCATCTAAGTGCAAAAGATTTCGACAGGGCAGTATTTGTTAGGTGTGTCCAGGAAAGATTCCTGACCTAATATGTAGACAGGCCAACTAGAGGAGGATCTGGTTCTCGGCAATGAACCTGGTCAGGTGTTAGATCTCTTGGAGGATGAACATTTCGGTGACAGTGACCACAACTCCCTGACCTTTACCATAGCCTTGGAAAGGGTTAGGAACAGGTGATATCAGGAAGTATTTTATTGAGTGAAAGGGGATTATGATGCTATTAGGCAGGAACTTAAGAGCATAGATTGGGAACAGACATTATCAGTGAGTGTACAGTGGAAATGTGGAGGTTGTTCAGGAAGCATTTGCATGAAGTTCTGGATAGGTTTGTCCCATTGAGGCAGGGAAAAGATGGTAGGGAGAAGGACAAGAGATGTGGAAGAACGAAGCTTACTTAATGTTTAAGAAGCAAGAATCAGACAGGGCTCTAGAGAGTTACAGGGTAGCCAGGCAGGAACTGAAGAATGGACTTTGGAGAGCCAGAAGGGGGCATAAGAAGCCCTTGGTGAGTAATATTAAGGAGAGCCCTAAGGCATTGTGCACAAATGTGAAGAACAGGAGGATGATTAGACCGATCAGGGATAGAAGAGGGAACACATGCCTGGGGTCAGAGGCGGTAGCATAGGTTCTTAATGAATTCTTTGCTTTAGTGTTCACTAGTGGAGAGGGACCTTGACTTTTGTGAAGACAACCTAAAACAGGCTGATATGCTGGAACGGGTTAACATTAAGATGTGCTAGAACTTCTGAAAAACGTTAGGATAGATAAATCCCAGGGACTGGAGGGGATTACCTCAAGTCACTGTGCATTTGATGATGATATCACTGGCCACAGAAACAGTACCTGATGACTGGAGCATGGCAAATAATATTCCTTTGTTCAAGAAAGTTAATAGAGATAACCCTGGGAACTAGAGACCAGTGAACCTTACTTCAGTAGTGGGCAGATTATTGGAGAAGACTCTTAAAGACAGGATTTTCGAGCATTTGAAGATGCATAGTCTGATTAGGAGTAGTCAAAATGACTTTGTGTGGGATAGGTCATCCCTGATGAGCCTGACTGAATTTTTTGAGGAATTGACAAAGCATATTAATGAAGGCAAAGCAGTGGACTGGTGTACCTGCATTTTAGTAAGGCACTTGACAGGGTTCTCCTTGGTAGGCTGTTGAGTGGAAACAACCTACCTGGAGAAAGCCGCGGAGATCGGGTCTCTGGCACTGAGTCTTGCTCAGAGGCTGAGAAGGGAAGGGAGAAGAAGAAAAATGCAGTAGTGATAGGTGATTCCATTGTCAGAGGAGCAGACTGTGGGCATGATAGAGACACTCGGATGGTATGTTGCTTCCCAGGTGCCAGTGTCAGGAATGGGTCCACAACATTCTAAAGAGGGAGGATGAGCAGTTGGAACTCGTGGTACATATTGGTATCGATGACATAGGTAGGGAAAGGGATGAGGTCCCGAGGAGAGAATAGAAGGAGCTAAGTAGAAAGCTGAAAAGCAAAATCTCAAGGGCAGTAATCTCTGGTTTTCTGCCAGTGAGGGTAAGAAGAGGATGATTTGGCAAGTGACTGGAGACTGAGGAATTACTGCAGGATGCAGGGTTTCAGGTTTTTGGATCATTGGGATCTCTTCTGGGGAAGGTACATATGACCTGTACAAAAAGGACAGGCTACATCTGAAATTGAGGAGGACCAATATCTATGTGGGCAGGTTTGCTAGAGCTTTTGGGGGATGGTTTAAAACTAATTTGGCAGGGAGTGGGAACTAGATTGATTGGGCTGAGGATGGGACAGGTAGATGCAGCGTGTATTGAGACTGTCAGGAAAGAGAGACAGATGATTGGGCAAAATTGCAGTCAGTCAGATGGGTTGAAATGTTACATGGGGGCAAAATCAAAAAGGGTGATGAATACAGGACTAAGGGTGTTATATTTGGATGCAAGCAGCATATGGAATAAGGTAGCTGATCTTGTAGCACAGTTAGAGATTTTTGTTAAGGATCTGGAGTCCATTATTAAGGAAGGGGCTGTGGGGTACTTGGATGCACTTGATAGAATAGGCCTAAGTCAGCTTGGTTTCCTTAAGGGGAAATCTTACCTAACAGATCTGTTAGAATTCTTTGAGGAAATAACAGGCAGGATAGACAAAGGAGAGTCAGTGGATGTTGTTTATTTGGATTTTTGATAAGGCCTTTGATAAACTGCCGCACATGAGGGTGCTTAACAAGATAAGATTTCATGGTATTACAGGAAAGATACTAGTGTGGGTAGAAGATTGGCTGGCTGGCAGGAGGCAAAGAATGGGAATAAAGGGGCCTTTTTTGGCTGGCAACTTCCAGGTGATGTTGTCATGTTTTTGCTGCCCATGTCCTTCCGGCTGGTCTTATCTGTGGGGTTAGAAGCTGCCGTTTAAGGAGTCTCAGCTGCTTTTTCCACTGTGCTGCTCCACTTTCCACATGCTTTACATTTGTATTCCATTATGCCTTCTGTGGACAATTAAAGCTTGTTTAAACTTGTAAACAACTGCTAGTGCATTTACAGAGAACAGGGATAATTGAAACTTGCACAATCATATCAGGAGGTTCCCATTAGATAAGGAAGTAATAATCTGTGATTACCTGAGACAATGGGAAAAGCAGATTTGGTTAACACATGACTGCTCACATTAGACAGCTGGGCAGTAAGGCAGCAGTTTGTTCTTCTGATCTGTCAGAAGGAAACAAAGCATAAATTGATTAAAGCAGCTGAGTTAGAATCACTCTCTGATAAGGGAGGGTGAAACTGGGAAAGTGGGAACCGTGACCGTTTTGGTCTCGTGCCAGAATGAGGTACAGTACGTTTAAGAACACTGATGAAGCTATTATTCTAAGAAAGTAGACTGATTCACCATGTGCTACACAAACCTAATATAATTTTCTTGTATTATGAATTGAAACACATTAATGCACTAAACACTGAATAATGGCACCAGAGAAGACGGCTGCAAAGGGAGCTGGATAATACTATTTTACTGTTTAAATGCTGACTTTAATTAATCATCTCTGTATTTGAAATAGAACCATTTTGTATGATATTTGCTATGGCTTTGAAGTCCTTTATGGGTGGATGCTTAAGCAAAGTATATGAATGTATGTTTCCCTCTCTGTTCTTTAATTCTAATTGGAATCTGGAAGCTAACCTGCCCAAAAGTAAAATATCAAAACCTCAAAGGAGATGCACACATTTCCTTGGAAATGAAAAGAAAATTTTGAAACTGTGGTTGTCTAATCTCTAATCTCAGGAAATGTGTTACGGGAACTTATTCCCTGAAATAATCTTCATTTCCCTCATCTGTAGGTTAATTAGATATATGAATTAGTTAATCTGCCTTCTTGGAATGTGTTGCCCACCAACACTTTTATCAAATTCTTTAAACATGCAAGTCTATAGGTTTGGATCAGGTTTCAGATTATGGAACTGGTAATATCAACTCTGATGTTAAGTACACCAATTACTGAAAGAAAATTTGTCACTAAATGTTTCAGGAATCTTACAAAGTTTGAACATTTTCATATTCATTTACTCTCACAATTTCATATTCATTTACTAGTTAATCCAATTTACTTTTGAAATGAGTATTACAGGCAGTATCTTGCACCATGTTAACTGATTTTGGGCTGGTGCCTACAACAGAACTGACTGCAGAGACTAATTTACAGTTGAGCTCACCTAATAAAAAATGTTAAAAAAAGAAAGCAGCTTAAACAAAATCTGCTTCACAGCAAACTGCCCCAAAAGTCACCCAATAAAGGCAAGACCAGTTGTTGGACAAAACTTAGTAAGAGAGTGATAGATGCATTATACAAATTATCAGCATTCGAGTTTGTTCCATTTACTTACGTTGGTAAATTAAGAAACAAGACTCATCTAGCTGATGCCCTATAGAGACAATCTTTGTTTTATATTGGTGATATTAAAATTTCCCAACTTTACAAAAGAATGATCAGCAAACAAGCTTTGGTTCTTGTAAACACGGTGCACAGTAATATAACTTGCATTAGCAAGTACCATTGCGTCACTTTGGCATTACTACACTGGAGCACAGCTGTCTTAGCTCTTCTCACACACAAACAAAATAAGGTTTGCAGGCCCTTCTCTTTCAAAACTGAGATACTTTAAGACATAATTCAAATCAAAATCTTACATAACTTTGAGAAAAAAGGGTGTACTTTGGATTATTGGTTTGCTAAAACCATTCCAGACAGGTTCTGATCCACGTGCTTGTAGTGTTTATGTAGTGTGACGTCCAGCATCCCGAGTGGAGTATTAAATTATTTCTTAACATGGATGAACTGTGGTATAATTTAACAGTCGATTAGCTGTACATACTTAATCATGCCCAGTAGCAAAAGTACTGCAATAAACTTGTTTACAGATTTTATTACATTTTAAAAGCTTCAACCTATCTCTTAGTATGTGCTTTCCAGCTTAGTTCATGTCCCATCTCTCTTGTGGGCAGTCAGTGGGCAGCTGTGAGCAGTTGTCTTGGTGCCTTTCTTTTTGTACACTGTTAAGAATCTGTCATGCCCTACATCTCTTTTACATTAGTGCTGCATTGACCCAATATCTCACTCGGTGCAACTTGCCTTGTGGGATTGGGTACCCTTCTAACATATAAATACAGGTCCTTAGCCACATTCGACTAAACAGGTGTGTTGAACAGTACATCACTATTTTTGAGATGAATTGTGTGAAGTTTCTGAAATCATATTTTTCTCGGTCTTTATCTGAAATAACAGCTTAAAAGAATTTAACTTTTTCTTAAATAAATGTTGCTTAAACTGTGCGGGACAGTTCAGGCAGAGGACTGTACTGAACAAGCAATTTAAAAAAATTATTTGAAAAAATACGCAACTAACACAAACGTGTAATTTAGCAGAGATGTGAGTAAGCAAAGGTCGGTAACATTGGCTTTAGGAAGAAGAAGGAGTGACCGGCAATTTGGCAACGGACGACAGCATTTATGAAATTCTTTACATAAAGTTGATGACTTGTCTTTGCAGGACAGCAAAGCTTTGTTGATATAATGGTGCCATTGAAGATGTACACAACATTCCAGTGAATTAAAAACTAAATAGTGAACTGATGGTTTATGTACTATCCAAAAGCGCAAGAATGCAGAAAGCTCAAGCCCTAAAGACTTTCGTAATGCTAAATGAATGCCATATGTTCCACATTTTGGATAACTAGGGCAAATATTTCCCACATTAGAATAATCTTGCTGCCAATCCAAAGAGTGTCACAATTACAAATTTTTCCAACGATTATTTTATTTATCTTATGTCTGATTATCTAGTGTACAAGATTTATGCGGTCACTTTAGCATTAATCCCAAGCTATAAAGTCAAATAAATGAAGTTGTTCTTTACTAGCTGAATTGCAATTTATTTATTGCTGTTTGTTTGAATTAATTTTCATTTTAATATTCGGAATTTTATTTGGGGCAAGAGTAGCCCTGTTGCATTTTCTCCAGGTATTTTGATAAAAGCTGTTAAATGAGCTAATATTGTCAGACAAAATGAGGGCAAAACCAAAATTTATTGATTAATATCTAGATTGAGTTTTAAAATCCAGAAGAGCATTGGATTAAATAAAAACAAAAGGAAGAAAAAGGAAGTTTGATCAGTACCCCAAAGTAATTAGTTCTGATGATAGGTCATTGATCTGAAACTATGGCATGGTTTGTTTTTCTATAGATGTTACCTGACTTGTTAAGTATTTCCAGGATTTTCCGATTTTATTTCAGGTGTACAACATCTGCAGAATTTTGCTATTGGAAACGTCAAAGAACAAATAACTGGGCAACACTAAACACAAAATTATAAATACTTCTTGTTTTTGCAGTTTATGAATAGTCTTATGTTGTTAACATTGGGATTTAGGAATGTGGATTCACCAAGATACAAAGATATACCTTTGTTAGAATTAAAACAGAAAATGCTGGAAATACTCAGCAGTTCTGTTGAAGGTCTTCAACTTAAATCCATTCCTTTTCCCCTACAGATGTAGCATGGCATGCTGAATATTTTTGGAAATTTCTGTTTTTATAGATTTCCAGCATCTGCATAGTTTTGGAGGGGAGGGGTTTACTTATTTTTTTGCTAGGATTGGATAAATTTTAAAAAGATTGTTTCCTGAAGTTGAGAGAGTAAGGGGTGGATCTGTAGTTATGAGGTTATGTATGAGGCATTTACCTTAGAGAAGAGGGTGAACATCCTTACATAAAAAGTTATTAGGCAACAGAACTCAGTTATAATGTCAACATTCAGGTTTGGATTAGTGATGAGAATCATGGAAAAAGACTGAGGATTATGGGAACAAGGGAAGTGTGTATGATCAGGAAATGTAACCGAGACGGTTTCACTGTAATTCCAGCAAGAAGAAGAGGGAAGAATATAAAGGATGGTGTGGTTAAAGCATAAAAAGAATGAGAATAATAAATTCAAAGGGCTGTGAACCAAAACAAAAGAATATCAGAACTAAGAAATGGAAAGCTATCGGATTATTATTTAATCTGCTCTGGATTTAATGTTTGAAATGCATTGAAAATAATTGAAATATTTGGTTTGTAACAGGAAATCTAACTTTGTGGACACTTTTGAAAATGAAGAGGAAATGAAGAAAGTATGTAATAAAAAAAGTTCTAGGGATTAAAGCCTCATTGTCCTCTTCCCTTATCTCTGAACTAATTTACAACATTGCAAAGATTCATATACATGTGTACCTTGGCCAAATTCTGCAAAAATAGAGTCAACTCCTACTTTTACAATAACGGGATCAGATCAGTTTGGGAGCATGCTTGACTCCATAAGAGTTATGCATTGAATGTCCAAAATCAGGTTGTGGATGAACTAGTATTTTCTTCACGTTAACATTAGTAGTACAGAAGTACAGAGCTAAAGGATAAAGATCTGGACAAATTGGCAATATCTATTTGGAGAGAAAAATAAGTAAATTTTACACACTGAAGATCTCAGGAAAATTGGAATCTATTACTTTACATTTCTTGTAAAAGGTCATTTGGCCTGAAATGTTAATTTTGTGTTCCTGTAGGCAAGACAGAAATCATCCTTGGGTCCCTTTGTCAATAAATATTCGACTTGGCCTTTAATTCTATACTTCTCATCAGCGAATAACCTTGTGTTCCCACCCGACACTGAATAAATTTTAAATTTCACATCTGTTTAATTCCCAATATTTTAGTGTTTCTCCTCTTCCAGCCTCAGCTCTACTGTTGCTAAAACTCTCTTGATAATTCCACGATCAACGTCTTCCAGTTTGTCAGTTTTCCCAAGTATCATTCTGTTCAAAAAAAATCCAGAAATCCATTGCTTATAATTTATTCTGCATCACATTCTGTCTTCACTGGCCTCAACTCCCAGCAATCATATACCTTTCTGTATATAGAGTTTTTATCTCTGCAACCTGCCTACGTTCTGTGGCCCAGCCTAGATTCTACTTTTTCAAGTCACCTTCTCTTTATAGTGAGATGCAGGGTCTTTAGCTATCCATTTTATTACTTTAACAAAGCTTGTCAAAATCTATTGCTTTAGCTGCCTTTGGTCATGTCCTTTAGCCCTACTTGGCAGGGCTGAGTTTGTGATTGCCATGGCCAAGCTTTTAGGACGGAGGCTAGTCTATGAAGTGGTTTTGAGAGCGAACTTGAAGTTGAAGTCACAAGGTGATGGTGATTCCTTGCAATCGAGTGGCTGCTTGATGTGAGCTCAACCTGCTAACATTGGGGTGCCAATTGGAAAGCCAATCTAACACCTCTTTCCAGCAACTAAACCTGCTGTAACCAACAGAAAGGCTGCACTGGCAAGGACGTCAGGAGAAGAATGGGCAGTTTGAAACATTGTTGGTGTAGTTGTGAAGGACCTCAGTGAGGGCAACTCCTTCACCAGGGTTATTGTCATCAAGCTGGAGTGGTGGAAGTCTGAGGTGAAGGACATCAGCTGCCTCCGGGACTTTCCAAGTAATGGGTGTAGTCACTCTTCACCCTCTCCACCCAGAAGAGTATGAGATAACAGTGCAGTTGTTTAACCCACAAGTGCCCTTTGTGGATTTCCTAATCTTCCTGGCTTGATATGTCCAAGGAGGAGGAAACCTTATGGACACCAAGGACAAGTTTGGGATTTGGACCAGAAACCACCAGGTGAAGATTAAGCTAAGGGTGGACGCAAATGGAGACGTCATCCTCCCTCCTTCAGTATTTGCTAACAGAGGGAACCGTAGATACATGAGTTATGCAGGACAATTCAGACTGTCTCATAACTGTGACAAACTTAGATTTGTTGTAGCTCAGTTATCCGCAGGAACCTCATGCAGAAAGGCACCAGACCAAAGACCGCAGGTAAAGCAGAGGTTGCCACCTGTGTGGGGAGGCAAGGCAGCTGAACAAGGCATACCCAATACTTGCCTGTAACTACCCCAGGCAATAAGGAGGAAAACTGACTCCAATCACTTCAGAGGAATGCTGGCACACCCCTGTTATGTTTGTAACTCCAAAACATAAAACTAATTGAAAGAAAAACACAGGGGCAGGAATAATGTGTCTTATTTTTGTTTTACTTTTAGCGAGGTGTGGACTTACAACATAGTGGTTTAATGACGTATACCATTCACATGCTTTCACATATAACCTGTAATTAATTATTTAAGCAAACAAAGAATGGTCAATCAAACAATATATTTACAATATTACTCAAATATTACTGAACTATGAAACAAACAACACTCCTCCCTGCTTAGCCGTAAACAATAGAGAATGCATCTCAACTTATATACACAGTATGTTATATAAAACAGCTACATCCACAGCATAGTAAATTTTAAATTGTTCCATTCAGGCCTAAGGACCTAAGCTTTGCAGAGGATTTCTTACACTTGTGGCATAACATCTTTCCTGACTAGGGAGATCACTCTGTTTGACAGATGAGAATTGTGGCTGGGAAACAATGTCAGGTTCTGGGGCCTTCTCCGTAATGGTTGTAGGAGTTGACTCTGGAAGTGGTCCTGACACCCCTGGACACCTTTCTTTGGGATGTGCATGGCAAGCTGCTCAATCTGCTGATCTATCTCAGGCCAGCAGGAAAAGCTTCGAGCCGTCGCTTTCATTTTGAGCACGCCTAGATGACTGGCGTGTAACTCCTCCAACACAGTAGCTCTCAGCTTGGACAGTATGACAACTCTCAATCCCAAATAAGGCAACCCCGCCAAGGGCAAGTTCATCATGGCAAAGCTGAAGGAACTGAAGTATCTGCTGCACATTTGACTTGCATGTAGACCTGAGACAGTGTGGGTCTTTTCTGTTTTCCCTTTGGATCATCTCTGCCATAGTAGGGAGACTTTCGATTTGCATTAGGGAGAAAACATCAAGAGAAATGTCCATGTTTTTACATTTTTCAGGTATTTCCTTTTTCGGGGGTAAACAGCACAATCCATCACCATTTCCATGATTAGTTGTCCTCATGAATTCGACCTTGTAATTGTGTCTTCCAAGGACAGAGCCCGTCTCTGCATTTGTACTGCTGCTGTTAGTGGACCACCCTTCTGTGCACTGAAAATGGACACTAGTTGTTGATAATCAGTAATAAGGGTAAACTCTCCCATACAATTACTGTTTGAAAAGTTTTACACCCCAAACCACATTCAAGGCCTCTCTGTTAATCAGTGCGTGATTTTTCTCTGCAGCGGTAAGGGAAGGTAACGCTGTAGGTTTTCATAAATAAAATGACGCCAGGTGTTTTATGTTTAAGGAAATCTGTAACACATTTTACTGAACTCCAAGACCTGAACACAAAAACATGCTCAAAACCCTTTGTGTAATTACATCATCACGTCAGACCAGCCTCTTAAAGTGAATCCTCAACTCAATGTCGGCAGCTGCGAATTATGTATGTTTCCACCATTTGCGGCACCCTACACAAGCACGCCCCGGCCACCCCCCAGAATTCACTAAAACTGGCATTGTGAGCCTGTCTGGAGCTTGTACGAGCTGCCTGACTTGGGTCCTTTCTTCCATGGGTGGAGGAACAGCAGGTGCATCTGACTCATCCAGAGGTGTGTTGACATGTTCATAGTCATGTCATGATGCAAGGGGCACGGAAGTGGAATCCTCCAAAATCTTAGTGGGCTGGTTTAAGATGATGTACCGAAATATGTTCAGGTGTACCCCTGTTATCTATGATAAAAGGCTTTTCTCCCTGTTCCAAAATGTAGAACAGTCCACCGGAAGGGGGCTTACCTGACTGGGCTTATTGAGGCAGGAAAAAGAGGAGGAATTATGCACCTCTGCCTGGTTAAGTGAAGACTGCCAGCTATTTCAGCAAGCTCCCTATAGTCCTTCACGGGAGCATTAGTGAGGGCTATGCGAACTTGATCAGGCATTTGCTGCATGAAGAGCTCTTTAAAAACAAAACAAGGATGGAAATTTCCCAGGAGAGACAGCAAGTGGTCCATTAGCTCCAATAGCTTAGGACCACCAAGGCCAGGCAAGGAGAGCGACTGTTTTGTGCACTCAGACTTCGGAATGTTCCAAAATCTGTAAAAGTGAGTTTTCAGCAATCAGTTTTTATCATGTGCAGACGGGTGTTCTAGTAGACCCACCATTCTCGCAGCTAGGGCATTACTGAGCGACGCTACCACATAGAAATGTTTGGTGTTGATGGAGATTTCTCAAAGCGCGCATTGGGCCTCGGCTTGTTAGACCCAGGCAATGGCATTTTGCTTCCAAAGCTCCGGCAGTTTCAAAGCAACTGCATTAGTTGACAAGTTCAATAACTCTGTACTTATCCTAGAGCATCAGGGTCACCAAAGTAGGGTTTTGCAAATAAAAGCGCGTTCAAAACCGTTTACATAATTACGTCATCACATCAGACCAGCCTCTTAAAGTGAAACCTGAAATCAATGATGGTGCAAACACGAGGAAATCTGCAGATGCTGGAAATTCAAACAACAACACACACAAAATGCTGATGGAACACAGCAGGCCAGGCAGCATCTATAAGGAGAAGAACTGTTGGCATTTCCGGCTGAGACCCTTCCTTTTCCTTTTGTCTGTTGGAAAACCTCCTCCCACTGTTTTATCCATTGCCATTTCTTCCCTGCCTGTAGTAATAAGTTGAAGAGGTGGAGCCCAGTAGTCAGGTTTGGCAGGAACCTGTTATAGTAATTGACAAATCCTAAAAAGAACTGGAACTATGACACGTTCTTTGGCCTTGGGGCATCCACCAATTCTTGAATTTTCTTAGCACACTTGAGTAATGCTTGTGCGTCAGTTCTGTGACCACAATAAGTGATGCTTGGTTTAAACAATTCACACTGATTGCATCATGCACTAAGCCCATAATCTTCCAAACTTTTTACCAATGTTGAGATTTTGGAGATGTTCCTTTTCGTCTTGACTGGCAACAATGGTGTCATCCAGGTAACAGAGTGCCTGGGTAGCCTTGTAGCATCTGGTCCATAGCTTGCTGCCAGCATGCGGGTACAGATGCCGCTCCAAAAATAAGCCTAGTTTAGCAATAAAACCCCTTGTGAGTGTTTACGGTGAGAAACACCCTGCACTCTTCTTCTGGTTCTATCTGGAAGAAGGCCTCAGCTAAGTCAACTTTGCCGAAGTGTCTTCCTCCAGAAAGGTTTGCAAAGATGTCTTTTATCCTGGGCAGAGGGTATTGATCAACACAGACCCTGAGAGACCAATTCTGCTTAGTTACTGGGATCACTGGTGTTGCCCATGGGCTCCACTCAATTTTGGAAAGAATTCTTTCAGCCTCCATGTGCTCTGGCTCACTGGCAACTTTTTCACAGATGTATAAGGAACCAGACAGGCATTGTAATACTTGGGCGTAGCACTTACATTTAACACACGATGTTACCCTTGATATGTCTGAGTTTTCCAATGCCATACTTGAATATTATTCTGACATCATTCAGTAGCTTTCTTAATTCGCTTTCAGTTGAGTCTCTTGCAGGAGATGTGGCATGCATATTGTGGATGGATCTCCAATCAAGTTGTAGTTGTCAAAGCCAATCATGGCCCTACATACAGTACAAGCCCAATGTGGTTTGTTGCTATTGCACTTCCACAGAGGTTATCTTTACTCCAGTATAATTCTTATTTGGATATATGCAGGCTTCATTTCAGTATCTTTGGAACATCATTCAAACTCATTTCGTGGAATGACTGAAGCAGCTGAGCCAGCATCTAATTCCATTAACTTCCGGTGTAAACCGTATTTCTTGTCTTTTGTCAGTTTTCACGTTGTGAAACTCAAGGCTACCCAGCTCTGTGTCACTCTGATCACTTCCAGATTTTTCATCAACAGTAATAGAGCTCTTTTTGAAACTGCAACTTGACTTTTTCTCTTTTTCTCTTTCCTGTGCAGCCCATTTATTTTTATCTGCCCGACATGATCTTTGCACGTTTCCTACTTTGTTGCATTTTCTGCAAGATTCACCTTAGACCTGCATTGGTCTGGTGTATGTGAGCACCTGCCACAGTGGTAACACAATTTGTTCAGCCAGTCTGGTTTCTGTTTTGATGCTGTAATTTTGTGCATGATCACCTCGGAAGGTAGTGGAGGCCAATTCTCTGGATGCTTTCAAGAAGGAGCTAGATAGGCATCTTATGGATAGGGGAATCAAGGGATATGGGGACAAGGCAGGAACCGGGTATTGATAGGAATTGATCAGCCATGATCTCAAAATGGCGGTGCAGGCTCGAAGGGCCGAATGGTCTACTTCTGCACCTATTGTCTATTGTCTATTCCTGACTGCAACTCAATTGTGTCTCTATCTGCTTTTTCCATTGGTACAGTCATTTCAAGTGCTCTTTTAAAAGTGAGTTGTGCTTCAGTTGGGAGCCGTTTTTGAGTGCTTTCAACGAGGAAGGGATCCTACAGATCAATATTAATGAGGGAGAAATTCAGCCCACTGCCTCCCGATGCATTTTCCCCCTCCTCCCTCCAAGCAGGAAAATCTCTGACAGCCTTCAGGGCTGCCATCACCCACATCACATGCAGGACAGAGGAATGGATGGCTACCTGGTCAGTTTGTACCAGGAAAAGGCCTTTGACCAGATATCACACATGCGCATGATGGACATGCTATCCAAAATTATCTTTTGGGAAGGAATCAGAAGTTGAATTAAATGGCTCGACGTGGATATCTACCATCCAAATCAATGGGTGGAAACATACGTAGCTTCCCCATCTAGTCTAGCATCAAGGCTGGGGAGTCCACTCTCCCTTGTCCTGTTTGTGTGATGCATAGGACCCTTTGCCAAATCCATCAGGAAGTACAAGCGCGTACAGGAGGGATGATGTTGCCGGACAGTGGAGGTTTGCGGATTAAAACCTCCCTGTATGTGGATGATGTTGCTGTCTTCAACTCAGATCCATGGTCAGTTCGCAGACTGATCAGCATCTGTGACCAGATTGAATGGGCAACACGGTCCAAAGTCAAACATTGGAGGAGCAAGATCATTCTCTTTGGCAACTGGCCTGACTGATCCAATATCCTTTCACTGTCAGATCTGCCTATCTGATGGTGCTGGGGATTTGATTTGGAGGGAAGTATTGTGTTGCAAGAAATAGCTGGTCTGGCTAAGGAAGGTGAAAATAATTGTGCTGTGAACATGGCATACTTTGTCAATAACTGGGAAGGAATTGGTTGTCAGGTGCAATGTGCTCTCAGGGCTGCTATATTTGGCAAAAGTGTGGCCTGTTCCCCACTCCTCTTCCTCAGTAATCTTCCACATTGTCTTCCAGTTTATCAGGGGGCCCAAGATGGAGTGAGTGAACTGGTTCATAATGTACAAGTCCCTGGAGAGTGGTGGGCAAATGTGTACCCAATGTTGCCTTCATCCTAAGCATAAGAGATTCTACAAATGCTGGAAGTTTTGAGCAGCACATACAAAATGCTGGTTGAACTCAGCAAGTCAGGCAGCATCTATGGAGGGAAATAGCAGTATATGTTTCAGGCTTAAACCCTTTATCAGGACTGTGTCTGTTTCCCTTACCCTAATGACTACCTTTGTGTGTGGCCGTATCAGGTAGTATGTTGTCACCAAATGTCACTACGTGTTGAGATTTTACCTGTCCCCATGTGGTAAAAGATAGGTTTGGAGATGGTGTACGCAGGCAACGTTCCAGTCAGCTGAACACTGCCGTACTACCTGTGTTTTGTGGAACAGTCTTTCCAAGTAAATGTCTTTCACCACAAGCCTATCAGTGTGGACACTACAGGACTGTGGGCTTGTTCCAAGCTCTCCAAACTGTAAGGCAGAATGCCTCAGCACCAGCTCTCACCAGCAAGCACCAAGACCTTGTTTGGCTTGTAGTGAGAGGGGCCCACCCAGATGGAGTATTTCTCTCCAGACAACAGATCACCCTCAATATACTCCGCCCTCGGGATGGCTGCAGTGGGGGAGAGCCAGTTACCCCCTCCCCCCCTTTTTGCAGACTGTGGATTTGGTAAGGGGGTGTGGAGACTGATGCAAGGGTTCATGTCCTGGTTCACCACCAGTAGCCGCATTAAAGAACTTGCTGATCTACGGGGGCACACACCGAGACAGACATCCTGCTGTGGGAAGGTCATCTACTCAGTGAAAGATGACCTTTGGTCTGTCCGAAGCATGTTGGACTTCCAGCACGGTGAGACAACTGTAAGGGAATGCTGCACACCGACACAGTCCAGGCTGCAGCAGTACGAGCTGAGGGATGCACTGAAACTCAGCGCGGTCAGTGCCAAGTCTCTGTGGGGAAGGTCTCAATCAAGGGTCCTCCTGCTACCGCACATGGAGGGACAGATTTAGGTGGGGAAGCTCCTCGAACAATCAAAAGGACGTATCTCCGCAACGGTCCGCAAAGTGGCATAAAGCTACGTTTGTTATGTTTAAATCGCACTGCTGAATGTAACAACCATGAAAATAAAAGTTTTTATTTTTGCATGGCTTTCTTCTTTTGTATATGTTTTTTATTATGAATAAAGTTTATTTTTCAAATAAAATGTGTTTTAGTCCTTCAAGTAACCATTTGCTTTCTGCTTTCTAAGTAAACTAGGTCGACTGACATGTCAAGTATGCTATCTACCTGCAGATTGCTGGCAGTAAGAAAAAATGAAGCTAATAACTGATCATCAAATTTTTAAGAGACAAGAAAATTCAGAATATTTGCTTTTATCTACATGTGTAAACAAGTGATATTGATGATACTGCTTGGGCCTCAACTATTCACAATCTATATCAGAAATTTGTCTGAAATGGCCTGAGGCCCTCTTTCCAATCTAGAAGGGAGGAGGATAAAAAGAGGCCTTCAAGGGGATATAGACAAACTGAGTGAGTAGAAAAGAATGAGGGAGGTGTAATATAACGTAAAATTGTCCATTCTGGAACACAAAACTTTTGTATTTTTAAATATTCAGTAATTTGGTACTGTTAATGTTCAAAGGGACCTTATATGCAAGTGAAGTAAAACCAGCACATGCAGACAAGTGACTGGGGAGACATATATACCTTGGTCTTTATTACCAAAGGATTTGAGTACAGAGTTGAAGCTCTTTTATTGCAGTTTTATAGGGCTTTAATAAGACTACAACTAGATATTATGTATACTTATTTTCTTTTTTACCTAAAAGCGGAAACGCTTGCCATAGTGGGAGTACCGTAAAGATTCACAAGACTTTTCCAGCTTTGTTAAATGAGGAGTGATTGTTTGACTCATTCTGTATACCCCAGAATGAAAGGAGATCTCATCAAGCACCTTCACTCCATTCACCACCCATTTTATTTCTTCTTCCCATTCTCACTCTGATATGGCATTCTTTTCTCATCACTTTGCCCTGGTGTCCTTCGTACTTCCCTTTCTCCCACAGTCCACTTTCCACTCCAGTAAGTCTCCATCTTCTTCAGCCTTTTATGTCTCACACCTATCACCTCCCAGTTTCTCACTTCATTCCCCGTCTCCCACCCACCCACCTTCCATAACACTTGCCAGCTTGTACTCCTTCCCCTCTACCCCTGGTTTCTTACCCCCTTCCTTCCCATGAAGGGTCTCACCCCAAACTGATGACTGTTTATTCCACTCCATAGATTTTGCCTGGCCTGCTGAGTTCCTCTAGGATTTTGTGTGTGTTGCTTTGGATATACAGCATCTCCAGCATTTATTCATTGTGTTTTTTTCAGGGATCACAGACCAGATACAAGGAGGATACTTTCCCTGATTTAGAAGTTCAGAACCACAGATTACAGGATAAGAATAAGCAAAGGCCATTTAGGCCTAAGGTGAGGAGAATTTTTTGGGAATTTACCACCTTGAAATGAATAACAGTCAGTCATTTAGTTCATTCAAAACAAGATTCTTAGATTTTGAGGTATTTAAGAAAATCAAGAGAAATGGGGATAGTGCAGGCAGATATTGAATTAGAAGATCAGCCATGATGAATAGAAAAGCAGGCTTGAAAGTCCAAATAATATCATTCTGATTCATGTCTTCTTATTTATTTAATTCCTTCCATTTTCTTTTGATTAATGCAATGGAAATTATGAAGAATGATCTTTAGGAAATAATATATTCTGGCATTATTATATTACCTCATATGGCTGCCATGGTGATTACTGAATGAAAACCTGTTTGCTCAGTTTAATTTCTCTTGAAATACTGGTGGTGGTGGCTAATTGATTCTGTCAGGTGGGTATTACACATAGCTTAAGATTAAGTAATTACACCACACCTTGATGTCTAACATTGTTTTCGGGAGCGAAGGTTGGGAAATCTGTGCTCCAAAAGATTCATAAACAGTCCCTTTTTATGTTACATTCATGTTCCTTGATGCACATGTATTTGGTTTCCATAGGTAATACAACTGTACCTAACTAATGGATGAAAATAGTTTCTGGTCAAGATGCCATCAATGTAAAATGGTCTTTGGTCAACAACTTCTGGATAGATCATGAAACCATATATTTCACTTCTTCTATGTTAGCTTTACATTTGTTTTTCATCTTGGATATGATTCTGGAACTGTTGGAGCCCGTGATTTGCTGTTTGGAGATCATTTGGGTGTTCCAGTGCTCTGTGGTCGCCGAGAGGATTCCGGGAGACGGGCAGCGTGCATGAACCTCAGGGGGTGCAAGCCGATGTTGGACTCCATTTTGCCGATTAAAGCTTCCATTGTTCAGAATCAGAATCAGGTTTATTAACACCAGCAGGTGACATGAAATTTGTTAACTTAGCAGCAGCAGTTCAATGCAATACATAATCTAGCAGAGCGAGAAAAATAATAATACATAAAATAAAACATAATGGTAAATAAACAAGTAAATAAATTATGTATATTTGTTGAATTAATTCTATTAAAATGAATATTTTACCTAAATCTATATACCTCTTTCAAGCCGTACCTGTTTTTATTCCTAAGTCTTTTTTTGATTCTCTACATTTGATTCTTTCTTCCTACATATGGAAGAACAGAAAACCTTGATTAAATAAAGCCCACCTTCAAAAAAGCAAGAAGAATGGTGGTTTTGCTTTACCTAACTTTAGGTTACATTATTGGGCAATTATAAAACAAAATCTTACATTTTGGTTATATTAATTGTGAGGATTGTCCAATATGCGTCTTTTTGGAGGCCAATTCTGTTACCAAATTTTCTATTATTTCTCTTCTTGGATCCTCTCTTCCTTTATCTGTAAATAAATTAACTGACAGTTTTGTGGTTAAACACACTTTGAGGATCTGACTACAGTTTAGAAAACATTACGGTTTATTGAGATTTTCTCCATCCAGTCATATTTTTTCTAATTTTTTTAAACCATCTATGTCTGATCTGTTTTTTAGAGAATAGGATAGATTAGGCTTTAAACGATTTCAGGGTCTGTTTGTTGGAGGGAATCTCTCTTCTCTTGAGCAGCTCTCAGTGAAGTATAACCTATCTAATAAGCACTTTCTTCGATATCTACAGATTAGAGATTTTTTAAGATCTGAATTATATATATATTTCCTACTAGTCCGGATAAGAACATAATAGATGTAATTTTTAATCTGAAACCTTTTGAAAATGGCTCAATTTCTTATATTTATGGTCTGTTATTGGGATTGAGATTGGCTCCTTTAGATAAAATTTTAAAAAGATTGGGAAAAGGATTTACAGACTTCATTATCTGATGAGACCTGGAGGGTTATTTTCAAAATGGTAATTCTTCATCATTATGTGCTTGTCATTCCCTCCTACAATTTAAAGTGGTACATAGGGTGCATATGTCTAATGACAAGCTCTCTTGCTATGTTGCAGATATATCTCCTTATTGTTACAGATGTACTAATGGAGAGGCTTTATTAATTCATATGTTTTGGTCATGTTTGAGCCTTGAAAAATATTGGAAAGATGTATTCCAAACTTTTTCTGTACCTTTTAAAGTTAGTTTTAAGTCCAAACCTTTAACTGCAATATCCTTTAACGTGATATTGTTGAGGAAAGAACTATAACTTTGGAGCCTTCTCAATCGCGGGTACTGGTTTTTATTTGCCCCTCCCTACACATGCTCAATGGTTATGTGATGTTATGTCATGTTTAAATCTAGAGAAGATTCGTTGTTCGATTTCTGATTCTAACCAAGATTTTCAAACATTATGGGGACCCTTTCTGAAATATTTAAAAAATTGTTGAATTGTTATTATAATATAAATCTGGGCTATTATTATAAAATTCTATATGGTAAAGTACTCTTTTCTTTTTTGTTTTTCTTTCTCCAACCAGCTTTGTCTTGGTAGGGGGTATAGACTTTTTAAAATAATATTATCAATCATACTAATGTATTTCATTATTCAATTTATTTTATTTGATAGATCATCAATATGGGATACTGTGATTGTATTACTATGATTTATATACAGCACTTTGTGCTATTTTATTTTGATTTATATTAAGTATCCTTATGAACTCTGTATTTGTTTATATGAAATTCCATAAAAATATTGGAAAAAGAAAGAAAGAATTATGTGTATTGAATAGATTTTTTAAAATGTGCAAAAACGGAAATACTGTATATTCTATAAAGTGAGGTAGTGTCCAAAGCTTCAATGTCCATTTAGGAATCGGATGGCAGAGGGGACGAAGCTGTTTCTGAATCACTGAGTGTGTGCCTTCAGGCTTCTGTATCTCCTACCTGATGGTAACAGTGAGAAAAGGGCATGCCCTGGGTGCTGGAGGTCCTTAATAATGGATGCTACCTTTCTAAGACACCACTCCCCAAAGATGTCCTGGGTACTTTGTAGGCGAGTGCCCAAGATGGATCTGACTAGATTTGCAAACTTCTGCAGCTTCTTTCGGCCCTGTGCAGTAGCCCCTCCATACCAGGCAGTGATGCAGCCTGTCAGAATGCTCTCCACGGTACAACTATAGAAGTTTATGAGTGTGTCTGTTGACATGCCAAATCTCTTCAAACTCCTAATAAAGTATAGCCGCTGTCTTGCCTTCTTTATAACTACATTGATATGTTGGGACCAGGTTAGATCCTCAGAGATCTTGACACCCAAGAACTTGAAGCTGCTCACTCCACTTCTGATCCCTCTATGAACATTGGTATGTATTCCTTCATCTTACCCTTCCTGAAATCCACAATCAGCTTTCGTCTTACTGACGTTGAGTGCTAGGTTGTTGCTGCAGCACCATTCCACTAGTTGGCATATCTCACTCATGTATGCCCTGTTGTCACACCTGAGATTCTACAACAACAGCTGTATCATCAGCAAATTTGTAGATGGTATTTGAGCTATGCCTAGCCACACAGTCATGTGTATAGAGAGAGTAGAGCAGTGGGATAAGCACACACCCTGAGGTGCACCAGTGTTGATTGTCAGTGAGGAGGATAAGTTATTACCAATCCACACAGACTGTGGTCTTCTGGTTAGGAAGTTGAGGATCCATTTGCAGAGGGAGGTACAGGGGCCCAGGTTTTGCAACTTCTCAATCAGGATTGTGGGAATGATGGTATTAAATGCTGAGCTATAGTCGATGAACAGCATCCTGACGTAGGTGTTTGTGTTGTTTACGTGGTCTAAAGCCGTGTAGAGAGCCATTGAGATTGTGTCTGCCGTTGACCTATTGTGGCGATAGGCAAATTGCAATGGGTCCAGGTCCTTGCTGAGGCAGGAATTCAGTCTAGTCATGACCAACCTTTCAAAGCATTACATCACTGTCAATGCGAATGCTACTGGGCGATAGTCTTTTTGAAGCAAGTGGGAGCTTCTGCCCATAGCAGTGAGAGGTTGAAAATGTCCTTGAGTACTCCCGCTAGTTGGTTGGCACTGGTTTTCAGAGCCTTACCAGGTACTCCATTGGGACCTTCTGCCTTGTGAGGGTTCACTCTCTTTAATCTCTTCGCTGATTAAAGTGACGAGGGAGATTGAAACATCGAGGCGACTGCACCAGCTTCCTTCCTTTTGATCACTGAGGATCACTCTGCTATGCTACCAAAAGGGGAGCCCGATCTTTCTTTGTGTGTGTGTGTGTGTGTGAGATAGGGGGGTAGATTTGGGGATCGACGTGCCTGTTCTGTTTTGTTTGTTTTTTGAGCGGGAGGAAGGATTTGGGGGTTGATGTACCTGTTCTGCTTTTGTTTGCTTTTTTGTGTAGGGAGGGGAGATTTGGCAGTTGATGGTTGTGCTGCTTTTTGTTGCTTTCTTGGTTTCATGGCTACCCAGAGAAGAAGAACTTCAGAATTTTATACTTTGATGAGACATGAACCTTTGAACCTTTGACAATGTTAAACAGGAGTCTGCTATTTACTCCTGTAACATGGAATTGATTGCACTGGCAAAAACATCCTACTTCACTGTTTCTTTTAACATCCAAAGACTGTAGTGTTGAAGCCTTCATTTAAATGAACTAAACTGGGAAAATGCTTCATACAAGTGAAAAAAATGGATTCCAATTTACACAGCACCTTATCTCTTGGCAACACTCAAAGCACAATTTTTACATGTTTGTACATTAGCTCACAAATCTTTATTCATATTCATCTCCATTCATTTTTGTTTGTTATGTCCCACCTTCAGTAGTTGGCATGATCTCAGAAATCTGACACTGATTGGTAGTTCATTATCTTGGAAGTTGTGTACAAGTTCACCACTATTTCAACGATAACCCAGGTACTGAAAAGTTTCAAGTTGGATCCTTGATCCATGTTTTAGAATCCGTTCACGATTATAAATTGCCAACTGGTGGCGTAGAGGCATCAGCATAGACTTCGGGGCGAGAGGTCCCGAGTTCGAATCCGGCTGGCTCCCTTGCACGTTCTCCATCCGTGCCTGGGTTGAGTGTCGAGCTAGCAACTCGACAGCGTAAAAAAAAAACCTGGAGAGGGATGGGCTCTGCCAGGTTTCAGATGCCCAAGACACGCCGTACGATGAGCAATCACCAAAAAGATTGGTGCTCTTATCTTCTCATCTCATCTCCAGATTTTACCAATTACCCACACATTAAGGGCAATTTACAATGGCCACTTAGCTTTGAACCCATGGGAAATTAAAAGCAATTTACTTGTTTCAACTTATGAATGATCAAAAATCTGCTTCTGACTTTACCAAAGGAAATCATTTGTGCAATTAAGATGTGGTAGTACTGCAAACATATAAATAAAAATCAGAAAGCCAAAGGACTTCATTAATTCTGCTATTTGAGTCCAAATTGAACAGTTTCAGACATACTGTTGATTGACTGGCCTGAACATAGATACAATGCATCAATAGATACATTCACCTGATGCCCGTTTCTTTTGTTAATAGCAAACAAGCTCAAGTGAATGCAAGAGACATAGAAGAGGCTGGATCTCACTAAGTGTACGGCAACTATTTCAAACTCGCTGACAGAGCTGTTCACTGCCTTATTTTGGACATTTTCAAAGTCAATGGTTTGACTCGAGGTTGAAATGAGAGTCATTTACAAACATATGTGAAAATGGATACATCTTGCTCAAGGATGAAATGATATAGATTTTCCTTGGATAGTGCAGCACTTAATTAAAATCACATGACATATCTAAACAAACCAGTTTAATAAGCCTGGACACTGGATTGTGAAATGCCAATTTTTTTTTCCAATGCAGTGTGATCCAATTTTGATTTTAGCTGGAGTAAATTATGCTACAGATCTTATCAGTGAAACCACTCCAAAAACAAACTTGGAATGAGCATGAACATCATATTAGCATTAGATCATATGAGACATGCGAGCATGTCTAATTTTTGCCGACCATCTATCACACGCCAAGTGACATCACAAGTGGTGTGGCACCCATTTTTTTGCATAACTGACACTGATACTGCCACTGAATAGTTCAATTGAAATGAGAAGTGTTGACTTGTGCGCTTTGCTAAAGGGACAATACTCTGATATCAGGAGACCTGACTGAAGAGCTTTACATTCAGTTGCAGCTTGCTTAACTATCTTCCAAGTCAACGGAGCTACAACTAACAAGGGGTATTTTTCTCAGCGTCTTCCTGCGGAGACACTCATTCCATTGGTGTCTGGGATCAGACCGTTGCTGGAGACATAGATATGGTGATGGCTGTTCCCTCAGGGAGGGGCTGACCTCAGCTAGAAGGCACAGGCATGCCCATCAGCAGAGCTTCTGGAGACAAAACAATCTACTGGAACCACCCACTGATCATGTACTCATAAGTTTGGCTGTCATCTCTGAGGCATGTGGAGTTATGCTGCATCTTTAGATGCCCTCTTGACCAATCTCCTGAGAGGATGCTCTAAGCCCTTCTACCTCCCTCTAGGCTCCGCCTCTAGCACTCAGGTTCTCTCTTCCAGCTGGTACCATACTTATTTAGACCTTTATGCTTATTTTTGTGTTTATAGGTACTGATTCTTCTGCCCTCGAATGATAACTATAAAATGTTTTACTACTGGAAGTCAAGAGGGAGTGCCTTTAAGACTGATTATGCCCCAGCAGCATTCAATTGAGTCTAAACTGATTTGGAATCATTTCACCCTTGGGGGGCGCGGGGTGCAGACCGTCTTAATGAAATTTCAAACATCAAAGGAATTTAAGAAGGATTTTTACAAATAAGTGCGATTAATGAATGAACGGAAACAGAAAACTTTGGACACCTTTTGGGTTTAGCCACCAGCTAAACTTAATTTCAGCTTACTTTTATACCCTACTCTATTCTGTAGCAATACTTATACAGCAGCATTCTGTCCTGCTGCCACCATGCACTGTGTCAACACCAACTATTTATACTTCTGTTCCTACCTGTCGAAACTTAGCATTGACATTAGCAGATATGTGTGATCTTCTCACATTGTGCCTGTTGCTTTGAATAATTCTCAACAAATTTTGATCACATTTCGTCTGTTGCCCTTTGAATTACAGAAGATTTTTCCATTTGCTGGCCACCTCTTGCTCTTGGATCGATTCCCAATTTTACTGTGAAGCTGTTTACAAAAGCGACAATGAACGACTGAAGACAAATAAAATCTGATTATAAAAGCTGCATTTGCAAACCAGCTCCTGTTTCTTCCTGTTTACCGATCCTTGTGCCAGTAAATGTAACATCAATCTGACTTGGCCATGTTGGTAAGCAGAGCTCAGGTAGGAAGAAAAGTCATGATTACAGTATTGGCAGTATCACAATATTGTTTGCTGTGGAGACTTAAGAGTGGATTATTTGATAGCAATAAATCATTGCGATGTAGAAAGACTAGCATATAAAGGACAAGTTTTCCTATTCTGTTGAACACCAAGAATGACATAGAAACCAGCACTTAAAAGTATTGAATGCACAATTATTGTTTCCATATAGGAAGTTGAGGTAGTCAATTTAAGCACAGCAAAATCAAACAAATAGTCATTTTTGTTTGGATTAAATGGGGAAGAATGTTGACCAGAACATCAATAGTCTATAGCTGCCAATAACTAAGTGAATTATTTTTATATATTCACCTGAAATTAGTTTACTGCCTGATCCAATGTCTGGCACAGACTTTGCAGTATTCTTAGCCTGTAACGTCAGCTGGGATTTTCTGATGTTTGCACAGATTGCCTTCCAGCTGAAAGGCAAGAGGATGAATGCCCAGCAGAACGTTCATCATTCTTGCTTGTTTAAGGTCTTCATCAAACAAATTTCAGATAATTACTCCCACATTGTGAGACTTGATTATAAATCAGAATCAGGTTTCTTAACACTGTCTTATAGCTTGTGAAAGTTTGAAGATGACATAAAAATGGGCGATGTTGTGAAGAACAAGGTGGATCATGTCAGACCGCAGCAAAACGTTCATCAGAGGTATAACCGGGCGAACATCAACAGAAGGAATTTAATTCCAAGAAGTGGAAGGTGATGCATAGAGTTAGAACGTATGCAGTTCATTGGAGGATATTAAGGAATATTGATCAATATCAATATAATCAGAATGTAAACATTGGAATGTTATGTTGCAGCCATATAAAATACTACCTTGGGGCATTGTGTACAATTCTGGTTGCCAAAATATAGGAACGATCTGCATACACAGAAGAAACTGCGGAGGAGATTCACCAGGATATTGCTTGGATTGGAGGACTTTCAATAGGGTAATTAGTCAGAATCATTTCTTCATGGTTAGATTATTATAAGTAACACAGCAGAGATTTAATGAGAGATAAAGGACTATAAAGATCTAAGGAGAATGCTTTTTACATTGCGTGGTTAATATTTGAAATTTGCTGTCAGATAAGGCGGTGGAATCAGATACAATGATTACGTTTAACAGGCAGTTAGTTAGGCACTTGAATAGACAAGGCATAGAAGATATGGTCTAAATGTGGCCAAATAGGAAGGGTGCAGATGGGCATAAAGGTTGGGTGAAGAATTCATTTTGTACAATTGTATGGCTATGATATTACCAACAAAGAGATAAAATAGTTTCTAGAAAATCATATTAAATTCTGTTGTTGTTTTCAAGATATTAGCACTGTAAAAATTATTCTCCCAGCAATTAGATGGGGGTGGGATCCTGTTGGAGGTGGTGGAAGTCTTGGAGAATTATGTGCTGGGTCCTCAACAGCATCTCTTCCATTCCACACACATCTGCTCTTACCCCATCCCCCCACCACCCTCCCAGGGATAGGGTTCCTCTTGTCCTCACCTACCACCCCACCAGCCTCCGCATCCAGCACATAATTCTCCAAAATTTCCGCCTGCTCCAACGGGATCTCACCACCAAGCACATCTTTCCCTCCCCCAACTTTCAGCTTTCTGCAGGGTTCATTCCTTATGTGACTCCCTTGTCCATTCCTCCCTCCCCATTGATCTACCTCCTGGCACTTATCCTTGCAAGCAGAACAAGTGCTACACCTGCCCCTACACCTCATTCCTCGCTACCATCCAGAGCGCTAAATATTCCTTCCAGGTGAAGTGACACTTCACGTGTGAGTCTGTTGGGGTCATTTACTGTGTTCGGTGAGACCCAATGTAGCTTGGAAGAGCACTTCGCCAAGCATCTGTGCTCCATCCACCAGAACAAGCAGGAACTCCCAGTGGCCACCCATTTTAATTCCACTTCCCCTTCCCATTCCGATATATCCATCCATGGCCTCCTCCATTGTTGTGATGAGGCCACACTTAGGTTGGAGGAACAACACCTTATATTCTGTTTGGGTAACCTCCAACCTGATGGCATGAACATTGATTTCTCCAACTTCCAGTAATGTCACTCCTTCCCCTTAATCATTTCCCATCCCCTTATCCTTCCTTTACCTTATCCCCTCTGGTGCCCCTTCCCCTTTTTCTTTCTTCCATGACCTTCTGTCTCTTTCATCAAGCAACTCTTTACTTTATTCCCCTCATCCCTCCAGGTTTCACCTATCACCTGGTGTTTCTCTCTCCTTCCCCCCACCTTTCAAATCTACTCCTCAGCATTTTTTCTCCAGTCCTGACGAAGGGTTTCGGCCTGAAACGTCGACTGTGCTTTTTTCCATCGATGCTGCCCGGCCTGCTGAGTTCCTCCAGTATTTTGTGTGTGTTGCTCAGGTAAGGTATCATTAGAAAGAGATGCTGAATAGATCACATTGAAAAATATCAATGCAATATACTGACATACATTTAATTCTACAGAAAGCATGATTTGGAACATATCAGTGTACAAAATGTTATCTTCACCTAATACAGTTTAAAAAATCCCCAGTAATGGAATGCTTTCCTGCAGATGGTCTTAATTGTGCATAAAAAGCAGGGAGCAGATCCAATTACTTACATTGGTAGTATGCCTATAAAATTCAGAACTATTGAGCATTGAATATTGATACTGAAAGTTGTTCTTTAATAATTCTATGATGTTGTTCTGCCCAAATTTATTTTTCATCACAAATTTGACTGCTGGTTGGCATTTTTTAGTTTGACTTGGAGGTGCTTACTTTAAGTCAGAGCAGGAAAGGTTATGAAACAGAGGGCTGATTTGCTCCAGTTTCATCGCTAATATAACAGAGCTTGTCTCTATCTTCTTGTTTGTCACTTACTGGTCATCAGAGATCATGACTTCCTGGATAAAGCCTTGTGACAAAATGAAATGGTCTGATCACATTGAACACATTTCTATAGCAATTTGAATTCTCAGTGTTAGTGAGGAAGGGATAGCTTATCAATGATGGGTTGTACCAAGTTGCTTAGCAGACTCATGCGTGGGAGGCTTATCAAAGACCTTCTGATAATCCAAGGAAATAATGTCCAGTGACTATTCTTTGTCTATTCTGCCTGTAATTTCCTTAAAGAATTCCAACAGATTTGTCAGGCTAGTCAGAATGTTTTCTCTTCAGGAAACCATGCTGATGTTGGCCTATGTTATCACATGCCTCCAAGTACCCTGAAGCTTTAAAGGACTTCAACATCTTCCCAATCACTGAAGTCAGTCTAACTGGCCTTTAATTCCTTGTCTTTTGGCTCCCTCCCTTCTTAAAGAGTGGAGTGACTTCTGCAATTTTCCATTCCTTTGGAACCATTCCAGAATCTAATGATTCTTGAAAGAGCACTACTAATGCCTCCACAATCTCTTCAGCTACCTCTCTCAGAAATCTATGTTCAAAGTCTATCTGGTCCAGGCAAGTCAGATCCAGACCTTTTAACTTCCCAAGCACACTCTCCTTAGTAATAGCAACTACACTCATTTCTGCCCCTTGACACCCTTGAATTTCTGGCACACTGCGGGTGTGAATATTGGCGCAAAATACTCAGTGAGTTTGTTTGCCATTTCTTTGTCCCCAATTACTATCTTTCCAGCTTCATTTTCAGCAGTCTGATATCCACTCTCACCTCTCTTTCACTCTGTATATGCATCTAAAAATGTATCTTGCCTTTATATTATTGGATAGCTTCCATTCATATTTCATCTTTTCTCTCCTTTTGGTTTTTTTAGTTGCCTTTTAGTCTGTCAGTTTTTAAAAGTATCCAAATCATCTAGGTTCCCACTAACTTTTGCACTCTGTTTTCATGCTGTTTTTGACTTTCCTTGTCAGCCATGTTGCCTCATCCTCCCTTTAGAATACTTCTTTGCGGATGAATCTGTCCTGTGCCTTCTGAAATGCTCCCAGTAACTGCAACCATTGCTGCTGTATCATCATCTGTTCCAGTGTCCCATTCTAATTAACTTTGGACAGTTCCTTTCTTGTGCCTCTTAGTTCGCTTTACTCATGATGGGCATAGAGTAGGTGGATTGTCACGATTTTTCCCCGGATATGAAAGTGTAAAACTAGTGGGGCTAGAGGGGTTACGTCTGAGGTGAGAGGTACTTGAGGGAAGATTTTTCACACAGAGGATGGTGTATATTGAATGAGCTTTCAGAGAAGGTCGGAAAGGCAGGTATAGTTACAATATGTTAGCGGCTTTTGGACAGGTACATATGTAGATAGGAAAGGTTCAGAGGGATATGGGCCATATGCAAGCAAATGGGGCTATCCAGGTGGGCAACTTGTTGAAGCGTCTGTGTCACTCTATGACTCTTTGAGGAATTCTGTCCAAGATCTGAGCCAGTTGTAAATATTATAATCTGCAGAAGGTTGTAGTTGGCTGGTGTAATCATGTTTTTTTTTGGAGTTCCACATTTTTCTGGCTTTTGGGGAGAAGTTGAAAACTGAGGATGTATCCACTGCATCACCATGTTTGAACTGTCAGCAGAAGAGGTTAAATGCTTGTTACTGAAACACGACTTTCAGATATTGAATGGAGTACTCACAGAGTTCTTAACTTTCGAATGTTTGCTTTCAGTTGATATTTTAAAAATATTTTGCTCTGTTTCTTAATATTTCGCATCCAGAGAATGGTGTGAAAAATAAAAAAAAGCATCCTCCGAGCGGCTGTTTTGCCTTGTTTGCGGAAGAGGTCAGAGGGGAATGGCCAGACTGGTTTAAGCTGACAGGATGGTAACAATAGTGGTGCTTAACGACAGTGATGTGCAGAAGAGCATCTCTGAGCGCACAAGTCAAGCCTTGAAGTGGATGGGCTACAGCAGCAGAAGACCACGGACATACACTCAGTGGCCACTTTATTAAGCACAGGAGGTACTGAGTGTAGGTCTATGCTCAATAAACCTCACCAACATTACCAATTCTGGGTTCAATTGTTGTGAATACACCTGGTAGTAAAGGAGCTGAAATAAACCCACCACTGCACTCAGAACAGTTAGTGCTAGAACATTTAAAAAAAACATAGTTATTTTGTGAGCGAAGAAGTCAAAGTAATTTATATCAGGCACAAGCCACAGGAGGTGAAATGCTTTAAAATGAACTTGTGAGTATCACACATAACAATATCAAATTATATTTATACTTGTGACTAATGTAGAAAGCTTAAGATGTAGAAATCTGAGAACAATTTTTAAAAACAACTTTTTAAATAAAGCCTATTTTCTAACTGGGAAGGAAGATTTTGAAAGACAGAAACTTTGTCTTGAAGCTTTTTGGGCTGAAAAGTTAAAACCAGCTTGAAAAGATGTAATTAATCCTGCAGAGGTGTGAGAGAGGAGAGAAGCAACAAGAAAGAAATGTCAATAAAGCAACATTGAAAGAAATATTTGGACTCATGCATATGTTAATGGATCATATACAATTAAATATTTGGAAATATGGTGCATGTAAGTACTGATAACAGGATTAGCAATAATGTTATTGGTTGTAGGAAGAAAGTTCTTTGGGGACGGGAAATTCAAATTGAACAACAGGACATTTAAAACAAATGAATAGAATGGGCAAGTGAGGTTAGGTTGTACGTTCAAATGTTAGAATGATAGCTGAACGTACGTCCTCGAGTCATTGGAAACATTGTGTAGCTTGAACCAGTCTGGCCATTCTCCTCTGACCTCTCACATTAACAAGGCATTTTCGCCCACAGATCTGCTGCTCATTGGATGTTTTCTTTTTCTTGTACAATTCTCTGTAAACGCTAGAGACTGTTGTGTGTGGAAATCCCTGTAGGTCAGCAGTTTCTGAGTTACCCGACCACCTTGTCTGGCACCATCAATCACTCCACAGTCAAAGTCACTCAGATCACATCTCGCTCCCGTTTTGATGTTCGGTCTGAACAACAACTGAACTTCTTGACCAGGTCTGCATTTTATGCATTGAGTTGCTGCCACATGACTTGTTGATGAGAAATTTGCATTAATGAGTAGATGTATTATGTACCTAATGAAGTGGCCACTGAGTGTAAGTTTGCTTGTTTCATTCATGTTGATAAAGACCAGGCCTGCTATCCTGAATTGCTGCCCATGGTCTGCCCATATCCTGTTTGTCTTTTGCACCCTGACGTTCAGCATTATAGCCAGAACAGTCCCATTATTTAGAGTGCTTCTAACTATTATAAATGCTAGATTTGGCAGATGTTGGGAATTCAGAGCAAAAAAACTGAATATGTTGGAAGAACTTAGAAAATCAGGTGGCATCTTATGGAAAAGAGTAAACAGTTGATGTTTTGGGCCAAGACTCTACCAGGCAGGACCTGTTTATCGAGTTCCTCCAGCATTTTGTGTTTATTACTCCTAACTATTGTCTGACAATCAAATTGTGATAGAGCTTTGTCAGCCATAAAACCTGTTATTCATTTTAAAAGATTTAATAGATTTTCTCTTGTTTATGTGTTGACATTCAGAGAATCGTGAAAACAATTAAACTGATCATAGTTACTTAAGTGTAACCCTCCGGCTCAGCCAGCACGTGTTTGTCTAGGGGAAGACAGCCTCTGGCCCCGACAAACTGAGAAATCTTGTTTGTGTGGATGCTGCGTGATGTGTCACCTGGTTACAAATCCAAACTGCAAAATATCAGACAGTACATCATATGCAATTAAGTGATTGAACTTTATAAATCTTAATCTGAATATAAGGTTAGTAAAGAAAATAAAAAGAAAAAAGGCCCATTTTAAGGAAGAAGTCAAATGTGCACATTGGAGCTCACTGATTCGTCCGCCATCGACCTCCTCCAAGCGTCCTCCACTGACCCTCGGACCCTCGCTCTCAGTCCACTCCATCCGGCGGTCTACCAGCTCTTCTCCACGCACTTCTTCCCTCTTCATCCTTGCCGACAAAAGACCGCAAAATCCCTGCTCCCAGACCCACAAGAAAGAACATCCCGCTAACATACATTCCAAAGTCCCATTATCTCTAGTTATAACCCAAACATTGCTGCTGTGGAGAAACCATTACCTTAGCAGAGAAACATTACAGGGAAGCCCTTACATTAGCAGTGAAACCTTACAGCGCATTACATAAGCTTTTAAAAATCATGATTAAAAATTCATAAAAACCTTAAAACTTGTTAAAATGTATTAAAATAAATTAAAAGCAGCACCTTACTTTCACTCTGAGCTTCTAGTCCTTAGATTTTCAATCCATAACAAGATCAGTGAGGTCCTGCACTGATTAAATTGGTCTGTGAAATCCTAGCAAGAATGTCATCATGCATCAAGTGGATCAGTGATGCAGGTAACGGAAAGATTAAACACTTTGCGTTTGTCAGTACATTCAGGACTTCAACTTCTTGCCGGATACATCTAGAGCTTTGACTATTATGACTGGCCAAATGACTAAATGACATTTAGATCACGTTCATTTAAAAGGTTCAGTTACAAAATTCAGCAAGGTTTAACCTTGTAAGAGGACACCTTATTGGATTAGTTTCGTCTAAGATCAAAAATGTGGCTAAAACACATGATGCAGCACAACCTGACAATACCTTCACCAGTAGCAGGTGTCAGATATCAGATCAGTCCTGATGAAGGATCTCGGCCGGAAACATCCCCTATACTCTTTTCCATAGAAGCTGTTTGCCTTGCTGAGTTCCTCCAGCGTTTTGAGTGTGTTGATCAGATATAAAACAGTCTCATATATGAAACAATCCCAGGAGATATTCTGCTAAGTTTGACATTTTGTAATGGTTAAGTGTACTCAAGCTACAATAAGACATTTTGAAGTAATAAAGCCATACACACAAAATGCTGGAGGAACTCAGCAGGCCAGGCAGCATCTATGGAAAAAAGTACAGTCAACATTTCCAACCAAAAACCTTCGGCAGGACTGGTGTGTTGCTCGAACTTCCAGCATCTGCAGATTTTCTCTTGTTTGTGTGTTGAAGTAATAAAGCTGATCTTTCTAAAAGTGCTCACAAATTTATTACACTTCTGTACATCATTTAGATGCTTTCCTAAGAATACAAAATTTGAGAATTACAATCGTATGAATCCATCAGAATATATTGTCCAATATAATTTATTAAATAGTGCCGTTTTTATAAATCATGAATTGCTATAGAAACAAAGATAGGCAATAAAATAATTCAACGCACGTATTTTTAAGCCCATTGCTGGTGGTGAGGCAACCATGCTTGGCTCTTGGCTTTGGTTTATTATTGTCACATGTATCAAAATACAGTGAAAAGCTTTGTCTTGTATGCCACCTATACAAATAATTTCAAATCACTGAGGTATTACAAAGGAAAAGCAATATCAGAATGCAGAATATAATGTTACTGTTGCAGAGATCGTGAAAGTAGACAATAAGGTGTGCAGGCCTTGACCTGTAAGGTCAGGAGTTTATCTTCAATGTACAGGTGGTCAGTTCAGGAGCCTTATAACGATGGGATAGAAGCTGACCTTGAGCATGGTGCTTCAGAAGTTGAAGAAAAATTCTCACTAAGATGTGGTAACTTCTGTGGTAAGAGCTTCTGTTTTCCTATCACCTGCTGCTGTCAGTGTAATCCCTGGCCGATGCAGTAACGTCAAGTTGGCTGATCAGCCAGTCATATTAAAGAATTCTCATGGACCATATTAAATGATTTTCTCAGATAGCATTGCTGCAAACAAAATAAATGTTTTTAAACTCTTAATGAACATTATATTAAATGCCCAATAAGGGTTGAAGCATACATTTGTGATTAACAAAGAAATTGAAATGTAAAGATTTTAAAAATATTTAAAAATCATGAGAATTCTTTATAACTTGAGGAACTTACAATAGACATGCAGAACATTAGTTTTCATGGATCCAGATCACAATTTAAGTAGTGATCTGTCGGTTGTCTGTCATTTTCGACGATGATGTAACTTGTGCATGAGGAGTTTTATAGTGAAAAAGCCATTTCACTGGGGTGGTTTCACTCTCTCGGCCTCAAAACTCTTGGTCAAATGGTACAAAAAATTGTCACGACTGGAGATTCCTCAGCTGCAGTGGATAGCCATGACGCCTTCTGTGCCTTGTCGTGCCCTTCGCCTTCCACGAAGTGTTGCAGCACCGCCTTCTGGCCCGTTGGATCTTGTAGACGATCTCATCTGCCCAGTCCGCCGGAACTGATTTCACATGCTGGGTAGACACATCCCTGTCTCACTGGGGTTGGAGGACCACGGCTGTGCTCATCTGCTTTCACCCACCTGTTGAAGCGGTGTACCGGGGTGTGGCCACTGTCGCGTGCAAACAGTTACCTGGAGCCACAGCTGAGAGCTGGGTAGCAGGTGGGGACTAGAGGTGGATGAGCTGCCCCTGGGTGAGCTCGACAAGGTCACCAGCAGAGGTGCTCCCCCTCCCTGAACACCCCATGCACCCCCAAGTAGCAATATTGGATTAACAAACCATTCACTAAGAACTCACGTAAAAACTTTTCTAGATATTTTTCTAAATAACTTTTTTCTAGAGAACTTTTCTAGATGCTGGAAATCCGAAGCAAGGCACACAAAATGCTGAAGGAACTCAGCAGGTCAGCCAGTGTCTATGGAAATGAATAAACATTCAACATTTCAGGCTGAAACCCTTTTTCAGGACTGAGAAGGAAGGGGGGAAATGCCAGAATAAAAAGGTCGGGGGGAAGGGAAGGAGTCTAGCTGGAAGCTGGTAGGTGAAGTCAGGTGGGTGGGAAAAGTAAAAGGTTTGAGGGGAAATATCTGATAGGAGAGGAGAGTGAACCATAGGAGAAAGGGAAGGAGGAGGGGATCCAGGAGTAAGTGATAAACAGGTGAGAAGAGGTAAAAAGGCTAGAGTGAATAATAGAGGAAGAGGAGAAGGGGAGAGACTTTTTTTAACTGGAAGGAGAAATCGATGTTCAGGCCATCTGGTTGAATGCTACCCAGTCAGAATATAAGGTGTTGTTCCTCCACCCTGTAGGTGACCTCATCTTGGCACAAGAGGAGGCTATGGACCAACATGTTGGAATGGGAATGGGAATCGGAATTGAAATGGTTGGCCACAGGGAAGTTCGGCTTTTGGTGGACGAAGCGGAGGTGCTCAACAAAGTAGTCCCCCAATTTCCCTTGACTGTGGTGGCCAAGGCTGCAGGCAGAATGATCCGCTGTGATTCCCTGAATCTCTGAGGGTAACTTTGTTTGACCAGGAATGCTGTCAGAGTGTATAAACAAAAGTCAAAGAATGGCTGAAGGCAAAGGAACTCCAGACTGTGGGCCAGAGAGCCTCTCACTGTGCTTTGTGACACTGTACCTCAATAATCCTAAATCAGTAAGTGTAGAACAATAAGCCAAAAATACAAAATAAAGCATAAAGTTCATTTCTAAAGAAACTGAACTGAGAAACAAACAAAGCCAGGATGAACTAACAATGAACTCTGCTACCTCTTGGCTTCACTGTTCTAATGAAAACCTGGCTGTCTCTTATTGTATTCTCTGTAAACCTGAGGTCATCCAAAGCTCTGTTCATATACTCCAACGCATAGACTTCCACTTGCGTATCTCATTCTTGTTTTCACTTCTTTCCATGGTCTTGCCCTTCCATCACTGTAACCTCCTCCAGCCGTAAAATTATCTAACCTATCTGAGTTTTCACATTTCAGGCTTCCTGAGCAATCACAAACTTAGCTGTGTTCCCAGTAATGGCTGTGCCTTCTGTTGCCAAGGCCCAAAGCTCTGGAAGCCCCTCTCCGTTTTCCCTTTTCTCTTTTCTCTATTTCTTTTTTATTCAGATATTCCCTACAATGTACCACTTTGACCAGGCTTTCGGTCATCTATCCAAATATCTCATTTGACTTGGCATCTTATTTTTAGAAAACATCTTCTATAAAGTACTCCAGAAATTTTTGAATGTTAAAGGCACCACATTAATAGAACTTTTTAGTGTTGCTTGATAATATTTAACACTCTTAGCATTTTTAAAATATTTAGTTTTAGATTTGGTTTTTAAGAAAAGTTAATGAAGCCACTAGGGACAGTGTGAAGTTTTTTTAGAAAACAAGAGTCAGCCCAGAATCACTCAAGAAATGCAATTTGGAATGCTTTATGGCAACCTCTTTCAAAATGAATTTTTAAAAAGTTTGTTAAAAAGTGCTTTGCAGATCCAAGGGGAAAATTTTATAATTTTGTGTGATGTAACCACTTGCTTCAATTGAACTAACACAATCTTGAACAATCCATAGCACATATAGGACAAAAAGACTGCTAAAAGACAAATTACACTCACGACTACGTGGCTAGATTCTGCTCGAACTCTATTTACAAGTGTGCAGATGACACCATTGGAATGGGTCAAATCTCCAATAATGATGAGTTGGAATACAGGAAGGAACTAGAAAGCCCAGTGACATTTTTCCTTGACACCAACCTTTTCATCAGTGTCAGCAAACAAAAATGAGGCAGTGCATATGCTCCTGTTTGCATCAACCATGCTGAGGTTAAGAGGGTGAAAGCTTCATGTTCCTAGGAATGAAATTTGCCGATAGCCTGTCCTGATCCAACCTTGTACACACCAAGTCCAAGAAAGGTCACCGATATCTCTACTTCTTCAAGTGGCTAAACAAACTAGGCATGCTTCAGTTATCCCTCGCCAATCTTTAGAGATGCACCGTAGAAAGTATTCTGCCTCGGTAAAGCTGCCAACAGAATCAAAGACCGACCCATCCCAGACATTTGCTCATCTCCCCCTACCCCCCAGCCCCCATCAGGTAGACGATACAAAAGCCTGAAAGCACAGAACACCAGGCTTAAGGACAACTTCTGTCCCACTGTCATAAAATTATTGAGTGATAAGATGGAACCTTAACCTCACAATCTAGGTTGTTATGCCTTTGCAACTTATTGTCAACCTCTAGTGCACTTTATCTGTGAATGTAACATTTTATTCTGCATTTTGTTGCTGTTTCCCTTTAGTACCTCAATGCACTTTCATAATACGAATGATCTGCATGGATTGCATGCCAATTGAAGTTTTCACTGCATCTCAGTATATGTGACAATAAAAATCAATTTACCAAGTTAGCGTTTGAAAGTTTGGACCATCAATACATGGAGCCATCATCATGACCTCCCACAGCCCCCAATGATCCTGTGATTTCAGTGTCTGAGACTGACTTGTGAGCAGCCTTCAGGAGGGTGAACCCATGAAAAGCATCTCGTCCAGACAGGGTACCTGGACAAGTACTAAAACCTGTGCTGATCAACTGGCTAGAGTGTTCACTGAGATCTTTAACCTCTTGTTTTGGCAGTTTGAGGTACTCACCTGCTTTAAACAGGCTTCAATTATACCGGTGCCTAAGAGGAACGTGGTGACCTGCCTCAGTGACTATCCTCAGTGATGAGGTTGGTGATGAAACATGTCAACTCCTGTCTGAGTGGCAACTTGGATCCACTCCAATTTGCCTAATGGAGCAGCAAGTCCACAGCAGATGCCATCTCATTGGCTTTTCACTCAACGCTGGAACATCTAGATAGCAAAGATGCATGCATCAGGATACTCTTTATTAACTACATCAATATGCTTCAAGACCTTGGCCTCAATACCTCCTTGTGTAATTGGATCCTTGCTTTCTTCGCTTGCAGACCCCAATCAGTTTGGATTTGCAACAGCATCTCCTCCACGATCTCCAGCAGCACAGGTGGACCACAGGCTGTGTGCTTAGCCCCTGCTCTACTTGCTTTACACTTATGACTGTGTGGCTGAGCACAGCTCCAATGCCACATTCAAGTTTGCTGATGACTCCACTGTCATAGGCTGAATCATAGGTGGTGACAAATCAGCATATAGAAGGGAGATTGAAAACCTGGCTGAGTGGTGCCACAACAACCACCTCTTGAGCAATATCAGCAAGACCAATGAGCTGATTATTGAGTTCAGGAGATGGTAACCAGAGTCAGTCCACATTGGAGGATCAGGGGTGGAGAGGGTTAGCCACTGTAAATTCCTAGGTGTTACTATTTCACAGAACCTGTTCTGGGCTCAGCACATGTGCAATTGTGTAGAAGGCATGGCAGCACCTCTACTTCCATTGTGAAGATTTGGCATGACATCTAAAACTCCGACAAACTTCTGTAGATGTGTAGTGGAGAGTATCTTGACTGGCTACATCACAGCCTGGTATAGAAACACCAATGCCCTTGAATGGAAAATCCTGCAAAACCTAGTGGATATGGCCCAGTTCATCTTGTGTAAAGCTCCTCACCATTGAGCACATCTACATGAAGTATTGTTTCAGGAAAGCAGCATCCAGCATCAGGGACCCCCACCACCCAGAACATGCTCTCTTCTTGTTGCTGCCATCAGGAAGAAGGTACAGGAGTTGCAGGTCTCACACTATCAGGTTCAGGAATAGTTATTACCCCTCAACCATCAGGCTCCTGAACCAAAGGGGATAACTTCACTCAACTTCACCATCATTGAAATGTTCCAACAAGCTATGAACTCACTTTCAAGGACTCTTCATCTCATGTTCCTTGCATTTATTGCTTATTTATTGTTATTATTCTTTCTCTTTTAGTACTTACATAATTTTTTTTTGCACACTGGTTGAATGCCCAAGTTGATGTGGTCTTTCAAAGATTATTATTCTATTATGGATTTATTGAGTATGCCCACAAGAAAATGAATCTCAGGGCTATATATGGTGACATATATGTACTTTGATAATAAATTGACTTTAAACTTTGAACCATAAAAAAGCTCTATAAACTTTATACACACTTTAAAGAAATAGTTCTCTTAAAAAAGATCCTGAGAATATGTACCTTTTAAATCTTAGTGTTATATTTCAACAATCCTACACTGCAACTCTAAACAAGTTCCAAACACAATTTTTGCATCTTTCTTCAACAACAGTTTATGTTGACAAGTCCGTTCTGGTGTAACGTTGCCAATATGAATGGTCTGCAAACATGGTTGAAGGAACAGAGTGTCGACTCCAACACAACCTCTAAATCAATACCAGCTGTCTGACAGGACCTATGCAGTTTGCCAAAAGCTTTAGAGCAGCATTCACTTGCCAGACTAGGAATCCAGGATGTCTTGCCAAAGAAAACATTGGTCAATGGCCAGGGTACCCCCAAGACCTGGCAAGAAAAAAAGACTGCAATAGTAGTGTTGGCATGATGTTGAGCAATCGAGCACATGCAGCTAAAGGTCACATCATAACTGATAATGAATAACTTAAATATAATGGTCTCTAATCTCTAAACGTTAACTTAGCTGGTAACATCCTCTAGCTCTCACATAGAAACAGAGCAGTTAAAAAGCACCAAGGTGAGACCAAACTGGGTTTGCAAGACCATTTAAATCCAATTAACATCAGTGCAATCAAGTCTGAATCTGGGTTAATTGTGTTCCACATTAGCTCAAACTTTTCACTCAGCAGTGAGAAAAAGGCACCTGAGGACCACCACACTTACTTCTGGAGTTCCAATGCAGATTTTCACTGCAACATGGAACACTTCAAAAGCCATTTTAATGTAGTTCCTTGGCAATTGGTGAACAGAATTAGCAACTTGTGTAATAAAAATCAAAAATACTAAAAATGATCAGGAAGTCAAGCAGCATCTACAGAAAATAAAAATCAGAGTTAATAAACTCAGATAAATTGTATCTGAAATGAAAAATTGAAAATCCTGAAATTACTCTGCACCTGTGGAAAGAGAAACACACTAAACTTTTCAGTTCATTTACCTTTCATTGGAATTGAGGAAAGTTAAAATGAAGTAGTTTAGAAGTTGAGAGAGCTAAAGGAAAGGTCAGGTTTGATAGGGAGACAACATAAATGGCAGAAGATGTAGTGGACCTGGCTGAACAATTAAGGTACAGATTTGTGAATAACAAAAATTACGAATGGGGGAAGTGTGAATGAGAGGAAGAATAAAATGTGAAATACCAGAAAAGGAGAGAGAAAAACTGAATGCTGGAAATATAGAGATACAAGACTGATGTGTGGCTGACTCTTCGAAATTCATTATTGAGACTGTGATGTACCAAGCTGGAAGATAAACTGATGCCCATCAAGCTTACAGTTAGCTTTGTTAGAGAAGTTTAAAACACCAAAGATAGACAGACCAGAGTAGATGAGATGAAGAATTAAAGAGACAGTTGCTTGAGCTCACCTTTTTGGACTGGATGAAAGTATTATGCTACACAATCACCCAATCAGTGTTTACTTTCTCTGAGCTCCAGGAAACTACATTGTGAACATAGAACTGGGTGAAGTACAGATAATCAGCATTTCACTAGACTAGTCCTTTCGCCTCTTCCTTTCTCTGCATCCAGGGATCTAAACAGTCTTTCCAGGTGCAGCAGAGATTCACTTGCATTTCTTTCAATCTACTGTATTGCTTTTGGTGTTTTCAGTGCGGTCTTCTTTGTGTTGGAGAAACCAGAAACACTCTAGATGATCACTTTGCAGATCTCCAGTGTTCAGTCTGGAGCAGTATCCCTGAGCTTCTGGAAACAGAGTTTTGGACCTGAAACTATCTCTATTGCTTTTTCCACAGATGCTGCTTGCAATTTCTGCTTTTTTTTTTTGTAAACATGCACATGTTTTGTCTCCTGTGGATGCATGGGAAGGTGCTGTAGAAGAGGAAGTCCTCTGCAGGTGCAACCCACCCTTTTACATTCTCCCTTCTCATTGGCCAGTGGAGCAAAGGGGATGTCACCACCAAATGTATCTTAGCTCCACTACTTCTTCAGGATTCTTGACAGCCCTTGCTCATCATAATCTTCTGCTCACATCTCCACCGTCCCTTCCCATTCATAAAACCTTTATCACCCTTGTTTGGACTGAAAGATTGACTGTGTTTCTACTCAACTTTATCAGCTGAGTATTTCCAACATTTTCTTTTAATTTCAGATTTTGAGCTTTTTGATTTTGTAAGCAAATATGCATCTCCTTAACCAATCAGATGGAACAATTATAAATGCAGTATATAAATATCATACAGTCATAGAGTTGTACAGCATAGAAATGAGCCTTTCAATCCATCATGCCCACATGACCTTTTGGTTCATCTACATTAATTCCTTTTGCCCACAGTAAGCTTGTTTCCCTCTATGCCTTGCCTATTTAAGTATACAACTAAATGCCTCAGAAACATGTTGATTACATCTGAGACTTCCACCAGGAATCTTAAATTTGAATACTTAATCCAGAGTCATATCATATCCAGAAAACAAAAGAGACAGAAGGAGAAAGTGAAAAATAATAAATCTCTAATAATAATTTAAATCTCAATGAGTGAGGTAACTCAGTTTTCTTGGGGAGATGCAATGAGTCTTGAGATCGGCAGTCACTTTTCAAGGCAGGAGGCACTTTTGGCAGATTAAAAATAAGTAGATTGTTAGTATTCAATTAAATGTGCCAGCACTGAATAATTCCTGGTAAGCTGATTCAACATGTGATTACAGTTAAGAATACAAAGAAGACTGGAGATGCCGAAATAAAAGTAAGGCAGAAACAAGTCTGTGGGTCAAGCAGTATCTGTGGGGGCAAAAGGTGCATGTTGATATTTCAGGCTGACCCTGCATTGGGACTGAGAGTGTAGGGGGAAGATAGCCAGTCTGCGGAAGTAGGATGCAAGGATGGAACGAACCAGGGACACCTCTGTTGCACCTCACCCTGTGTATTTGTAATCTTCCTCCAGCACTCTCAGTCCTCAGTTTGGGCTTTGATATGAAACATTCACATATGTATACCTTATGCCTCCTCAGATGTTCTTTGAATCACAGAGCTCTTCCACCATTCTTTTTTTTAAATGTAGAGTTACATTTACATCAGTGTTCCACATGTCACAAAGCAGTGAAGCTTGATGAGATATCTCTAAGGCTAGGTTTCTGGAAGAGCAGGGACATATAGAACACAAGCTCATGATTTCCATGTTTAACTGCACATGCAGGACCACTGGTTCACCCTGTGAAGACAAAGAACACTGTTCTGCTCAGTTACGTTTTGGAAAATTCCAGGCAAATAGTTCGCATCGAGTAGACCTTGGAGCAACATGTAATTAGAAATAGAACAACATGCAGTAAGTGCAGGATAAGTGAACATTGTTGGATTTCATTCCTCAGGATTGCAAACCGAATAGTGCTGATTTTTGTAATTTATATAGTGTGAATTTGAAACAAATCCAATTTTACCATGTGTGATCCTAGTCTGTAAATACTGGAGTCAAACATTTGAAAAGGAAACTGCTTAGTGACGTCCAAAAAATAGCAAAATGTGTTTAAGAGATACTTTATCAGATATTTCACTTACATTGCTCTGATACAACAAAGAACAAGGACACTGCAATTTCACATATTCAGTAAAACACTCAAAATGTACACTAAGTGGCCACTTTATTAGGTATCTCCTGTCCCTAATAAAGTGGCTACTGAGTCTATGTTTGCAGTCTTCTGCTGCTGTAGCCCATCCACTTCAAGGTTTGATGTGTTGTGCATTCAGAGATGCTGTTCTGCACCCCACTGTTGTTACTTTTGGTTAGTTGAGTTACTGTTGCCTTCCTGTCAGCTTGAACCAGTCTGCCCATTATTCTCTGACCTCTCTTGTTAATAAGATTTTTTTGCCCGCTGAACTGCCGCTCAAAGGATGCTTTTTGTTTCTTTTGCACCGTTCTCTACAAACTCTAAAGACTTTTGTGAGTGAAAATCACAGTAGATCAGCATTTTCTGATATCCTCAAACCACTCCATCTGGCACCAACAACAATTCCATGGTCAAAGTCACTTAGATCACATTTCTGCTCCTTTCTGATGTTTGGTCTGAACAATAACAGAACTTCTTGACCAAGTATGCATGCTTTTCTGCATTGAGGTGCTAGCACGTAATTGGTGATTAGAATTTGCTTTATTGAGCAGATGTAGAATTGTACCTAATAAAGTGTAGATCAATGGAGATAGTCACATTTATCCTCAGCAAAACTGAGTGAAATGAGTAAGGTTTGGACATTCATAAAGGATCAGAAATATAGCATGTACACAAGGTGAAAAGTCAGCTGATGAACAGAACACACACAAAATGCTAGAGGAACTCGGCAGGCCAGACAACAAATATAGAAAAGAGTACAGTTGATGTTTCAGGGTGAGACCCTTCAGTAAGAGAAAAAAACGAGGAGGAGTAGAGTTAGAAGGCAGGGGGAGGGGAGGGAGAAACACAAGGTGATAGGTGAAACAGGGAAGGGGAGGGGGGAAGTAAAGAGCTGAGAAACTGATTGGTGAAAGATTTACAGGCTGGAGAAGGTGGAGTCTGATAGGAAAGGACAGAGGGCCATGGAAGAAATAAAATTGGGGAGCAACACCAGAGGGAGGTGATGGGCAGGTAAGGAGATAAAGTGAGAGAGGGAAAAGGGGATGAGGAATGGTGAAGGAGCTGGGAGGGCATTGCCAGAAGTTTGAGAAATTGATGTTCATGCCATTAGGTTGGAGAATACCTAGATGGAATATATGGTGTTGTTCCTCCAACCTGAGTGTGACCTCATCTTGACAGTGGAGGAGGCTGTGGGTAGACATATTGGAATGGGAATGGGAAGTGGAATTAAAATGGGTGGCCACTTTTTCTGGCACCCATTTTGCTCGGTGAAGCGGTTTTCCAATCTACGTTCGGTCTCATCGATATACAGGAGGCCGCACTGGGAGCACCGGATACATTAGACGACCCCAACAAACTCACAGGTGAAGTGTCGCCTAACCTGGAAGGACTGTCTGGGGCCCTGAATGGTGGTGAGGGAGGAGGTGTAGGGGCTGGTGTAGCACTTTTCCGCTTGGAAGGATAAGTGCCAGGAGGGAGATTAGTGGGGAGGGATGAATGAGGAAGGGAGTTGCGTAGAGAGCAAGCCCTGCAAAAATCAGAAAGTGGGGGTTAGGGAAAGATGTGTTTCCGTTGGGATCCCATTGGAAAATGCGGAAGTTGCGGAGAATTATATGCTGGATGCGGAGACTAGTGGGGTGGTAGGTGAGGACAAGAGGAGCCCTATCCCCTGTGGGGTGGCAGGAGGATGGGGTGAGGGCAGATGTGCATGAAATGGAAGAGATGTGAGTGATGGTGGAGGAAGGGAAGCCCCTTTCTTTGAAGAAGGAGGACATCTTCTTCATTCTGGAATGATAAACCTCATCCTGAGAGCAGATGCAGCAGAGATGGAGGAATTGAGAGGGGGGGGGGATGACATTTTTACAAGTAACAGACTGGGAAGAGATATAGTCCAGGTAGCTGTGAGAGACGGTGGGTGTATAATAGACATCAGTAGATAAGCTGTCTCCATAGATAGAGACAGAAAGATTAAGAAAGAGGAGGGAGACGTTGGAAATGAACCAGGTAAACGAAGGCATGGTGAAATTTGGATGAAGTCAACAAGTTCCACATGGGTGCTGGAAGCAGCACCAACGCAGTCAACGCCATCCCCTTCTCTCGATTCCTCCGTCTCCACCGCATCTGCTCTCAGGACGAGGCTTTTCATTCCAGATGCCGGATATTCGAAGAGCTACTTATGCTGGAGGAGATTCCTATTCAGCATTTCTACACAGAACACTGTCATGGGAAAGCGGCATACATCGTCAAAGATCCTCACCACCCAGGCGATCCTCTTTTCTCACTGCTGTCATCAGGTAGAAGCTATAAGAGCCTCAGGACTCATGACACCGCATGTCATAGTTACTATTCTGTAGATTTACTGAGTATGCCTGCAGGGGAAAGAATCGCAGGGCTGTATGCGGTGACCTACAGTATATGTACTCTGACAATAAAATTTACTTTTAACTTTGAACTTTAGTACTTTATTATGCTTAACAATATCATGAAGTCCCGGCCAGTTTTAGAATGTGAATAATCTTGGTGGATTCTGGAGACAGAGAAAGACATACATTGAACTGGATCATTGATTATAGATTGTTTTGCCAGACTGAAGTAGCTGGTTTGTGAGCCAGGCAGGCTACAATTAGTTCCATGAACAGTGGAATTTAAGAGGAGTGTTCCCCGGGGGTATAAGGCTGACAACAGTGTTGCATTGTACAAACTGTGGCTGTTTTGTATGATTTTGTTATGGAATGTCAATTGTCCTATAGAGCCAACAGAAAGGGTTGGGGAGGGTGGAGCTGGTGCCAGGAATTTTCCCAGGCCAGCACAAAACACCATGAAAGGAGCATACAGTGACATATTGTCATCATGCAGCTCATAATAAATTTAGGAACTTACTCCCTGGTGGTCAGGATTCCTCGAATGGAGCAACAATGGGGCTGCGGACCAGGAGTAAGAAAACTTAAGTTTCCTTAACTCTCCTTTCCTTCCTGCTCAAACTCCAGTTGTTAATTCAGTTTACTTTGCTGCTGCTCTCACTTTATGTTGAGGTTGAGCTTGTTTGGTGTTGTACCTGGAAGAGAAAGCGGGAGGGTGGGAGAGGTAGGGGTTAGAATACCAGATCACTTGGAGGCTGGGACAACAGGGGAAATCGGGAAGGCTGAGGAGACTCTGGAAGGCTGGGTCGAATTTGGAGATACAGAGGAATGGAGAGGATACAACTTCGACAGCCCCTCACAAGCATAGTACGCTTGTCTCCAGGTGCAGTCTATCAGTGTGATATTGTGTAAATGTAATGATCTGCACTATATTGTTGAATCAATCACTATTGCCGATTGAGTAGTATTTATTTCATTTGTTCTGAAGCTCTGCTTTTCTACTTGTCTTACTAAACTCAGTCTAAGGCCACCATAGAACTTGTGTTGGTGAAGAATTTACCATTTTCTGCTCAGCAGCAAGAGAGTAAACCAGAATAAGTGGACCAGGAACTGGGTTCCCCAGTGAGAGCAGTTATGATGGTGTATGATGAACATGGTGGATAATCTACTAAAAGTCATGACAGGTTCCATCCTTTTGGCTTGTACATGGAATGGCCGCAGATGTGAACTCTATTGCTCAACGAGCTCCTTAGTGACCTGAACTAGGCTCAGTTTGAGAGAGGGAGGCTTGAGAGAGGATTAGTCTGCTTTAGGGAGATAGGTTAAATCGGCCAAAGGTCCCATGAGCAGTTTTATTTCAAGAGTGGACTTCCAGATGTTGGATCAGTGTGCTATAATCAAGGTATGGCAGGAGGAGCTGAGGTCTGCAACGGCTGAAGTTGTACAGTAGGCATGACCCAGAGACAGTTCAGAAATAACCTCTTAACTTAAAGAGAATTCAGAGAGAAAAGAAAAGCCCCATGATGATGGAAAAGTACGGCAAGAGTTGAAGCCTTGAGTGTGGCAAAAAGAAGGAAGATGGAAAGCGTTAAGATAAAGGTTAAGTGAGAGATTGTTACTTCTGGCTTTCTTAGGAATACTGAATGTTTCATACTTAATACTCCATGTTTCATATCTCTGGAATTGGTGATATTAAGCATGGGGGGTTTTAATGTTCATTTTGGAGATGTCTATGACACAGTCTACACTTATTCTTCAACCAGATCAGTGAATCCAGTTACGAATTTCTATACTGTCTGTTGATGCTTAATATGCAAAATTGGTGGCTACATTTTCAACTGAGACTGTTTCCAAAGTCATAGTTTTTAATGAATATAAATCACTTTGAGTCTAAAAGGTATATAAATGGAAACCCTTCTTTCCTTCCATCCGTGTCACTTGTAGAATATTGTTTAAAGCCAACCCAAAGTGTGTGCTTATGAATACTCATCATAGAATTAATTGCATGCTTTTACAGCTGTCAAATAATAAATGGATTGCTTACAAACTTGTCACAGAATGATGCTTTTAAAACAATTGTAGCTAACAGATTTTCCATTAAATTAATTAGCAGTTAGTACTTTGAAGGACGTATCCTGCAAACTACACAATCCAATTTTTCAGCCTTAAAGACTTTGAATGAAACGCATGGACTTTCAATCTTTGTACTTATCCTTTTTTCTCAGCTTAATGTTCTCTTAAGATCCATCTGTGATTCTTTGACCTTCAGAACTGGTGTAGAAATTTAATAGTTGACACTGGTATAGAAATTCAATAGTTCATCTCCTCCCTTACTTCAGTTCAAGGCCACCAACTGTCCTTCCAGGTGAGGCAACACTTCACCTGCAAATTTGTTGAGGTCGTCTATTGTATCCAGTGCTCCTGATCTGGTCTCCTCTACAATGATGATACCCAACATAAATTGGAGAACCATTTTGTCGAAATTCCTGGTGGCCAACCATTTTAATTGCTATCCCCATTCCCATCCCAACAAGTCAGTCCATGACCTCACAAGGTTAATTCCTGGGATGTCTGGACTGTTTTACGCAGAGAGGTTAGAGAGACTGGGCTTGTACACGCTGGAATTAAGGAGATTGAGAGGGGATCTGATTGCAACATATAAGATTATTAAGGGATTGGACAAGATAGAGGCTGGAAATATGTTCCAGATGCTGGGAGAGTCCAGTACCAGAGGGCATGGTTTGAGAATAAGGGGTAGGTCATTTAGGACAGAGTTAAGGAAAAACTTCTTCTCCCAGAGAGTTGTGGGGGTCTGGAATGCACTGCCTTGGAAGGCAGTGGGGGCCAATTCTCTGGATGCTTTCAAGAAGGAGCTAGATAGGTATCTTATGGATAGGGGGATCAAGGGATATCGGGACAAGGCAGGAACCGGGTATTGATAGTAGATGATCAGCCATGATCTCAGAATGGCGGTGCAGGCTCGAAGGGCCGAATGGTCTACTTCTGCACCTATTGTCTATTGTCTATTGTCTTCTTCTGCCACGATGAAGCCACTCTCAGGGTGAAGTAGCAACACCTCATATTCCATCCAGGTACCCTCCAACTTGATGGCATGAACATCGATTTTGCCTTCTGGTAATTTAAATTTTTGTCCCTTCCCCCTCCCCTTCTTTTATTTCTCACCCTGGCCTCTTACCTCCTCTCTTCATCTGCCTATCACCTGCCCCTAGTGACCCACCTCCTTTCTTTCCTCCCATCATCCACTTTTTCTTCTCCATCCCTTTGCCTTTTCTGACTACCTGGCTTCACCTATCACTTTCTAGTTTGTACTCCTTGCCCTCTCCCCACCTTTTTATTCTGGCATCTTCCCCCTTCCTTTCCAGTTCTAAAGCAGGGTCTCTGCCCAAAACATTGATAGTTTATTCATATCCATAGATGCTGCTTGACAAGCTGAGTTCCCCTAGCATCTTGTATGTGTTGCTCTAGATTTCCAGTATCTGCAGAATCCCTTGTCTTTTTAATAGTTCACGTAGATAATTTGCAGCATGAATCATGTTTTATGCACTTTGCATTGTATTTGTGCTGTGTTGTAGATGTAAATCTATTCCATTAGACACGTGACAATATTTCACTTGACAATGTCTTGGAAGACTTATGTAGGTTACAAATTATATTAAAATATATAAAAATAGTTACATGACATAGAAACTGGGGTCAATCTAATAGAATGTTGTAGATGTAAAAAGCTTAGAGTATTAAACATCACATCAAACATCTGATGGCCCTCAGGCAGGTTCTTTGAAGAGCAACACTTGGCATTCCTATTGACGGAAATCATGTGGAAGACACGAAAATTATCAATGGCTGTCAACCAAATCTGAAAGCCAATGGGAGCAAAATTCATTTCCAGTGGCAGTGAATTAATGTTCCTTTTACAACTCGCCTGATATTCTTTTCCGTATAAAATCAGCTTAATGCATCAGTTTTAAACATTGGTCTGAGGTATAAAGAGTCATTTTCCTTTTTTTAATCAGGAACCAAAGCTTCAAACTCAGAAATGCTGTACCCTTCCCTAATTGCTCCTAAACTGAAGAGGCAGTTAAAAAAAACAGCCACAGTGGTAGGTCTAGAGTCACAGATAGACCAAACTGCATTAGGAATGGTAGGTTGCCCTCCCTGAAGGACAGTAATGAGGCAGAGCAGCTTTCATGACAATCTGGTAGTTTTGTTGTTGCTGTTACTGAGACTAGCTTTCTTCAAACATTTTCCACATTTATTTAATTATTTGTATTTTGATTCCCCAGGTCCCACTGTGGGATTTGAATACACATCCAGAATTCTAGTCTCCAGTCCAGTAACTTAACCACTGAACCACTGAGGTAAAACTTAACTTTCAAAAGCTAAAGAAACGTAGCTGGACAGGAAGGGTGAGAAAGAAGAGTTTGGCAAAAATCAATTTCAAAACTCACTTCAATTGTGTGATGAAGTGATGCCAATGTGGTAAAGGTGTGGAGAACAGAGATATTAAACCAACAGAGATATTAAAACAGAGATATTAAAAAGGTAAGAAAGATTCTTGGATTATTGCACTATTTGTGAAGTAGGTTTTAAAAAGACATAAAAGAGCTGGATGGTAACTTAAAACCTGCATGATGAAGGCTTGCAAATTTGACTATGCAACAGCCTTTCTTCCACTATCGTGTACGATAGCTGATGTATTCAAAAAAGTACCAATGTTGGTGCCAGACGAGCTGGGCAGATGTACATAAAGGTAGACCCATTGATTCACATGGTTTTAAGGAATGTATAAATCCTGCACCACATCACAATGTCATGCCAACCTATTTGATTACAGAGATGAGAAGAGCAAGAGAAGACCCCACCCTAAATAAACACAGGCCATTTTTCTTCTAGCTATTAGTTTTTTCACCACCAACAATATCCTACCCTCTCTCCACCACCACCCAATACCTCAGCATCCTCCCTGTTATCCTCTCTCTTCCTCATATCACTTAAGAGGTGAAAATTGGGCAACATTTTTGCAGAATTTCTAGCTTGTCTTTAAGCAGTAACTTGGTGTCAATTATATGCAATTGGACCAACTGAGAAACCTTTGGTTTTATACTTCATCCAAAAAAAGGTATAGATTATAAGTTGAATGAATTGACTTTACAACCTTATGGTGAGAAAGGTAGCTGGTATTATATGAGATGCATTATGAACCAATGTCACTTTAAAATAGATCACATCTGAAAGAATTACAAATAGGCCTACTTGCATAGAAATATGTCATACTGATAATGGTGTGAACCATATTTCGGAAGTAGAGTGGATTGTACAGATTTTACTAAATTGAACAGCTGAAAATGAAATTTTCTTCCATTTTCACATTTGCACTCACACAACCCGGTCACATCAAGGCTAATTAACTTGATTATGCTGTGCTTAAGTGTTGAATAGTAAATTAAATTCAGATCCCCACTGACTGGCACCATGCCATTTGAACTCCACTTATAAGGGTGATGAAATCATTCAATTCAATTCCTTTAGGCTGCGTTTAGTCAAAAAAACGAGGCAGTTATGGAAAAATAATTCCCTCTGCATTTAGTCAGTCGTAGTTTAAGGCTATGAAAGGGTAATTGAACCCTTGTTGACTCAGGCTGCTGCTGCTGCACCAGAATGGGGAAGTTTTATCTGGGAATGGGTGTGAAGGTGGGTAGGCACCACCATGGTTGCAGTGTGAGGCTTGGCTACCTTTAACCAGCACTAACCTATAGACAGGAGCAGGGGTAACCAAAGAGAGCAAAGGTGAGCTCATTAACAATGGGAGAGGGCAAGGCAGGAACAAACCTCTGATAGTGGAGACAAGTTTTCTGTAGGCTGTGTTGCCAGTAAAATATATTTAAAATGTTGCATAAGAACTACAGTACAGTGCAAACATCTTTGGTTCATATTTTTGTATAGCAAAAAAAAAACAAAGTTTGTGACATGTGAGTGATGATAAACCCGATTCTGATACGGGTCTCTATTGTAGACTGAGAGTCGGAAAGGGCCAAGGAGAGGAGAATCATCGTAGGGAAAATGGGAAGGGAGAGGGGACAGATGGGGAAGCACCATCTGTAATGATCAATAAACCAATTGTTTGGAATCAAAAACCTTGTCTTTCGGGGCTGGGTGTGTCTGCCCCCACTCTGGCACTCCTGCACGGGCACTTGTCCCACGCCCATCCTGTGGCTGTCCACCCTCACCATCCCCAACATCGTTTGCTTCCTCAGATTTACAAACTTGCTTTCTGCTCTACATTGACCAGTACAGTACTGTGGAAAGGTCTTAGCTATACCCATGTACCTAAGACAATTGCACAGCTCTGTATGTTTTATGCTCGCAATAAAATCCCGTTGAATCAAGAAAGTAACTGACTGATGTCATCTGCATTAAGACAATAACTCCCTTCTACTTCTTAAAAATGAGCTTTTGGTAATTGAAATCAAATAGCAATAATTACTCCCCTCACAGCCATTCTCTGTTTCTCCCTGTCCCCCAAGGAAAATAAATGATCTCTTTGGTTCTGGATCCAAAGGTGGTGCTGGTAAAACTCAGCAAATAAAACAAACAAAATTACCAAGTACTTTATTACTCAAACTTTGTCTCAAAACTGTAATCAACAACCTGTGACTTCCCTTTTGGAGTTGAGCTTTTAAACTGCCTGTGACAGATGTCTCAAAGGTGCAGTGTGGTGTGTACAGGCTGAATTGAGGCAGCGGGGCCCAGTTGAAGAATGACCAAATGTTTGGCCATGTTTGGAGCGGACCTGAAGGTAATTTGATATGGCAGAACTGAGGTGAGGTGCGTAGAGGTGAGGCAGAGTCGAGGCGGAGGGGCCTGAGCCCTGGAGTACAGTATAGTTAAGCAGCAGGGCCCGGATCCGAGACCAACCCAAGGTTTGGACAATTTATGTACCGGGCCAAATTGAAAAAGTCAGTGTGTTGGGGCTGGAGGTGAGGGACAGGCCAGTCCAACTTGCTGTTCCGCAAGGTTTACTCATCTCCATGCTGAACTGACACTGTTCGGCTGCAGTGAAGACTGACTTTGCGGCGATGGACTCACCGTAGCAAATGCAGTTGTTGGCTTACTTGTGTTGTTTGCACGCTTTGTTTTGTTATCTCCTGCTCATTGGGTATTTGTCGGTCTTTATTTTTAATGGGTTTTATTCAGTTTCTTTGTTTTGAGGCTGCCTGCAAGGAGACAAATCTCAAGGTTGTATATAGGATACATACATTGAACTTTGAATTTTGCTTCTGGCCAACAAACTTGACCAGGGTTACACCAGCATCAAGGATGCCTACCGCACCGTCACATGACAGCACTTCGGCAAGTCTGATCACTGGACAGTACTTCTACTGCAGCATATAGGCAGAGAATAAGTTCCACAGCACCAGTGATAGTGAATGTTAAGGTATCCCTTGTCCTTTTGTCCCTTCCCACTGCTCTCCCTTACTCTATAAGCTGTACAAATGCTACAGCTGCCCTTCACGTCCTCTCTCACCAGTACTCAATGCTCCAAACTGTCCTTCCAGGTGACATAACACTTCACAGGCAAATCTGTCGAGCTCTTCTACTGCAGTGGCTTTCAACCTTTTTCTGCTCGTGGCCCACCTGTAATTTTCATTTACCTCTGTGGCCCCCATCCTCCATAGACTCTGTCAATTGTTGCCAGACTGTACTGAACAAGTCAATATTTATGTCTTAATGGGTTATAGGCTTTATTATATGTTAAATTTCATGTTACTGGTGTATATGAACATTATAACTATTTCAAAGCTCTGAATAAGATAACACACACAAAATGCTGGTGGAACACAGCAGGCCAGGCAGCATCTATAAGGAGAAGCACTGTCAAAGTTTCGGGCCGAGACCCTTCGTCAGTCCTTTGTCCTTTGTCTTGATAAAGGGTCTCGGCCCGAAAGGTCGACAGTGCTTCTCCTTATAGATGCTGCCTGGCCTGCTGTGTTCCACCAGCATTTTGTGTGTGTTGCTTGAATTTCCAGCATCTGCAGATTTCCTCATGTTGGCTCTGAATAAGGTACTTTGTTTATTATATATACAATATAATATTCTTTGACGAAAAGCACTTAGTTTTTATACCATCCAAGGTGAGAACTGAAGTGTTGAAAGAGCTACATGCTGGTCATCAAGGCATGGTTAAAATGAAAGTGTTGGCGCAAAGCTTTGTCTGGTGGCCTGGGATAGATTAGCAAATCGAGCAGCTTGCCATGCACTGCATGGGATGCCAAAATGTCCAGAAGATGCCAAAGGCAGCGCTTCGCTTAAAGTAAAACTTGAAGTTAGACCTGCTTGTCAGACTCCCGTGTCTTCCTTGGTATTAGTTTAATGTTTCCAAGTTATAATACATAACACTGATGACAAGGTATTTTAAATATGATCCTGAGATGGCTACCAACTTGTTAAAGCACAATTAAACATTTGAAATTAAAAAGAGCAAGGAAGAACAGTTGAATTTAAACACCCCAGCACATGCAGACACGTTCTTTAGAAGGGAAGATATGGTCGAGTTAAAAAAAGGCTGGAAATGGAAGAATTCAGGGTTCATAAATAGTGAGTACTGGATGATAATAATCGTTAAAAATCAGAAATGGTTGGCTACATTGGAAAGATTGATGATTTTGATTACACAACAGGTAATGTATATGCTCATGTATACTAGCTATTGGAACAGTATTTTGGAGCAAATGAAAAAGCCAATGAGAAACGAGTGAAAATTTTCCTAAGCACATTGGGTTTAAAGGCATTTAGTTTGCTTCACGGTTTGATTGCTCCAACCTAGCCATCTAAAATGAACTTTGCTGATTTTGTAAAAGTGAGGCAGGAACACTTAGAATCAAAACTGCTGTTGATTGCAGAATGCTTTAGGTTTGATAAGTGGAATCAAAAAGAAGAGGAGTCCACTTCATCTTGTGTGGCTGTGTTGATGAGATTGTCTGATCATTGTCAGTTTGGTAATGGGTTTAATGATGCACTGAGAGATTGTTTAGCTTGCTTTAAAGAAAGCATTTTAAATGGCTCCTAACTAAAACACAATTTACATTAAAAAGAGCAGTTGAAATTGCTGTTTCAATGGAAACCGCAGACAGAGATGCAAGCAGTCAAGAATGAAAATAAGTGACAATAAAATTGCAGAGTGTGAATAGAAACCAGCCTGGCTGAATAAACTGTGTTACCGTTGTGGCAGGGGCTCACATTGACCAAACAAATGTAAATTTAAAGGTGAAATTTGCAGAAAATGCAACAAAGTAGGTCACATGCAAAGAGCATGTTGGGCAGGCAAAAGTAAATGAGCTGCAGAGAAAAGATAAAAAGATAAAAAGTCAAGTCGCAGTTTAAAAAAGAGCACCAATCTGCATGCTGTTGATGACAAATCTGATAATGATGAAAGTGACACAGGACTGTGTAGCCTTGATATTTGCTGTGAAAATTAGCAATAGACAAACAATATGGCTTACGCCAGAAGTGAATGGCAAATTTATTAAGATGGAATTGGACACTGGTTTCGCTGTTTCAGTCATTCTACAAAATCAGTTTGAATGGCATTTCAAAGATACCAAACTGAGAGCCTGAAGTTATCCAACTAAAAACTTAAAATAGAGAAAAGAAAACTCCTGTGAGAATGGCATTCATAACCGTGAAATGCAACAACCAACAAGCCACATTCAGCCTATATGTGGTAAAATCAGAAAGACCATCAATGTGGGGGCATGATAGGCTAAGACAACTACAACTTGATTGGAGATCCATCCAACATTTGCATGTCACATCCCCTACAATGAAGCCAGATGAAAGTGAATTAAGAAAGGTACTGGATGATGCCACAGCAGTGTTGAAGGATGACATTTGAAAACTCAAACATACTAAGGGTTAAATAGTTTCAAGTGAAAATGCTGCAACCAAGCTTTGCAAAGATTGTTTGGTTCTTTATACCATTTGTGATAAAGTAGCCAGTGAGCTAGATCACATGGAGTATGAAGGGATTCTTTTCAAGTTTGAGTGGAGCCCATGGACATCACCAGTGGTTCTAGTAACCATGAAGAATGGGTCAGTTAGGATCTGTGGTGATTTTAAGGTCCCATCAACCCAGTACTGAAAGTAGGTCAAAGATAGAGGATATCTTTGAAAATCTTTCTGGAGAAAAGCACTTCAGCAAGGTGTTTCTCACCATAAACACGCACAGAGAGCTTTATCACTATAATAGGCTTATTTTTGGAGTAGCATCTGCACCGACACTCTGGCGGAAAGCTATGAACCAGGTGCTACAAGGCTGCCCAGGCACTCAGTGTTACCTGGATGACATCATTGTTATGGGTAAGGATGACAAGAAACAATGCCAAAAGCTCAAGACAGTGTTAAAACAATTGAATCATTAGGGGCTCAGAGCACAACACGACAAGTGTGAATTCTTTAAGCCAAGCTTCACTTAATTTACTATGGTCACAGGATTGATGCACAAAGATTACTCAAGTGTGCAGAGAAAATTCAAGCTGTGGTAGATGCCTCAAGGCTAAAGGACCTGTCATAGCTGCAGTCCTTCTGAGGATTTGTCAACTACAGCAACAGATCCTGCGAAACCTGGCTACTGTGCTGCACCTCTCGAACGCTACTGCAGATCGGGAAGAAATGGCAGTGGGTAAAGTAGTGTGAGATGGCCTTTGAAAAGGTAAAGGAAATGATGAGGTCAGACACCGTACTTCCAGTGAAGCTTGCCTATGATGCTTCGCCTTATGGTGTAGATGAAGTCATGTCTCATGTTATGAGTGATGGAAGTGAACACTCCATAGCCTTTGAATCACGTTCCTTACCGCAGCAGAGAAAAATTACATACAGATTGACCGAGAGGCACTGTGTCTGATTTGGGGTGAAAAGCATTTCAATCAGTATTTGTATGGGAGAGAGTTTACCCTCATTACTAATCACCAACCACTGGTGTCCAATTTCAATCCACGTAAGGGTGCTCTTCTAATAGCAGCTGCACAAATGCAGAGATGAGTTCTGGTTCTTGGAGGACACAATTACATGATCAAATTCAAGAGGACGACTAATCATGCAAATAGTGATAGATTGCCCTGTTTACCCTTGGAAAAGGAAGTGCTGGAAAAGTTTATTAAAGTAAATATACTCCTTTCCCTATTATGGCAGAGATAAACCAAAGGGAAACCAGGAAAGACCTACAGTGTCTCAGGTCTACGTGGCCAGCCAAAGTGGCGAGAATGTGCATCAGAAACTCCACTTTTCCCCATTTTTACCAGTGCTGAGATTAACTTGCCTTTGTTGGAGGTTTACATTTATGGGGATTGGGAGTTGTTGTACCACCCAACCTGAGAGTTAAAGTGTTGAAGGAGCTACATGAAGCTCATCTAGGCATGGATTGGCTTGAAGCTTTGCCCGGTGGCCTGGGATAGAATGGCAGATCGAGCAGCTTGCCATGCACTGTGCGAGATGTCAACATGTCCAGAACATGCCAAGAGGTGCCCCTCGCTAAAAGTAAAACTTGAAGTTAGACCTGTAATTTAGTCTCCCGTATCTTCCTTGGAATTTGTTTAACGCTTTGAAGTTACAGAACATAACAATTTCAGTGTGCAGCTGTTCCAAGTGATCAACATATACAATCAGATCATCATCTTGCAATTCTATTTTAAGAGTGGCCAGTGAAGGAAATTGCATAAACTTGTGACATCCAACATTACAGCTGAAAAATTTGAGTTTTCCAAGGCAAGTAGTAACAGCCCCTTTATATGATTTGAGATTGCAGTTTTTTTCCTTGTAACTGTTTGTTTAATAAATTCAGTTTTCAAATATATCTGATGGGTAAAATATGTCAGACTTCGCAGCAGCAATTTATTCTCCAAGTTTCTTATCACTTAGAAAAGCAACAATTCTATCCCAAAGTGCAACAAAACAACAAAGGCAGTTACCTTTGATAATCATCAGACCTCTGCATGCATTAGTAGCTATTTAAAATCTTCTTCGTTTTCCTCACAAATTTGATGAAAAAGATTACCTTGAAGTGCATTTGGCTTCATGAAGTCAACAGCAATTATTACAGCAATAAGGATATTGTGCAACAGTCCTCCCAATTATTTTGCTTCCAATTTTTTGCACCAAAATGCTGACAGTGGATGACACGGTGTATGACAAAAATGTCAGATCCAGCATCTTTAAAATGAGCAATGAATTCTTTGTAACTTCTTACCATTGAAGCAGCACCATCAGTTGCATAAGCCAATATATTTTCCAGTGGAATATTGTTTTCCAGGAAATAGCTCTTGACTTTTTCAAATATTATTTCACTTTTGGTGACAGTCTTAAGCTTTCAGGCAAGAAAGCATTTGTCACTGGCCTCATCATTATTCAAAAACCTAATGTCATCAGAAGATCTTCATTATCACGTGATGTGCTTTCATTGATTTGCAGATCAAACTTCTCAACTTGCACTTGTGCAACTTGCAGTTCATTTGTGTTTATGAATGGAATATGAATGAATATGTGCTCCGATTCATAATAGGAGAAATTACAACAAAAACGGTAGGCAGAATCAGTGATTCACATATTATGTGGCTAGTTAGCTTTTGCAATTAAATTTGGAATCTCATAGGATGCAAGAAAAACTTTATCAATAAACATTTGCTTTACTGTTAACCTTGAATGAAAATTATCACATAGTTCTTTACGAAGTAATCCAGTGTCTAGTCTTTTTTGTCATTATGCTTTGTCTCCAAGAGCTTCCTCATCTGATATGACCACATGCTTTCATTAGAAAGTGTAGTTTTACATGTTAGACACTGTGGCATTCTTTTGTCCTGTGGTGATGGAATAAAACCACCAACAAGTTACTCAATGGAAAATTAAATATATGTATGATGGTATATATATGTGTGTGTATCTATATATATATAAAAACAATAATAACAGTACAATTGTGTCAATAGGCTCTATAGAAAAGTAGGAAATATTGAAGAGCTATAATAAGTATAATCACACGTTAAAAAGTATCAATATTGAATATAAGTGTAAAAACAAAACTATCTTGCCATAAATATTTTTTAAAATGCTATTATATATGCAAATTCTATTTGCCAATAAAGAGCGTTTTCTCACTAGGAAAGGTGAATTGAATTTCATTCAAAACATGATGTATCAGGGATTTAATGGAAGTTGCAGTGGTAGATAGCGATGCAGTGGTAGACTTCATGCATTCTTGCCTCTCTGCAGTTTAGCCGTTTCTGGCAGGTGAGTCCACTGCTGTAACTGCAGCCTTTGTGTCACATTTTGTAAGTATTATTACTCGCCTGGGTCAGTGGAAGGCAAACAGAACCAGTCTCCTGAAGCATACTTGCTGCAGACAACCCATCCAATCTTCAGTTTGTCCGTGATACTCAAAACTGTTCTAATTAGATTGCTACAACTTGGGCCACGCCAACCTTTCCATACTAATCCCCTTCTGATAAGGGTTTTGATATGGAAAGCCTGGCAACTTCTGACAGTCTTTCAGCTGGAATTTGATGCAGATGTTTTTGTGTTAACATATAACTATCAATAGCAGAGTAATCATAATCACTAGCTGGTGGAACACAGTGCAGGGTATCCTGTTGGCTTACGCTCGCCAGCTCAGGGTATAATCAATGATTTGGGGGAGGGTGTGAATGATGATTTGTGTGTGGTCAAGCTGGAGCAGAGATAACGATTGGCGTGCCAACACCCCCCCCCCCCCCCGCACAGGCTAAGCTGTTTTGCTGCCTCATTGGTGTCATCTAGCATACTTCCCCATTCATTTCATTCAGCATTTCAAACAAGTTGCATATATTCATTTCTTTTTTTATTTATACATTTTAATAACATTTCATTAAAACAGTAAACTTGTCATGGCCCATTCAGAAACTTCTGTGACGCCCCCCCCCCCCCATTTTCTTGTTTTTTACTTGAGGCCCCCACGAAATCCAGCAGAGCCTATGTTGGGTACCAATGATCTGCTGTATCTGGTGCCCCCAGTGTGGCTTCTCAAAATTGATGACACATAACGTAGATTGGGGGACAACTTTATTGAGCATCATGTGCAGCAGGCAGGAATTCCTGGCGGTCACCCGTTTACATCCGACTTCCCATTCCCATTCCGCCATGTTGGTCCATGGCCTCCTGTACGGCCAGGATGGGGCCACTCTCAGGCTGGAGGTAGAACAGCTCATATGCCATCTGACAGCAGGAACATTTGTTCCTCTAACCTCTGGAAATTTCAACCTCCCCCCCTCCCCTTCTCTCTAGTTTCATTTCCTATTCTAGATCCCCACTTACCCCCTTCACATCTTAGATCACATTCCTCATCATTTCTTTTCTCCCATCACCCACTCTCCTCTCCTATCAGGTTCCTTCTTCTTCAGCCCTTTACCTTTTCCAACTATCACCTCCTAACTTCTCACTTCTCCCCCACCCACCCACCTTCCCTCTCACCTGGCTTCACCTATCGACTGCCAGCTTGTGCTAATTCCCCTCTCCTACCTTCTTATTCTGGGTTCTTCCCTCTTCCTTTCCAGTCATGATTAAAGGTCTTGGCTTGAAACATCACTGGTTTATTCCCCTCCAATAAATGCTGCTTGACCTTTTCAGCTCCTCCAGCATTTCATGCGTGTGAGTCTAGAGGTCCAGCATCTGCAGAATCTCTTGTATTGAAGGTATGACTGAGAGAGGTGGAAGGGCACTCACATGACTACTTTGAATTGGTGGACTGGACCACAGAACATGGAACAATACATCACAAAGAGAAGCTCTTGGACCCATGACGTTGTGCCAACCTTTTAAACTACTCCAAGATAAATCTAACTCTTCCCTCCTGGATGGTTCTCCATTTTTCTTTCATGCATATGGCTATCTAAAATTCTCTTCAATGTTTCTAACACATCTGCCTCCACCACCACCCTAGAAGTGTGTCCTCTGCACCCTCTACTCTCTGTGTGAAAAACCTTTCTCTGACCTTTCCCCTGCACTTCCCTCCATTCGCCTTAAAATAATGCTCTCCCGTATAGCCATTTCTGCACTGGGGAGAAAAAAAGACTGGATGTCCACTCTGTCAATGGATTTTATCATCTTATACAGCTCTCTCATCCTCCTTCATTCCAAAGGAGAAAACTCTAGTCATTCAACCTTCCCTCTTCCAGGCAGCACCGTGCAGCACTCTTCTGCACTTTCTAATGTTTCCACATCCTTCTTATAATGAGGCACAATATTCCAAGTGTGGTCTAACCAGGTTTTTGTAGAGCTGTAACATTAACTCATGGTTCTTGAACTCACTCCCCCAACTAATAAAGGCCAACACACCGTATGCCTTTGTAACTACTCCATTAACTTCTGTGGCAACTTTGAAGGATCTATGGATGTGAAACCCAGGATCCCTCTGTTCAAACACTCTGCTAAGAATCCTGCCATTAACCATGTACTCTGCCTTCAAGTTTGACTTTCCAAAGTGTATCATTTCACACTGTTCCAGATTGAACTCCATCTGACACTTCACAGCCCAGCTCGGCATCCTGTCAATGCCCAGTTGTAACCTATGACAACCATCTACACTATCACAACTTCACCAACTTTATTGTCTACAAAATTACTAACCAACACGTCCTCTTCCTCATCCAAGTTATTTCTAAAAATCAGAAAGAAGAGGAGTTCCAAAACAGATCCCTGCAGAACACAACTAGTCAAGGACCTTCAGGCAGAATATGCTCCATCTGCTACCACGTTCTACATTCTGTGGACAAGCCAATTCTGAATCCGCACAGTCAAATTTCCCTTAATCACATGCCTCATGACTTTCTGAATGAGTCTATCATGGGGAACTTTATCAAACACCTTACTGAAATCCATTTACACCAAAACTTTACCTTTATCAATTGATGTGTGGCTGAATTAGGTACATCCACCACTCTACCTTTATCAGTTTTTCTTAAAAAGATCAATCAAGCTCATACAGAGCCACTTGCCCCTCATAAATCCACACTGACTATTCCTAATCAGAATATGCTTCTCCAAATGTTTGCAAATCCTGTCTTGATCCCATCTGTATTTTCCTTCAGATGCCCTGAACTTGAAAATTAAAATGTGTAAAAATGCCATAATAATAGGTGTCACAGAGATATGATGCATTTGGCCCAAGCCAAAACCAGAAGTTCAGCATCATCATTTGCTAGGGCACTGCATCTACTTTGGAGAGCAGATGGCAGTTTGTTTTTGTAAAAAGTTGCAGAACCTTTCCTTGAGGATCTCGCAGTGGCCACCCATCTTAATTCCAATTTCCATTCTCATTCCAACATGTCAGTCCATGGCCTCTTCTACTGTCGGGATGAGGCCACACTCAGGTTGGAGGAGCATCACCTTATATTCCATCTGGATAGCCTCCAACCTGATGAATTTCTCGAACTTCCAATAATGACCCCCCTTCACCATTCCCCATTCCCATTTCCGTCTCTCACCTTATCTCCTTACCTGACTATCACCTCGCTCTGATGCTCCTCCCACTTTTCTTTCTTCCATGGCCTTCTATCCTCTCCTATTAGATTTCTCCTTCACCAGCCCTGTATCTCTTTCACCAATGAACCTCCCAGCTCTTTACTTCATCCCGCTCCCCTCCCGGTTTCACCTATCACCTTGTGGTTCTTCCTCCCCTCCCTTCACTCTCTTGCTCTGCTTCCTCATCTTTTTTCCAGTCCTACTGAAGGGTCTCGGCCCGAAATGTCGACTGTACCCTTTTCTGATAGACACTGCCTGGCCTTCTGAGTTCCTCCAGCATTTTGTGTGTTGCTTGGATTTCCAGCATCTGCAGATTTTCTCTTGTTTGTGATTGGAGCCTTTTCTTGTTCCTTGGATCAGTTTTGTGTTGTATTCTTGGTTGGAGATGTTACCCATGGATTGTAGGAGCTTGAACTACTCGAAGCACAGTATCATATTATTATTAGAAGTGATTACCAGCAGCCAAATCAGAGATATTTGTCCAACTGATTGCCTTTAAAATAAAGGAATTACCTTAAATGACTTAAACAATAAAACTTTTAACAGTTTTATACCTTGCTAGGAATCAGAGTAATGACCTTTAATAAAGGTGTTTGCGTTTTTGTCTTTAGTGTGCAATAATCAGAAATTAATTATTATTAATCTTATCAGTACTTTATTTCGTAACATTTGAATCATGTTTTCCCTTCATCACAGGGAGCTCTTTATCACGTTCAACAAATCTACAAGGTTCCAAAGGGTTTGCAACCCAATTTCTGAAACATTGCCAAAAGAAGCCATCATTTTAATTTCAATTATGTAAAGTATACAAAGCCCAAGAAAGAAATTCCTATTTATATTACTGTAATTATACTTCTTTCTCATGCTGCATCTATTGCAACTGGATTGTATCCTCATCTGTAACTTCACAAAAATTTAAATTTTACAGATTCCATTCTAGAGCATGACGACCAATAAATTACATAGAATTTGCAGCACTAAAACAGCTTATTTGGCTCAATGTTAGTATTTATGTTCCCCCATGGGCCTCCATCCAATGCTCGAATGTTTGCCCTTATAGTCATCCTCCATTCTGACTCAATTTAACAAAACACTGTAAACAGAATACTTGTATATCATGCTTCATAGTAACTGTAAAGTCTTGTTTATCTTGTCTATTACATGATTCACACATAGGGCAGAACTGATCTTGGCAAGCCAATCATGCATTTATTGGCATTCAAGCTCAGTAAAATTACACAGATTTTCAGTTAGAGACATGCTACATTTTCTTAAAACAGTTAAATAACTGTAGGGCACTTAAAACAACATAGAGGGTTCCAAGTTAGCTTAATTTGGATTATATCCAAATGAAAAATACTTTGACTAAATGGGCCTTTAGTGTGCATGAACACTTTGTTGCTGTTGTTTCTATATTAACCATAAACCAGCCTTTCCATTTCCTGTGTTTAAGTCTCTAGACGTAACGTCTTTCACTTTGCTACTGAGTAATGTATTGAGATATTTCCCAGTGAAACACGCATCATATTGTAGTATTTTTGAACAGATATCGTGCAGCTGTTCATGTGTGGGATAGCTTCAGATTTTATTACATTCAATCTCTTTGCAAAACAGGAGATAAGGGAAATCAAACCTTAGGAGCAGTAGGGATAAATATGGAACATTATATAATACTTCTCTTTATTTTTTTAAGTAGCATGTTTGGGTTACTGCACTAGAATGGAAGCAATTCAAAATGCAGTTTTTGGCTTTGTGGAGTTTGTAACACTTCCGCAATGAAGTACATAAGTACTGTCTGAAATTTAATCCATTGAAGATAAATCCTAAATAATTTTCCAGTGGTTTTTATAAATAGATTAAATGTCTACATAACCTAAAGTTAATTATAATTGTTAGGAAAAATACACAACATATCGAGGTGTTGCTTGTATGAAAGATTGATATCCTCTTGCTGATCTATTGAGTGATGGATGACAAGATGATGTCGTGCTTTGGCACTAAAATCAACCATTGCATGGTGCCAACTAATATAGTTAAATGTTCCTAATTCAGCCACACACCACTTGGGAAAGCTTACATTACAGCAAGCAGAGTGCAAAGCTTTTGCTCTGCAGGAATCACAACAGCTTTCCCCCGGGGCTGGGGTCAGTGTTGTATTTTGCCTGTTTATGGGAGTGAAACTACCTTCAGCACTCCTAGGATGGACATAACAGCCTCCTCAGTGATAACTTAGCTAAATGTGTGCATGGTGACATGGGAGAGTGGTTCACAAATTGTCAGGCCCTGCTTTGACGGTGTAGGACTGGAAATGCATGGATGGAATCCAGAAGATAAACCAGCAGGTTGGAAACTGCAATTCAACTGCGGGAATAAGTTTATAACTCTGTAATGCAGTAGTCGAGATGTGCATTCATAGGATCTAATGTTGACTCTACTTAAAGCGGCAATGTACACGCGGCAGTTGGAGGAATCAGGAGCTGTTGACAAAGCATGTCACCCAATGAAGAAGGGTAGCAATCCTAGAGCCAAAGGATTGAGTGGAGTACAGTAAAAGACCACCAACTATGGGAGAAAACGGCTGTGCTTTTTACCAAAGTGACGGAGAAGCTTCGCGCAGTTTCATGCAGGAAGCAGTTTAAACTTCTAACCAGACCGGGAGGCACGAGAACGTTTGCTCCAAAGATTATTGTAGCAAAGGAGAATGCAGATAATGTATCAGCAGCTTCACTGGCACTGACTGTTCTGCGGGGAGCATGCAGGAGGTGCAATAATTAGTTGAATGTCTGCCACAGGACGGATTATTGCCTGCATGTGCTTTCAAACACAACTTCCATGAGGCCAGGATAATTAGGAAAAAAGTTCACAGAGTCTGGTTGCTGACCACTGTATCACTTTAAAAAAAAGAACAACCATTAATGGAGACACAAGGGACTGAGATGCAAAAGACTGGATTAACAAACCATCTGTTTGAGGAACTCAGTGAGTCAAGCAGTATCTGTAGACAGAAAAGGATGGTCAATGTTGATAGTGCCTTCACTAATTTGTAGCTGAGTGATAGGGGTGATATGGTAATTGGAAAATGATGGCAGAAGTGGGGGGGGGGGGTGTTGGCTCCAAGACAGGCCTCCTCTATCCAGCATCTTGTTGGCAAAGGTACAGCTGCTGGAGAACAAAAGTGAGAACCTGAGGGCAAGATTGCTGTATCAGAGAGAAATGAGAGACTGCTCTATTCTATGTTTGGCTGAGTCATGGCTTTCTCCCAGCATGCCAGGTACAGTGATTAGATGCAAAGACTCCTCGATTTACTGAATGGACCACACTGCTGATTCAGAAAAGGCAAAAGGAGGAGGTGTGTATTTCATGATAAACTCTCGTTGTGCTCTGGTGTGGTGGTTTTGTCAAACTTGTATTCCCCTGACTTGGAACTCCCAACAGTCAAATGCTATCCATTCTATTTACTTAGGAAGTTCTCATCTGTGATCTTGACTGCAATTTACATACCACCAGCAGCTGACTAAAATCAAGTGCTTGCGATATTTCATGATGCCATCTCTAAATAAGAAACAGTCCATCTCAACACATTTCAAATCATAGTTGGAGACTTCAACAAGGCTCTACCCAATTATCATCAGCATATGACCCGTAGCACCAGCAGTCCCAACATTCTAGACGACTGTTATACTAACATAAGGAATTCCTTGAATTGTAATGAGCAGTGTGTGCGAAAACCTTGTGCTGTGCATTTTTTTTTTTTGCCCAGTTACAACAGCATGTGCACACTGAATAACTTCTTCAATAAAAACGGTATAATAAGCCAGGTTTAAAATCTGCAGACAAATTATCGCAAACTTCACATTGTCAGCACTGTGAGATATAGTTAACATGCCAACAAGGTAGAGGATGATAATTCTTTCTGCAGAGTTTAAATTCCTTTGTGTGCACGTACACCCCAGAGGGGACATTGCCTACCAGTCCACGCTTAGGCTGCAGTACAGTAAAAGGCATCACTTGGCTGTCCTTCTCTTCCCTGCATACAGGCAGAGGCTAAAGAGCAAAGCTCCTGAGATTTGAACAACAAAGAATTGGTCACAGGATGCTGAGGAGTGGCGAGGGGATTGTTTCGAGTCAGCGGTCTGGGCCGTGTTCAATGACCCATCTGTGGATCTGAATGAATACACATTGGTTGTAATAGCCTTTATTAAAACAGTCGTAGATGAGTGTGTCCTCACAAAATCATTCAGAGTCTTCCCCAACCAGAAGCCCTGGATGAACCATGAGATCCAAAATCTGCTGAAAGCCATGTCAGAGGTATTGAAGTCTGGTGACCAAGAAAGATACAACATATCTAGGAATGATCACTGGAAAGCCATCTCGTGGGAGGTGGCCATTCTGAAGCAAACCTGAATCAACAAAGGATGCTTGAGAGTTGACGCAGGGCTTGAATGCAATCACCTCTTATAAAGTTAAATCAAGCGACATGGGGGACAACAGGGCTTCATGTCCAGATGAGCTCAATGCCTTCTATACTCACTTTGACTGTCAAAACATCACAAACTCCCACATTCCCCGATGATCCTACAATTTCAGTCTCTGAAGCCGACATATGAGCAGCCTTCAGGAGGGTGAGCCCAGGAAAAGCATCCGGCCCAGACGGATACTAAAGATCTATGCCGATCAACTGGCTGATGAGCCCGCTGAGATCTTCAACCTCTCACCTCAGCAGTGTGAGGTATCCACCTGCTTCAAACAGGCTTCAATTATACTGGTACCTAAGGAGAGTGCGGTGACCTGCCTCAATAACTATCACCCCGTAGCACAGAAGTATTTTGAGAGGTTGATGATGAATCAAATCAACTCCTGCCTGAGAAGATGTGTAGCAAAGAGTATATCGACTGGCTGCATCACAACCTGGTATGCAAACACCAATGCCCTTGAACTAAAGAGGATAACTTCACTCAATGTCACTTGCCCCATCATTGAAATGTTCCTACAACCAATGGGCTAACATTCAAGGACTCTGCATCTCGTGTTCTCAATATTTATAGCTTATTTATTATTATTATTATTATTATTATTATTATTATTATTATTTCTTCTTTTTGTGTTTGTATAGTTAGTTGTCCTCTGCAATTTGGTTGAACACCCTAGTTTTTTTAATGATTCTATTATGGCATTTATTTTATAGATTTATTGATTATGCCCACAAGAAATGAAAAGTTGTATATGGAGACATGTATGTACTTCGATAATAAACATGTTGAACTTTGAACTTTATGATATGAAAAGGATTATGGAAGTAGAAACTCCACTCAAATCTCATCAATTTATCATTTTGCATCCACCGACCCTGCTTCCATAAGCCCATATCTGAAAAGCTGCTTTAAATTTGCAATTGTCCCACGAGGAATTGAAGACAGATCTTTGAGGTAGAGCCTCCAAAACCTAGAGGTCATAGGGGATTAATCATTCTAGTAATCAGAGCAGGATTTGAGATCCTGCCTCTAACTTTGCTGAAAGCACGCTTGATGGAATAATGAGACAAAGAAGAGATAGGAGGTGTAGGTTAAATTTGCTAAAATGATGTTGGCAAAATGTTACATGGATATATTTTCTTCTTTTGTAGTGCCAACTAAAATGCATTTATTATCTGCAATTGTCTTCCCTATGCGTAAAAATTGCCAGGTCACCTTTTCACTTGTTTTCAGACCAAAATCAATTTATGATGGGTCACTAGACAGCTGTGTGATGGATAAATTCTTGAGGGATACAGAGTGAGTGTGTCAGGGCTCTCCCAAAGAATTTTCTGAACAACAGGAGTGTTGGTAGAAACAGATACTTAAGGGGCATTTAAGAAACTCTTAGATAGGCCCATGGATGATCAAAAAATGGAGGAGCATGTAGGAGGGGAGAGTTAGACTGATCTCGGAGTAGATTAAAGTGTCAGCACACATTGTGGGCCAGAGGGTCTGTACTGAACTGTAATGTTCCGTGTTCTACCATAAATCTTGGAAATAAATCGGAAGATGTGTGGCTCAGATGGTTGATGGTTGGCTTGAGTTGTTCTCCGATCTTGGCAACTTATTTGCATATGTTTTGTCACCGTGCAAAGAGACATCGTCAGTGCGCTGTTGATTGTGGTGGGTCCTTCAAATGCCGGGCCTTTATACACTTTTCTGTCAGCTGATTCGATGCCTTTTCGGAAACTCTACTGTGATGTGGGTAGGAAATCTTATCGCTGATTGGCTGTGTAGCAAATTTCAGCATTGCGTTGTGGAATTTTGCCTGCATCGGTTCATAAATAGGATTGAGGTCTATGTGTTTGTTTATAGAATAAACCTCTCTTCCTATGGTCTCACACTAGTTTTATATTGAGGAATAATATCCCTGGAAACATATAAAAATCCTATTTGCTGCATGGGTGTGCATATACAGTAGATGTGCTTGTATCTTTGGTAATGCAACTAGAGGTGGAGTTGATTCGATGCTCATTCCAGCATAATCGCCAACCCCGGCAAACAATCCATTAAACTCTGCATTTATATCCAGCAAACTATGATATCCTTCCATGCCATGGAAGAAAAAAAGGAAAAGAATCTGGCCAATTTTCATTCAGTCATATTTCCTCACAGCATAGAAAGCCATTTATCCCGTTTAAATTCATGCCAGCTCTCAGAGCAATCCCATCAATCCCACACTCTTTCCATCCAACCTATTCCCTCTTTCACACTCCCCATCCTTCTAAACAAGGGGTACTTTACTATGGCCAATTACCCTGCCGGTTGGCACAGGTTTGAGATGTAGGGGAAAACTGGAGCAGCCTGAGGAAACAGATGAATTCACAGGGAGAAAATGTAAACTCCTTACAGGTAGTCTCAAATATTAGCATGGCTGAGGTTCTCCCTATAAATGCTGTTGTTTAGATAGTTTCCTGTAATCTCGGCCCTTCTCCGATGCACATCTCCCCTGTGTAGCTTCACCTTTTGCATTTCCTTCTCCTGTGCATCATTTTCTGATGCATGTGCTGACCACTTCACAACACTGTATCATCTCATCAGCCGGTGATGCTTGTTCTCTTGTGACATGCTGTCAACCACCTCTTATGTGCTTGCATCCTGGCCCTGTTAGTCTGAACTCCCTGATATTTAAAAATGAATCAACATAAATATTTGTCAGAAAAACTGTACCAGTTATAACAAATGAGGTTTCTGTCAGATGGGGATATCGTCAGATTAATTGATGATTTCCCCAGCTGACTAAGCATAAATAGATTTTATTTTTATTGTTGTTTTATTTTATTGAGATACAGTGTGGAGTAGGCCTTCCGGCCCTTCGAGCCGTGCTGTCCAGCAACCCCCAATTTAACCCTAGCCTAATCATGGGACAATTTACCAGTTAACCTACCAACTGGTGCATCTGTGAGAGGAAACTGGGACAAAAGCCATACGGTCACTGGGAGAACAGACAAACTCTTTGCAGTCAGCAGTGGGAATTGAACCCAGATCACCTGTACTGTCAAGCATTGTGCTAACCACTACACAATTGTGGTGGTGGTGCTGATTCTGACCATGTGGACAATGGGTGGGAGAAGGTTAAAGCTCCTCACATTGTTTCTCACACTTTCCTATGGCATAGAAAAAGGCCATTCAGTCCTCAAGTTCCTGCTGTCTCCTACAGCAATCTGTCCCATCAATCCCATTCTCATATTCACTTCCCTGCGATCTACTTTCTCCATCAACTCCCTCCTGGTCCTCTCAACACCTGCTTACATGACGGGCAGTTTACAGTAACCAATTAGCCAGCATGTCTTCAGAATGTGGGAGGAGACCAGAGCACTCCTAGGAACTCACATGATCATGGCAAGAATGAGCAAATTCCACGTGGACGGCATCAGAGGTCACTAGTGGCTGGAGACACCAATACTGCCGGCTGCAATACTAAGACCATTACTAAGCAGAAGACTGCATGGTGCACTATTTGCTCGGTTGGACAAGCAAAATGAATTAACTTTTTTATTCCTGACTATAGATATATGTCGTTACCCAACAAACTGAGAGTAATTACATGACAGGTAATAACATTTTGCTGTAGAAACTATCAAGAACTGCTGCTCTGGAACATGTGCGACAGTGATATTTTGAACACAGGTGCTGAGTAACTGGGTAAGCAATGGAGCGCAAACAGACTGTGATGTTGAGAGTGCCAGCAACTTATGATCACTTCTGACTTCTGGTATAAGGTGGCACATAACAAATGGAGCTGATGCATGAGGGAGGAAGGAATTGTATCTCTTTGAAAAAGTGAAGTGTAGTATTACCAGAAGTGAAAACACACAGGGATTGGGGTGTTGATGCTTGTGGATACGCCCGTCTCATAGTAATATGTTGTAGTTATGTCTTTCCCTCTACTCATTTATTCACAATTGCACAGGAATATAGTCAAGTTCATGTCATGACATACAGGAGCACTGTTTCAAGGGCTGTCATACGGCCAACTTTTCAACATACTTTCCTTTTTTTTTGTGCTTTTATGGACTTTCTAGAGGAGTTATGCCAGCATTCCCAATGGCTTAGGTGAAGCGAGCGCAATGGCGAATCATGTGTCTTTACCTCAGCTGCTGCAGGCACCAATGAGGCAGCCTGATGGGAGTCAGCGGTTGAACCTGCGGAGGGGACTTTGAGCAAACCACTGAGTAACAATGAGCTGAAGCACTTGGTGTAGGCCAGGCATAAGCACCATTCTATCCAAAGGCTGCAAACCCTAACCGCTAACTGCTTCACTTTGGAATCAGAATCGGAATCAGGTTTAATATCTCCGGCATACTGTATGTCCTGAAATTGCTTGTTTTCTGGGCAGTAGTAAGCCATCGATTACAGTAAGAAGGATATATCAAAAATGAAAAATAAATAAATAAACAGTGTAAAGAGAGGGGAAGTAACACTGCGATCGGGTTTATGGGCTCATTGTCCACTCAGAAATCTGATGGGGAAGGGGAAGAAACTGATTCTGAAGCACTTTCAGGTTCCTGTGCCTGCTCCTTAATAGTAGCAATGAGAAGAGGGCATGTCCCGGGTGATATGAGTCCTTCATGATGGATTCCATGTTTTTGAGACATTGCTTTTTGAAGGTGTCCTCGATGCTGGGGAGGCTCACACTCATGATGGAGCAGGCAGAGTTGATAACTTCCTGCAGCTTTTTCCGATCCTGTGCAGTGGCTTCTCCATACCAGACGGTGATGCAGCCAGTTAGAATGCTCTCCATGGCACATCTGTGGAAATTTGCAAGTGCCTTTGTTGACATAGAAATTCTCCTGAAACTCCTAATGAAATATAGCTGCTGTCAATATGTAGGGCCCAGGGTAGATCTTGAGAGATGTTGACACACAACAGCCTAAAACTGCTCACCCTTTCCACTTCTGATCGCTCGATGAGGACTGTTGTGTGTTCCTCTGTCTTCCCATTCCTAAAGTCCACAATCAATTCCTTGTTCTTACTGGCGTTGAGTGCAAGGTTGTTGCTGTGACATCGTTTAACCAACTGATCTATCGTGCTCCTGTGTGCCACCTCACCACCATCTGAAATTTCGCCAACAATAGCTGTATTGTTGGCAATCTGATAGATAGCGTTCGAGCTGTGCGTAGCCACACAATCGTGTGTGTGGAGAGAGTAGAGCAGTGGGCTAAGCACACATCCTTGAGGTGCGCCAGTGTTTATTATCAGTGAGGCGCAGATGTTATTTCCGACTGGCACAGACTGTGGTCTCCTGGTGGGGAAGTCAAGGATCCATTTTCAGAGGAAGGTACAGAGGCCCAGATTTTGGAGCTTGCTGATTAGAACTGAGGTATGATTTCTGTAGTTGCAGTTTTACTGACTGAATGTTTAAAATATTTCCTGTTTTATTTTTGATTTCTGTGATCTGGAATTTTCTCAATGTATGCTGCATTTTTCCAGGTCAGTGCAAAATCACCAGTACAGTAGAACCATTGGGGTGCCAGAAGTGGTCTTACCCAGGTCATTTAGCACAATTCTATTATTCAACAAGCTCAGTTATATCCTTCTGAAGCTAAGAAGACTCAGATTCGTGGGTCACATGATGCATGCTGATGACAAAGTTGTTACCCAAACACATTTGTTTTTTGAGTGAGGGTGGGAAACCATATGGAAATCACCCCAAAAAAATTTTACGATACTAACTAGCACACATGCTCGCTCCCTTGCTGGTAAAGTTGGCACCCAACCAAAAGCGGTAAGCCACCGAATGGTGGGAGGAAAAGTCTAGTTCTGTCACTTGACTTCCACGCAAAAGAGACGGGTTGTCATCAGTGCAGTGGCGATGACGGAGTCCACAGTCAGAGGTTTAGAGAAACCACACAAAATAATTCTAGTGTGAAAGTGAGAGCACTTCTGTACACACAACCATCACACTATGGTTGATTGGTTAAGTCGGAGCTTCTACAGCTGTGTAAACAGAAGGCACGCATGCTGCTACGCAGCCTAGGATGTTCCACTAGGGAGGTTGGATACTGTTGATCAAAGGCGTTGATCAAAATATTCCATCAATCTGTTTTCCATCCACTTGCATGAATTACTATGACAGTGAAGAGATAGTGACTCCATGACCACTGACAACCTGGTGAAGACCACTTCCGAGACCCCAGCAGTTGTACTGTACTGGTGATTTTGCACTGACCTGGAAAACTGCAGCATACTTTGAGAAAATTCCATCACTATTCTTCAGAAGGTCAGCAGCCCAGAGCCAGCCATGTACAGGCTTTTTGTAGCAGTGTGAGAAGGGGCAAAGATACATGCATAGAGGAACCAAGGGAATGCACCAAATGTGATGAGCTGACATTTGTACGTATCTTAGTATGTCTTGAGTTATACATTGGCACTAAAACATTCATTCTGTGCTTTTTTTTAAAAAAAAAAGTAGCATTGTTGCTAAAATTATTCTATAATAACAGAGGATGGTGAAGATGAGGAGCTGGTGATGGCTGGGAATTTGGGCCACTTTATGTTGACAGCAATTGCTGATAGACTAGTTGGTCACTGTCAGCCTCAGAATATAGCAATATAAACAGAACACGCTGGAAAATCTCAATGGTTCAACCCTTCACCAGTTTTTTAAGGAAATCAGAGAGATCAGTACAAGGGATTGGGAATTCTGGAGACAGGAGAAATGTCTCCAGTCTTGGGTAAGGACTTCTGATTTCATCTGCTTCATGGCTTCCCTCCAGCATGGTGCTGGCAGGGACTGAGTTTGCTGCATTGAAACAGAGCAGAGCTCCACAAAGCTTGAGGTTCATTCTGTTGACCGTAGCAGATGCCCTCCGGAGAGGTGCAAACATCGTGTGAGGATAGTGCATCACATTACCTCTTGTATTCTTTGTATCCATGTACCATGTGCTTGCTGGTGGCAAATGGGAATCAAGTTGCACACCTTCAGTGGAATGCCACTTTTCACCCATTGGACTGTCTCTTGCTTTAGTCCAGATAACACTGCAGATTGCAGCAGAACGAGTGCTGTACGCGCTCAAACTCTGAACCCCGGCCACACAACAAGAATATAGAACTCCCACAGCTGGGCTCTACTGACAACTTGATGTACACTCATCCTGAGGCAATTTCCAATCCTTGCCTTAGAATAACACTAGAGAAATCATTTGGTCCATCAGGTCCATATGCCTTCCTAAGCTCAGAATTAAATATGAATTTAACTGCTGCTCAACCTTGTCATTAACATTCATTTGCAAAGCCAGATGCTTGATCTGCCTGCTTCTGTTGAGAGAGAATGAAATATACTTAGCTTTCCTGGCCTAACTGTGCTGTTCCTGATGATACTGGGGAAACGCTTGCCAAGATATAAACGCCTTAATACACTGTTTGTCACTGACATGCCTCCTAACTGTCCAGTTAGAAATAACCTCCTCAGACTCCCTCCTCAAGCTGTTTATACTACTCTGTGTCCTTGCTACTCCTTTTCCCAGTCGGAGTGCCTGCTCTGTGTGGGATCAACTGGTGTACAGAAAGATTCTAAATCTTGCAAAGGTTCTGCATCTGGCAAACCTCTTTTTTTAAGACTTTAATAAACTTAGTTCAAAGTAAATTTATTATCAAAAAACATATATGTCACCATATACGATCTGGAGATTCATTTTCTTGCAGCCAATGTGCAAATGACGACATACCATGCAAGTAATAAACAAAAGGTAAATAAATAATACTGAGAGCATGAGTTGTAGAGTCCTTGGAAGTGTGTCAATAGGTTGTGAAGTCAGTTTAGCATTTAGGTGAATGAAATTATCCATGCTGGGTCAGAAGCCTGGTGGTGGTAGGGTATTAACTGTTCCTGAACCTGGTTGTACAGGACTTAAGCCTCCTAAACATCCTATCTGATGGTAGTAGTGAAAAAACTACTAGGGAGCATGGCCTGGATAATGTGGCTCCTTGATGATGGATGCTGCTTTCTTGTGTCTGTGCTCTTTGTCAATGTGCTCAATGATGGTGAGGGTTTTACCCTGAAGGATTGGGCTGTATTCACCACTTCATGTAGACTTTTCCCATTCCTGGGCATTGGTGTTTCCATACCAGGCCATAAAGCAACCGGTCAGGATAATCTCCATTGTGCATCTGTAGAAGTTTGTTAAAGTTTTAGATGACAAGTCAAGTCTATGCAAACTTCTCAGCAAGTAGAGACGCTGTCATGCCTTTGTGGTGATCTATCTTAGAGATCTCCAGATAGCGCTGAACTATCAGAGAACTGAGCAATAGCTGGTGGAACTCAGCTAACAACTAACTTAATTAAAACAAATGATCCTTGAAATATCAGTGGTGGGAAATCTTTGCAGTAACTGGATGCATGTTTGGAAACACAAGGTTAAGCGAGGACAACGGCTGGAGCATGCGTCACGTATGCTTGTGGTAAAGTTTGACCTACTGCATTCTGTTGCTACTTCTTTCCAGTCTTATAAGAAACTAAAAGCTGGTCTTTCTACTTTGTGTCTGTGATGTTAAGCAACATAAATTGGGAATAGTCATTGCATACCTTTTGGTTAAATGGAAATTTAGCTTCTGTAAACAAGAATGAACTCAGATTTTTAAAAAAATCATATAAAGCTATGGACAGCTGCTGACGTACAAGGACAACGGCTTGGTGTGAGCTCTGTTACTGCCATTTTTACATCTGTGTAGAACTTAGACAACAGCTTTAATAACAAGTGTAAGTGTCTGGTTTCCAGTGCTTGGATTCCTCAATGGGCCTGAGGAAAGACAAGATGCTACAGAATTCTTTATGCTAACAACTGCATGTTTACAAAGAGCAGAAATTAAATGTTCCCATTGCAAGGAATTCAGTGAGAGTTTGTTGTACCTTATCTCCAAAGACAAAGTTAAGATTCCTTTCAGCAGTGAGGTGATTGACGCGAGAAAATGTTCTATTTGCAATCACAGGATGTGGTGTTGCCGGCGAGGCCAGGACTTACTGCGCATTCCTGATTAGGGAGGTGTTAGTCAGCTACCACCTTAGATAACTGGATAGCTGAGAGTAGTTTGGAGATCACCGTGTTACTTGGGTTCTGGACACATTTACAGACAGACAGGATAAGGATGGTGAATTTCTTTCCCCAAAGGTCATTAGTAAACCAGATGGATTTTTACAACCATTTGGCATCTTCATGGTTATTATGACTGATACTAGATATTTATCCCAGAATTATTTAAGTAGTTAACTGGATTTAAAATTCCCAGCTGCCATGGGGGGGATTTGATCTCTGAATCGTCTGTTCAGAAATCTGTATTACTGGTCCAGTAAAACAATTATGGTTCTTTTTCTCATACTCTTCCAGCATTCTTTCCATTGGTGGGCACGATGCAAAGTTCATGAGTTGCCAAGCCATGGATGAGCACAGTCTTCCTCTTGCTGCAATTGTGAGTCCTGAGCATTGGGGCATAGCCCTGTTTCACTATGTTGACTCTCGACTGGCCAACCGTAGCTCTGCAGTCAGTGGACGGCCCTCCCAGAGATTCATACCACAATATAGCCAATTTAATGCCCATGCTATTAAAGTCAATAACTGCACCACCACGATGCTACAGAGTTAACTAGCTGTCTTTTTTCCATCACTGGTACACACCTGATTTGCTGCATCCGAAATTCCTCTGCCAGTCCTATTCTAACTTTGACTGTTTTTAATAATACTCACGTGCCAGGTTCCCATGTAGTAAGCTTTCATAGCTTCTCATGTCAGAAACCTGGGACTAATAACATGAAGCATTGTTACTTGAATAATTATTATTCAGGTCATAATGCTGGAGTGTTATTAGTATTTGAGACCTGAGCTGCGTTTCTTCAGACTTGGAGGCCCATGGTTTCTAATGCAATGTAAGCAGATGTGCACTGTATACTTGTCACATGCCTGAGTTTAATACAAATATGGAGAAGCCTATAATGAACCCGAGCACATGAACAGAGCTCTGAAATCTCTCTATTTGTAGTGGGCGCTTTTGGACTTTCAGTAAATTTCCACAGTTTATTGATACCACCAGAAGACACAGGAGCAGAATTAGTCCATTTGGTCCATCATGTCTGTTCCATTTGATCATGGCTGATCCATTTCCCTCTCAACCTCATTCTCCTGCCTTCTCCCAGTGTCCCTTCATGCCCTGACCAATCAAGAGTTGATCAACCTCCGCCTTATATATATACCCAATGAATTGGCCTCCACAGCCACCTGTGGCAATGAATTCCATAGATTCGCCATCAACTTGCTAAAGAAATTCCACCTCATCTCTGTTCTAAATGGATGTCCCTCTAATCTGAGGCTACCCCCTTGGTCCTAGACTCCCCCACTATACGAAATATCCTCTCCACATCCACTCTACTGAGGCCTTTCAACATTTGATAGGTTTCAATGAGATCCCCCCCCATTCTTCTAAATTCCAGTCAGTACATGCCTAGAGCCATCAAATGCTCCTCATGCTTTCAATCCCCAGACAATTTTCGTTAACCTCCTATGAAGCCTGCCCAACGTCAGGACATCCTTTCTTAGATAAGGGGCTCAAAACTGCTCACAATACACTGTGAGGCCTCACCAGTGCTTTATAAAGCCTCAGCATTACATCCTTGTTTGTATATCCTAGTCCTCTCTAAATTAATTCTAATATTGCATTTGCCTTCCTCACCATCGACTCAACCTGCAAGTTAACCTTTAGGGAATCCTGCACAAGGACTCCCAAGTCCCTTTGCGCATCAGGTTCTTTGAATTTTCTCTCCACTTAGAAAATAGTTTAAGCTTTTATTCCTTCTAGCATAGTACATAACTATGTACATCCCAACACCATATTCCATCTGCCATTTCTTCATCCATTTCTTATCTGTCTAAATCCTTCTGCAGCCTGCTTCCTGGGCACTACCTTCCCCTCCACCTATCACTGAATTGTCTGCAAACTTGTCCACAAAGCCATTAATTCCATCATTCATATAATAGACATGTAGCATAAAAGCAAGCATTCCTAACACTGAGCCCTGGTCTCTGGCAGCCAATCAGAAAAGGCTCCCATTATTCCCACTCTTTGCTGTCTGCCAAATCTACCAATGCTCTATCCATGCTAATACCTTTCCTGTAGTACCAAAGCCTCTAATCTTGCCAAGCAACCTCATGTGCAGCACCTTGTCAAAGGCCTTCTGAAAATCCAAGTACACAACATCCACTGATTCTTCTTTGTCTACCTTGCTTGTTATTTCTTCAAAGAGTCCTAACAGATTTGTTAGGTAAGATTTTCACTTAAGGACTGATAAAATTCTTTGAAGACTCAAATGCTTCATTCACTAATCAACTCAAGAATATTCGTTAGGACATTGCTTATTTGTCAGAGTTATTTGCAGGGTTTAATTAAATCAATTTTCAATTGCAAGGGAATGGTGAGAATCTTATCAAAGTCAAATCAGTTGTCTCCACATTTCTGTCCAAGCTAACCCTATTTAAGTGCAACACTGGCTGTCATGACCTTTTCCAATTTCTGAGCCTCTTTGAGTTGGAAGAGAAAGAGAGAACGCCAGATGATGATCTTCAAGTAGACTGTGCCCACCTGGCTGAGCTGCAGAAAGTCATGTTAGAGAGATTTCAGAATCTTCTCTCCATCCAAATTCCAGATTGGATAATAACTCTATTCCTGAACACTTGTAATGAGGAATTAATAGGCAGGATGGAAGAAGAATTGATCTCGCTACAAAATGACTTTGAGCTGAAGCCAAATTCCAAAAAATTATTTCAAGGCTTTTGGTTGCAGAAAGAAATCTCTGAACGCTATCCTGCACTGTGGAAAAAGGTCAAGATGTTCTTTATTGCCTTTCCAACATTATATTTAATGGAGCATGGTTTCAGCACAGTTGCCCAACTTCTTTCAAAGCAACAAAACAGACAGTAAATTACTATACATGGGGATCTGAGACTCCTTCTGAGTAACGCTCAGCCTGATGTTGAGCAGCTGATATCAGTGCACCATCTCTCTGAAAGGTGAAAAACAATGAAGTAGAGAATAGTTGAACTGCTAACATACACTCTGAAATTGTTGATGAAAGTTGTTTTTACTGTAATGAAATAAATAATTTCATTTGTAGCTTTAAATAGATTTGACTAACGTTTGCAATTGTATGCAACTGCTTTGAATTTGCAATTCCTATTTTCTTTCACTATACAATCATATATCAAAATACTTTATAGTTTTTTTGAAATGGCTGACAGGCAGAGTTTTTGGTCTGAGAGCCAAAGGAGCAGTAACCAAAAAAAATTTAGGAACCACTGCTTTAAACAATTGTTTCTCTGGTTCTCATTCAATATTCAGGCTCATTTTAACACTGATTACTATATAGTGAATAAAACAGCTGTTTTTTTCTCTGCCTCCAGGGCAGACAATACAACTAGAGAAAAGTCTACTCTGGCCTCAGCTAAAATCCAACATTTAAGTAGCTATTTTCCTCATGCAGGTGCGATACTTCGATCCATATGGAGTGCTCGCTGTTACAGTATATGAGCCAACAACATTTTTTTCTCTTATTTTATTGGAACTTTATGCATGCTCCACTTCATGAAATTGTGAGATTGTTTCCATCATTTGTTTGCTGTTTTGTTTATTAACTAGCCCTTTGAACACAACGAATGTATGAAGAATGAAAAAAATCAAGTGCATGTTCTGTAAACTGTGCCGTCAGTTCTTTATCACTGAATATCCTGTTAGCCATATAAATGCAGTCAGACCACACTGTAATTTAATCTTGATAAATAAACTATAATTTTGCCAAGACATTACATGCTTGGATTAGGATCTCTGCAAATGCCAGATAAAATTGGCCAGTTTGCAAATCATTGCACCACAACACATTTCATCATTCACTCAGTCCAAGGAAACTCACAGTATAAACACAGGGGATTTATTACTGAAGTATGCTGCTTTGACTACATCACAGATTAACTGTGGATTGTGCTTTGTGGACAGGAGGTAAAACAAATGTGGAGACTGTGCATACCCTGACTCCATTTTGTCTCTCTCGGTTCAGTCCCTTCCTACCTACATTCATGATGTATCTCACACACTTGAACGCTTCAATCATTTTAATTTCCCTGTTCTGATTGCCTCATTTCTGCTATGGATGTCCAGTCCCTGTACACTTCTATCCCTATCAGGAAGGGCTTGAAGTTATCCGTTTCTTTCTGGTCAAGAGACCACAACAGTTCCCCTCAAGCATCCTCTTCTTTCTGGCGGGTCTAGGTCTCACCCTCCATAATTCTCTTTTGGCTCCCCCCACGTTCTACCAAAGTGTCACCATGGACACCCACATGGGCCCCAGTGATGTCTGCCTTTTCTTGGGCTATGTGGAACAGTCCATGTTGCAAGCCAATACTGGTAACGCATCCAAACTCCTTCTGCACCATATTGATGACTGCATTGGCCGAGCACATCGATTTTATCAACTTACCTGCAACTCCACCCTGCCTCAAATTTAGTTGGTCCACCTCTCTTCCCCTCTCTCAATCTCTCTGTCTCCATCTCTGGAAAGAGGCTGACACCTTTGACAAAGTTACTGATTCTTACAGTTACTTCTCCCCACCCTGTCACTTGTAAAACTGCCATTTCCTTTTCTCAGATCCACTGGCTCTGCCACGTCAGCACTCAGGATGAGGCATTCCATTTTAGAACACCTGAGATGTCCTCCTTTTTCAAAGACCGGGGTTTCCGTCCTTCAATGCTGCCCTCATCCACATCTCTTCAACTTCCCACACATCTGGCTTCATCCCATTCCCCTGCCACCATAAGAGGTATAGGGTTCCCCTTGACCTCCATATCCAGCACATCTTATAACATATCAGTGTAACTATCGGGTTTGTACCACTTAGCACATCTTTCCTCCCCTCCCCCCACCTCACTCTCTGCTTTCTACAGAACTCCCTTGCCAATGTGGCCATCCTCACTGATCCCTCTCCTGATGCTCAGTACTAAACCTACCCCTCCACCTCCTCCCTCACCAGTATTCGAGGCTCCAAATAGTTCTTCTGGCTGAGCCGACACTTCACTTGCAACTCTGTTGGGATCAGCTGTAATCAAAACCTGACGTGGCCTTCTCTACATTATTGAGACTCAATATAGATTGGGGTACTGCTTTGCTAAACATCTTTGCTCCAACTACTGCAGAAGTAAGGATTTCCCTGTGTCCACACATTTCAATTTGACTTCCCATTCCCATTCTGACATGTCTGTCCGTAGCTTCCTGATGCACCATCAATAACTCTCTGAGACGCGAGGCGAGATATCGGCTTTTATTGACTGGAAGAAAGAACAAGCAGTAGTTGACCACCATACTACATCCTGGAGACTGAGGGCAGGGCTCAGGCCTCAATCGCCTTTATACAGGGGTCTGTGGGAGGAGCCACAGGAGCAGTCAGCAGAGGGCGTGTCCAGACAGGTATATGTAGTTCACCACACTTCCTCTACTCCCAGAAAGAGGCCACGCTCAGCTGGAGGAGCAACACTGGGAGGCCTTCAACCTGATGCCACGAACATCGATTTCTCTAACACTCGTTAACTTATTCCGTGCCCCCCCCCGTGTTTTCCATTCCCCATTTTTGTTACTCTCTCATTCCTTCACTAGTGCTCAACTGCCCGTCACCTTCCTCCGTTTCACCTCTCCCTTCCCCTTCTTCCATGATCCACTGTCCCATCTTATTAGATTCCTTCTTCTTCAAACCTTTACCTCTTCCTCCTAACCCCTTCCAGCTTCTTACCTTATCCTCCCCCCTCCACTCATCCACCTTCCGCCTCACATGGTTTCACCTGTCACCTGCCAGCTTGTTCTCCTCGCTCTTCCCTCCCACCTTCTAATTCTTGTTCTGGCTCCTGTCCCCTTCCTTTCCAGTCTTCATGATGGTCTCAGCTGAAAATGTCAACTGTGCATTGCCCTCCATAGATGCTGCCTGATCCGCTGAGTTCCTCCAGCACTTTGTGTATGTTGGAAGGACTGCCAGAGGTACTCCAAATAAAATGACTGTGATCTGATTTGCCATTTTATATATGTTGAAATGTGTGAAATTCTATAACATAATCTGATGTTAGACATGGGGACTGCGTAGTGGATGGCAGCGAGTATTCACGCGAACACTCTGCTGAAGAAGCAGCAACTTTAAACACACGTAGGCAGAGCTGCTGTGAGCTGGAGTACATTTACCCAATGGAGTCACATAAGCCTTGGACAAAAAACAGTCTAGCAGGAGGAGGAAAGCCACCTAGATTGTAAGAACTATGATACAAAACTTGGTCCAAGCACTTGTAAGGGAAGATAATAAGTCTTTTTGAAGATGATAGATTTCAAAGCGCCTCTAAATGTAGGAAAGAGGCAAAGGCGTGTAAGTTTTAGAGAAGCAATCCCAGAGGCATTGTGGCTGGGAACTAGACACAGCTACCAGTTGTGGAGGAACTCGGTTTGGAGCTACCTGAAGTCTAGAACTGGAGGATTGTGATATTTTATACGTCTAACAAAAGACTGTCTTCCTTTCTCTGACAGGCTGCAATCAGCGTGAGAGGAACTACAGGGAGGTAGTCGCCACTAAGGTACAGGAGCCAGGTGCCCGGGTGACTGCCAGGAGAGGGAAAGGGAATGGACAGCCAGGGGAGAGTGCGCCTGTGGCCATTGCCCTCAATATCACTTTGGTTTCTGATGGGGGGGGGGGCAGGGTCATCCTACCAGGGGGAGGCTCCTTTGACTGGGTCTCTGGCACTGAGCCTGTCTCTGTGGCCCAGAGGCAAAGGAAGGAGAAGAGGAGTGCAGTAATGATAGTGGATTCCATAACTAGAGAAGCAGAAAGCAGATTCTGTGGATGTTAAAGGGACAGATTCTGTGGATGTTACCTCTAGTTGCCAGGGCTAAGGATGTCCCTGATCAGGTCTATGACCTTCTAAAGGTGAACGACATATGTAGGAAAAGGGAGGTGGTCCTAAAGAAAGATTAGAGGATATTAGACAGAAAGCTGAAAAGCAGGACCTCCAGGTTAGTAATCTCTGCATTACTGTCTGTGCCATGTGTCAGTGAGGGTACGAATAGGATGCTTTGGCATATGATTGTATGGCTGAAGAATTGTTGCAGGGGGCAGGGTTTCAGAGTTCCGGATCATTGGGAACTCTGCTGGGGAAGGTATGACCTGTACAAAAAGGATGGATTACAGCTGAATCTGAGGGGGACCAAACGCCTTGCAGGTAGGTTTGTTAGGGCTGTTGGGAAGGGTTTAAACAAATTTGGCAGGGGGATAGAACCAGAGAGACAGGGCTGACGCTGGGGCATTTGGTACACAACTAGATGCAGTGTGTAGTGAGACTGTGAGGAAGGACAGGCAGATGAGAGGGCAATATTGAAGTCAATGGGATGAGTTAAAGTGCCACAACGGGTCAAAATCAAAAAGGGTGCTCAATACAGAGCTGAAGGTGTTACATTTGAATGCGTGCAGTTTATGGAATAAGGTTGATGATCGTGTAGCGCTTTTGGAGATAGGCTGCTTTGATGTGGGCTCTCTGAATCATGGCTGAAAGAAGATTATAGCTGGGAGCTTAACATACAAGGACACACATTGTATTAAAAGGAAAGACAGGTAAGGCAGAGTGGGTAGGGTGGCTCTGTTGGTAAAAAAATGAAATCAATCCTTAAAAAGAGGTGACATAGGATCAGAAGATGTAGAATCCTTGTGGGTAGAGATAAGAAACTGCAAGGGTAAAAAGACCCTGATGGGAGTTGCAGTTTATACAGGCCTCCAAACAGTAGCCAGGTTGTGGGCTGACATGGGAAGTCAAAGACAGCATAAAAGCTACAGAGAGGGCATTTAATATAACAAAAAAAAGTGGGAAGGTAGAGGATTGAGAAGTTTTTAAAAACCAACAGAAGGCAACTGCAAAAGCCTTTAAGAGAGAAAGGATGAAATATGAAGAAAAGCTCACTAATAATATAAAAGAGGATACAAGAAGCCTTTTCAGATATGTAAAGAGTAAAATAGAGAGGAGAGTGGATATTGGATCGCTGGAAAATCTTGAAGGAGAGGTAGCAATGGGGGACTGAATAAGTACTTTACATCAGTCTTCACTATGGAAAACATTAGCAGAAGGCTAGAAGTTCGAGTGTCGGGGGCAAGAGTGAAGGTAGAAGCTGAACAGTCTGAAGGTAGATAAGTCACCTGGACCAGATGTACTTTACTCCAGAGTTCTGAAAGTGGTAGCTGAAGCGATTGTGGAGTCATTAGAAGTGATTTTTCAAGAATCACTAGACTCTGGAAATGTCACTGCAGTCATTAAGAAGGGAGGGGGGCAGAAGAAAGAAAATTATAGGCCAGTTAGCCTGACTTCAGTTGTTGGAAAGGTGTCAGTTTCAGAGTACTTGGAGGCCCATGATAAAATAGGCCAATATCAGCATGGTTTTCTAAATGGGAAATCTTGCCTGACAGGATAGACAAAGGAGAGTCAGCAGATATTGTTTATTTGCATTTTCAGAAGGCTTTTGACAAGGTGCCAAACATGGGCAGCTTAACATGATACAAGAAATGTATTTGCATGGATAGAAGATTGGCTGACTGGCAGGAGGCAAAGAGTGGGAATAAAGGGGGCCTTTTCCTGTTTGCTGCTGGTGATTAGCAGTGTGCCGCATGGGTTGGTGTTGGGACAGCTTCTTTTCATGTTATATGTCAATGATTTGGATGAAGGAATAGATGGCTCTGTGACCAAGTTTGAGGACAATATGAAGATAGGTGGAAGGCCAGGTAGTAAGTATATCATGATTTAGATGACAGAATTAATGCTATTATGGCCATGGTTACAGGTGATATGACAATAGGTACAGGGGTATAGTGTTGAGGAAGCAGTGGGTCTGCAGAAGGACTTAGACAGATTGGGAGAATGGGCAAAAAAGTGACAGATGGAATACAGTGTAGGGAAGTGTATGGTTATGCACTTTGGTTGAAGAAATAAAGCTGTAGACTATTTTCTAAATAGGGAGAAAATTCTAAATTCAGAGGTGCAAAGGGACTTCAGAGTCCTCCTGCAGGATGCCCTGTATGCTAACTTGCAGGTTGAGTCGGTTGTAAGGAAGCAAGTGCAATGTTAGCATTCATTTTGAGAGGACTAGAATACAAAAGCAGGGATATAATGTGGAAGCTTTATAAGGCCTTGGTGAGGCCTCACTTGGAGTATTGTGATCAGTTTTGGGCCACTTATCTAAGAAAAATGTGCTCACATTGGAGAGGATCCAGAGGAGGTTCACAAGACTGATTCTGGGAATGAAAGGGTTAAATTGTGAGGAGCATTATGCCTGTATTCACTGGGGGTGGTGGGGATGGGTGTCTTATTGAAAGCAGAGGATGTTTTCCGTATTGGGGGAGTCTAGGACCAGTGAGCACAGCTTCAGAATTGAGGAATGTCTATTTAGAGCAGAGATGAGGAAAAATTTCTTTAGCCAGAGGGTGGTGAGTCTGTGCAATTCATTGCCAGAGACGGCTGTGCAGGCCAAGTCATTGGGTATATTTAAGGTTGATGGGTTCTTGATTAATTAGAGTGTCAAAGATTACAGGGAGAAGGCAGGAGAAAGGGGCTGAGAGGGATAATAAATCAGCCATGATGAAATGGCAGAGCAGACTCGATGGGCCAAATGGCCTAATTCTGCTCCTACTGTATGTCTTAGGTCTATGTTTCGAGAAGTGTAATATTATCAAGTGTTATCTCATGGTAATTCGACAAGTAGCTTGTGGTCAGAGACCAGACCACAGAGGACGACCACAAGCAGCTAAAAGATATCCTGTAACATGATTCATCAGGACTGCTATGAATATGACAAGGAGTACTTTACCAATATGAGCAAGCTGCTGGTGGTAGTGTAAGTCAAAAGTCATAATAATAGGTATATATCATTAAACTATGCTTAATGATATTAAGTATAGTTTTGTATTGAACTGACTTGCTTTTAAGAGACCGTACATACTTCTTAATAGCGGAAAGAGGGTGCAGGGTGAAGCTTGGAAAAGAAAGGTTTCAGAATCATTTGCTAGGAAGAAATAATGAAGCCATTTTGTTATTTGTGACATAGTTTCCCTGAGGGAGCACATGGGAGGCATATGACAATATGACTGAACCTACCTGGTTTCCCCCATTAGATATTGCAAAATTCGCCCATGTGGAGCTGGTAACCTCCTCACAGGTGGACTTCGAAGCAAGCAATCTGACAAATTAGTGTGGCAATGAGAGGAAATTTCTTTTCTCTAATATTTACTGAGCTTGCAACAGCGTATAAGGTGAGGAAAACAAAACAGTTAAGTTAGACCATAAACCCCAAGGCACAGGAGCAGAATTAGGTTACTTAGCCCATCAAGACAAATCCACCACTTTGCTTATGACTGATACACTTTTCCCTCTCAACACCATTCTTCTGCTTTCTCAATGTAACCTTTCATATCCTTACTGATCAAGAACCAGTCAACCTCCACTTTATTATTCGCAATGATTTTGGCTTCAGTGCCATCAATTTCATCACCCCGATCGTTGATATATAGCAAAAAGCAATGGACCCAACACTGACCCTCGTGGAACACCACTGGTCACCAGCAGGCAACTAGAAAAGGCCTCCTTTATTACCATCTTTTGCCTTCTGCCAGTCAGTAAATCTTTTATCTATGCTATTTTTTTGTATGACCATGTTGTCCTATCACGTTAAGCAGCTTTACATGCAGCACCTTGTCAAAGGCCTTCTGAAAATCCAAGTAAACAACTTCCTCTGACTCTCCTTTGTCTATTCTGCTTGTTATTTCCTGAAAACAATTCCAACAGCTAGCTGGCCTGTAATTTCCTGCCTGTTGCCTCCCTCCCTTCTTAACGAGTTGAGTGACATTGTAGTTTTCCAGTGCTCTGGAATCATTCCAGAATCTAGTGATCTTGACAAATTGCTATGAATGCCTCCACAGTCTCTTCAGGTACCTCATTCTACTCTTACCTTCAGATTTTTCACCTTTCTAAACACCTTCTCCCCTGGTAATAGTGACAATACTCACTTCTCCTCCTGAATCTCCTAAATTTCTGGCATCTCAGCAAACTTCCTTTTAACCTCTTCTGAACGTTATTACAAGGACGAAGTGCTGCTATGTGGGATCAGTATAGATACTCGATGATTAGGATAGGTACCTGGCCAGAATAGGCTTCTTTACTGTATTGCTAATGACACAAAGAGTTATACATTATAGAAGCAGGCCCTTTGGCCCAAATGGTCCAATCCGATCAAGATGTCCATCTACGGTAGTTCAACTTGTCCTATGTCCCTTTGAACCTTTCCCATCCATGTATCTATCCAAGAATCTTAAAGGCTGTACTACAATCACTTTTCCCTCTACTCCCATAGAAAGAGCAAATTTTCACGGGTACTTGCCCTCCTTCAGAAACAGTAAAAACTATAATCAGTTTTTTGTGGCATTGTGAACTGGCTTTGTCTATTTAGTCATACCATTCTGCTTGCCACATACCTTCCTCCCTTTCACGTGGATGAAAAGTAATGTGTTTTTTTAAAATTTTGACTTACTTTCTTATAAGCTAGGCCATTCACACTGTTTGCCACAATGTTTGCATATTTATGCAGTTGTTGTTCATTTTTTTCTGTGCTTCTGTTCGACTGTATGAACAGAATTGTATTGTCTGCTATCCAAGTCATCAGTTCGACTTTGGACAGCTTTCAGGCCCTACAAACCTTGCCAGGTCTCAGTCTGTTTCTCTCAACAGATGCTCCCTAATTCTGCATCTTGAATTCCGCATGCAGTCTTGTCATGAATCAACAAGTCCCACTAATGTCTGAAGCTGCAGCTTGTGACCAGCAATTTTAGTACAGTCAAGTCTTCGTCAACTGCCTCCACAGTCAACTGACAGCTCTTGAGAAATTTGAACGTATTCACCGCCTGACTGCATTGAGGGCTAGAATAATCCTCAGGGGCTTTGAGGACTTCTTCCTCCAACTCACTGGCAAGTCCGATAAGCATGGTCTTTCATATCAGCCCCATTGCTTCATTGATAAATCAAATACAACAGCCAGTCGTTATGCACGCTAGTGGATAGACTAAAAGTGTAGACTATTTTCCTAATGGAGAGAGAATTAAAAAATCTGATGTTCAAAAGGACTTGGGAATGCTCAGTTCTCTGGAAGATAGCATGCAGGTTGAGTTGGTGGTGAGGAAAGTAAATGAAAAGGTAGCATTCATTTCAAGAGGATAAGAATATAAAAGCAGAATGTAATTCTGAGGCTTTAAAAGGAATTCATCAGACCCATGTTTGAAATATTATGACATGTTTTGGCCCCATGTCTAAAGAAGAATCTATTGGCATAGGAGAGAGTCCAGAGCAGATTTATGAGAATGGGAATGTAATGTTTTCCATATGAGAAACATTTGGTGACTCTGGGCTCTGTGTTTGGTGGATGCACCATGAATGATGCCACAGCAACAACCTGTCCCTCAACATCAGCAAAACCAAAGAGCTGATTATTGACAAATAGAGGAAGAAACCAGGGTTTCATGAGCCAGTCCTCAGTCGAGGATCAGAGGCGGAGAGAGTCAGTAATTTGAAACTCCTTGGCATTATTGCATCAGAGAGTCTGTCCTGTGACCAGTACAGAAGTGTAATTTCAAAGAAGGTATGGCAGAGACTCTACCATCTTAGAGGCCTGTACAGGTTAGGCATGTCATCTAAAACTGTGACAAACCTCCACACTGTAGAAACACAGTGCAGAGCATCCTGAATATTTATTGATGGCCTGGTATGGAAACACCAATGCTCAAGAATGGAAAACCTACAAGAAGTGTGGATCCAGCCCAAGTCCATCACTGGAAAAGCCCTCCCCATCGTTAAGCACATCTATAAAGAGTGCTACAAAAGAAAGCAGCATCCATCATCGAGGACCCCACCACCCAGGCCATGCATTCTTCTTGTTACTGCTGTCAGGAAGGAGGTCCAGCAGCCTTGGGTCACACACTGCCAGGTTCAGGAGCAGTTATTAGCCTTCAACCATCAGGCTCCTGAACCAGCATGGATAATTTTGCTCAACTCAACACTGAACTCATTCCACAACCTATGGACCCACTTTCAATGTCTCTCATGTTCTCAGTATTGATTGATTGATTGATTTGTTTATTTTCTATTTTCACAGTTTGTCTTCTTTTGCACATTAGTTTGTTTTAGTGTGTAGATTTTCATTGATTCTGTTGTAGTCCTTTGTTCTACTGTGATTGCCTGCAAGAAAATGAATCTCAGGGTGGTAGACGCATGGTGATGTATATGTATTTTTATAATAAATTTACTTTGAACTTTGAACTTTGCACTTTGATACTCTCTGCAGTTTAGAACAGTGATGGCCAACCTACGGCGCATGCGCCAAAAGTGGCGCATTGGGTGATTAGAAGTGGCGCATTGCACCCCAGTGATAATAGTAAAAAAGTAAACCTACTCATGCAAAAAGTATTAACCAAAAACTGATTCGTAGAAAAAAAAATCTATAACAGGAATTCAAGTAGCTTAGAGCTAGAAATGGGTTTTACTGAGAATAAGTCTAAAACTTCGCAATTATTTTTAGCGGTTTTATTATTTTGTGCACATCTTTTGGCCAATGTCATCATCTTTCATATTAATCTGTATTCAATTTTAAAAAACTGTTCAATGTGTCAAACTATGAAAGAAGAACTTTTGCTCTGCAGTCGTTCCATAACTGTTCAATACACATTTGATATTTGTTTGATCCTGAGGCGCCAGGCGTCTGCACCAGCAGTGTGTCGCAGGTTTTTGCCAGTCAGTTTACAATTGACACTCGTGCGCTACGGAGTTGTGCTTTGTTCATCCTTTGTGAACGTTTGCAGTTTTGTACTTCTTCAAAAATTAAGTCTTGTTTTTACATTCAGTTACCCATCAAGTGCAAAAGAAAATGAGCAAAAGAAAAGCAGAAAGTGATAGTAAATGTAGGGTTCTCAGAATATTAACTGTAATGTTAACTGTTAACTGCTAATAATAAAATGGCTTCTCTGTACTGTTACACTGAAATGGCTCCTCTGTAATGTTAACGAATGAGGTAATGTTTTTCTGTAGCTGTGATGTTTGGGATATAACTACTGATAACGGGGAACTAACCATTGGAATTCATGTTATTCTATCTGTATATGTGGGAACTGGGGTTGGTGCGTGGGAAGTTCGGCGAGGAGAAGCGAAGAGGAAGGACATGCGGGAAGTGCTCTGGTAGACCACCGTGCTTGGTCCCAGTCCGAGGGTCGAGGAGTCCAGAGGAGATCGAATCGTGGAGAGAAGACCCTGTTCTTTGAGCTCCAACGATGGTGCACAACTGTTTAACTCTGATAAGTGTGGTGCTTTTTTCTGTTATATTTGTTTCCCTACTAACCACATAGTCACAGTACGATTTATAATGTGTATACATTTAATCGCTCATTGTGTACTGTTTGATCTTTTATGTTGTGGGCTGTACCAGGGTGCATTACACAGCATCTACACAAACGTGAGACACAGTTTGGCGGGCAGACAGCAGTATTCTCTAGACGAATGTGGGTTGATAGAGCTGGATGTTACATAAGCGTGAATTCAACGAACAGTGGGAAAATGAGTTCTTATTTATTGCGGGTCCACGAGGAAAACCATTGTGCATTGTTTGTGAAAACACTTTATCACATAATAGAAGACGTGATCTTACTAGACACTATAAAACACAACATCAGACTGAAATAGAAGGAAAACTGAAGCTAGTGCTTGGGTACGAGTTACAGAAAGAATATGTGATTAAGTAAAAGGAAGAAATCAAAAGAAGACAAAATATATTTGTTAAAAGAAGTTGTGAAAGTTTGGCGATGACAGAAGCATCCTATGAAATTGCTTTAGCATTGGCCAAAAAACGGAAGTCTTTCTCTGATGGAGAAGAAATTGTTAAGCCTTGTCTCCAAGTACTTGCAAGATGTCTTGGTGATAAAAATATTGAAAGGAAAGTAGACGAAATTGCTCTGTCAAAGCAAACAGTTACGAGACGCACTGAAGAACTCTGTCATGATGTATCTGAGCAACTGAAAGACCTTGTCCATGCTTGTACTTTCTTTTCTTCAGCTTTGGACGAATCTGCTGACATATGTGATGTAGCCCAGTTAAACATTTTTATAAGAGGAATTGATGATAATTTTAGCGTCTTTGAAGAACTTATCAGTCTTGAGTCGCTTCATGGAAAAACAAGAGGATCAGACATATTTGACAAAGTAAAATCATGCCTAGAAAATCTACAAGTAGATTCTAGCAAGCTCATCGGTGTTTGTACTGATGGAGCGCCATCAATGATAGGTAAAGCCGCTGGGACTACAACTTTGCTTGAAAACTTTTTAGGTCGTCCTCTACTAAAATATCACTGCATTATACACCAAGAGTCACTGTGTGGAAAAACTTTAAATTTGCAGCACGTTATGTTACTGGTTGTGAAATGCGTGAACAAAATTAGAGCAAGAGTATTAAACAGACAAGAATTCAAAGAATATTGTGAAATATTAGATGTGGAATATGGTGATCTCATCCCTCATTATGAGGTGCGCTGGTCTTCTACAGGACAGGTTCTGAGTAGATTTTGGAAACTGAAAAATACTGTTCGTAATTTTCTAGAAGAGAGAAATGAGCTGCCTGAGGAAAGAGCCCTTTTACGTGATACCAATTGGCTATTTGATTTAGCATTTTTAGTTGATTTTACCAGCCATCTCAATGATCTAAATTTGAAACTCCAGGGCAAGACCAAATTGTTTTCTAGCTAGTAAATGATATCAATGCATTCAAGATGAAGTCAAAACCGTTCACCTCTCAGTTAGAAAATGAGGATTGGAGCCAGTTTCTGCACTTAAAAGAGTAGAGTGAATGTGCTGAAGATAATGGCAATTTTACAAAATATATTGAGAAAATCAGGTCATTGTAAGAGTCATTTGAAAGTTGTTTTTGTGATTTTGCTGAAGAAGAAGACTGCATACTTGCATTTATAAACCCATTTTCACTTAGCGAACCAAAAATTATGAAGATGCCTAGTAACATACAAATGGAACTTATTGACTTGAAAAAAAGTTCATTATTGAACATGAAATTTGTTGAGCTTCCCTCAGTCCCAAATGCTTCTGACATGATTAATTTCTGGCAATCATTACCCTGTGAACATTTTCCAGAACTAAGAAAATTTGCCCAGAGTTATATCTGTCATTTCGGAATGACGTACAGATGTGAACAAGCATTTTCAGCCAAGAAATTGATTAAAAACAAAACGTGGTCGTGATTGACTGATTCTAATTTGAAGAATTCTCTGCTGCTCTCAGTAACTAATTTAACTCCAAACATTAAAAGCTTGGCAAAATCAAAACAGACTCAAAAGTCTCATTAAGGTAAGTAATGTTTATCTTGTTTTTATATTAAATAAATATATCATGTAAAAATGCCAAATATGTCTATATTAACATATTTTTACAAGAACTGAATGGGGGTACAAGAGTTGTATGGTGGATCTGAACTCGTGCGTGAAAAAATTGATGCATGGAATGTAAAAGGTTGGCCACCCCTGGATTAGAAGGATGAGGGGGTTCAAATTGAAACCTACTGAATATTGAAAGGCCTGGAAAGAGTGGATGTGGAGAGCATGCTTCCTGTTGTGGGAGAGTCTAGGATCCGATGGCACTGCCTCAAAGTAAAATGAGGTCCCTTCAGAAAAGAGATGAGGAGGAAGGTGGCAAATCTCTGGATTCATTGCCAAAGATGACTATGGAGACCAAGTCATTAGTTATATTTAAAGTGGAGGTTAATAGGTTATTGAATTCTAAGGGTATCAAGGCTTAGAGGGTGAATGGGGTTGAGAGGGAAAACTAAATCAACCATGGTCAAAATGGTGGAGTAAAGCTGATGGGCCAAATTGCCCAGCTCTGCTCTGATGTATTATGAAACAAATGCTAACAATGCAGAGAGCACAATTACCATAGAACACTACAGCACAGTACAGGCCCTTCAGCCTTCCATGTTGTGCTGACCCATATAATCCTTAAAAAAAGTACTAAACCCACACTACCCCATAATCCTCCGTTTTCCTTTCATCCATATGCCTGTCCAAGAGGCTGTTAAATACCCCTAATGTTTTAGCCTCCACCACCATCCCTGGCAAGTCATTCCAGACACTCACAACCCCCTGTGTAAAAAACTTACCCCTGATGTCTCCCCTAAACTTCCCTCTCTTAATTTTGTACATATGCCCTCTGGTGTTTGCTATTGGTGCCCTGGGAAACAGGTACTGACTATCCACACTATCTATGCCTCTCATAATCTTGTAGACCTCTATCAAGTCCCCTCTCATTCTTCTACACTCCAAAGAGAAAAGTCCCAGCTCTGCTAACCTTGTTTCATATGACTTGTTCTCCAAACCAGGCAACATCCTGGTAAATCTCCTCTGCACCCTCTCCCTAGCTTCCACATCCTTCCTATAATGGGGTGACCAGAATTGAACACAATACTCTAAGTGCGGTCTCACCAGAGATTTGTAGATTTGCAACATGACCTCTCTACGCTTGAACTCAATCCCCCGTTAATGAAGCCTAGCATCCCATACGCCTTCTTAACTACCCTATCAACCTGTGCAGTGACCTTGAGGGATGTATGGATTTGAACCCCAAGGTCCCTTTGTTCATCCACACTCTTAAGTAACTGACCATTATGCAGCCTGTCTATATCCTCTTATAACCTTCGACAACCTGCAGCTCCATCCACAACTCCTCCAATCTTCATGTCATCTGCAAACTTACTCACCCATCCTTCCACCTCTACATCCAGGTCATTTATAAAAATCACAAATAGCAGAGGTCCCAGACAGATCCCTATGGCACTCCACTAGTCACTGACCTCCAGGCAGAATAATTTCCTTCCACAACTACCCTCTGCTTTCTTCCTTTAAGCCAATTTTTTATCCAAACAGCCAAGGTTCCACTTATCCCATGCCTCATGACTTTCTGGATGAGTCTCTCATGAGGCACCTTGTCAAATACTTTGCTAAAGTCCATGTTGGCCACATCCACTGCCCTACCCTCATCAATTTCTTTTGTTACCTTTTCAAAAAATTTGATCAGGCTCGTGAGGCACGACCTTCATTTCACAAAGCCATGTTGACTATCCATGAGTAGACTGAACTTCTTCAAATGCTCGTAGATCCTATCCTTAAAAATCCTTTCCAGTAGTTTGCATACCACTGACGTAAGACTCACTGGTCTATAGTTCCCAGGTTTCTCCCTTTTACCTTTTTTAAACAAGGGAACTACATTTGCCTTTCTCCAGTCCTCCGGTACTTCCCCTGCAGCCAAAGAAGATTCAAAGATCATAGCTAATGCTCCTGCGATCTCTTCTCTCAATTCCCACAACAACCTGGGGTGTATCATATCTGGCCCTGGGGATTTATCAATCTTAATATTTTTAAGAAGATCCAGCACTTCTTCTTGCCTAATCTCCACATTGGCCAGCACACAGGCCTGCTGTACTTCGACCTCATCCTGATCAGGATCCTTTTCACTTGTGAATACTGAAGCAAAGTATACATTTAGAACCTTCCCAACCTCCTCTGCTTCCAGGCACATGTTGCCCTCTTTATCCTTTAGCAGTCCCACCTTTGTTCTCATCATCCTCCTATTCTTCACATACACATAGAATGCCTTAATCCTTAATCTTCATGCCCCCTTCAAGCTCTCCTACGTCCTTTCTTTAGCTCCTTCCTGGCTACCCTATATTTCTCATAAGCCCCTCCTACTTCCTGCTTCTTATATCTAACATATGCTTCCTTTTTCCTCTTGATGAGTTGCCTCACATGTTTCGTCAGCCACGGCTCCCTTTTCCTACCATTTTTTCCTTGCCTCAGTGGGACAAACCTATCCTGAACCCAGCTCAAGTGGTCCCTAAACTTCTCCCACATTACTTCTGTGCTTTCCCCTTTGAACATCTGTTTCCAATTTACTCTCGCTAGTTCCTGCCTTATCCCTTCAAAGTTAGCCCTTCCCCAGTTAAGCACTTTACCATTTCATCTGATTTTATCCCTTTCCATAGCTATGCTGAAGCTAAGGGAGTTGTGGTCACTCTCACCAAAATGCTCCCCCACCAAGAGGTCTGTCACCTGACCAGGTTCATTACCCAGAACTAAATCCAGTATGGCCTCTCCTCTCGTCAGCCGGTCCACATACTGTGTCAGGAATCCTTCTTGAACACACCTGACAAATTCAGCCCCATCTATCCCCCTTGCACTCAGGATGTGCCAGTCAATATGAGGGAAGTTGAAATCACCCATAACTACTACCCTGTATTTCCTCCTCCATTCTAAAATCTGCCTTCTTATCTGCTCTTTGGTGGCCCGAGGGCTATTTGGAGGCCTATAGACTACTCCCAGCACAGTGATTGATCCCTTCCTATTTCTGACTTCCACCCAGACTGACTCCGTGGACACTCCTTCTGCAGCGTCCTCCCTTTCTATAGCCGTGATACTATCCCTGACCAGCAATGCCATTCCCCCCAGCTTTTCTACCTCCCATCCTATTGCTTTTAAAGCACCTGAGTCAGTGGGGAAATGCGAACTGAAAGTGAAAATCCAAAGAACGAAGGAAGTTCAATTTGAAATGTATCGTGCCTAAAGAGAATATGTGCCAATCTTCAGTGATCTCCAGCACCTGGGCATGTCCTTTTCTCACTGTTACCATCAGGGAGGAGGTACAGAAGCCTGAAGGCACACACTCAGCGATTCAGGAACAGCTTATTCCCCTCTGCCATCCGATTCCTGAATGGACATTGAAGCTTTGGACACCACCTCACTCTTTTTTTAATAGACAGTATTTCTGTTTCTGCACATTTTAAATAATCTATTCAATATACGTAATTGATTTACTTGTTTGCTCATTATTATGTTTTATTTTATTTATTATTTTTTTCTTCCTCTGCTAGATTATGTATCGCATTGAACTGCTGCTGCTAAGTTAACAAATTTCACGTCACATGCCGGTGATAATAAACTTGATTCGGATTCTGGCAGCCCAGCCAGTGGAAATGTTAATATCATGTAGAACCTGCCTGGAGCGTTTGCTTCTCAACATGAAGCATCTGCTGGGCGAATGTGCAGATGTTTTTAAAGAACCTGGAATGCTAGAGGGAAAATAACATCTGGAACTAGCTGAGAATAAGCAGCCAGTAATAATACATCCTCCGAGCCATGTTACAGTGGCTGTCTGAGAAGCGGGAAGATTGATGGAGGCAAAATCATCCCCATCCTCCTACCTGCCACCAGATATTAAGTCCAAGACAAATAAACTGAAGACTTGTCTGATTCCATACAATCTAAATAATGCATTGAGGGTAATCCTGCCTGATCTGTGCAGAGTAGAGTTATCCACCGTTACTTATGCCAAAACTGGATTTGACAACTTAGAGCTTAACAGTGGGAATTCATTTTTAATAATGTTAAAGGTGAAGAGGTTGTGAGGCAGTGCTGAATATCACCAGGAGAGACAGTGAGAACAAGTCTGGTTTTCAGATAAAGTTACTGAGAAGAGAGTTGATACTGAGGAGAGTGCCAAGGGTAGATCGCTGGTCCTCAGCAGAATTGATAGTGCATGAGCAGAGAAAGAAGCCATTGCAAGCCTGATATTGATGCAGCACAATAAAACACCATAAGATGAAGAACCCAGTAATAATCTAAAAATGCAATAAATATGAATGAACTTGCTTACCTACATAGCTTGGAGCATACCTTGAAGGTGAGAGGGGTGTAGGTTCAATAGAGATGTGAAGGGTAAGTTTTTTACTCAGTGGCATGGATGACTGCAATACACTGCCTGGTATGGTGTTAGGGGCAAATACATAAGAGGTTTTTAAGAGACGTTTGCATAGGCACATGGATGTAAGGAAGATGGAGGGATATGGACTTGGTGTAGGGAGGAGAGGTATGTGTTTGGCTGTTTTTGACATGCTTTTCAGCAGGCTCGGCACAACTTGTGGGCTGAAGGGCCTGTTCCTGCTCTGTACTGTTCTGTGTTCTATTGATTACACATCCATAAAGTAATGCAAGGCAGGGGAGTGATAGGAAATGACAAAGTAGTGTTTGGGGTCTGGATCAGCCTTATTGCTTGGGGAAAGGAACTGTTTTTGAGTCTAACACAAGGAAATCTGCAGATGCTGGAAATTCAAGCCACGCACACAAAATGCTGGTGGAACGCAGCAGGCCAGGCAGCATCTATAGGAAGAAGTGCTATTGACGTTTCGGGCCGAGACCCTTCGTCAGGACTAACTGAAAGGAAAGTTAGTAAGAGATTTAAAAGTAGGAGGGGAGGGGAACTGCGAAATGATAGGAGAAGACCGGAGGGGGTGGGATGAAGCTAAGAGTTGGAAAGGTGATTGGCAAAAGGGATACAGAACTGGAGAAGGGAAAGGATCATGGGACGGGAGGCCTAGGGAGAAAGAAAGGGGGAGGGGAGCACCAGAGGGAAATGGAGAACAGGCACAGTGATGGGCAGAGAAAGAAAGAAAAAAGGGAGGGGAAAAAATCTAAATATATCAGGGATGGGGTTAGAAGGGGAGGAGGGGCATTAACGGAAGTTAGAGAAGTCGATGTTCATGCCATCAGGTTGGAGGTTACTCAGCCGGTATATAAAGTGTTGTTCCTCCAACCTGAGTGTGGCTTCATCTTGACAGTAGAGGAGGCCATGGATAGACATATCGGAATGGGAATGGGATGTGGAATTAAAATGTGTGGCCACTGGGAGATCCTGCTTTCTCTGGCGGACAGAGAGTAGGTGTTCAACGAAACGGTCTCCCAGTCTACGTCGGGTCTCACCAATATATAAAAGGCCACACCGGGAGCACCGGACACAGTATACCACACCAGCCAACTCACAGGTGAAGTGTCACCTCACCTGGAAGGACTGTCTGGGGCCCTGAATGGTGGTGAGGGAGGAGGTGTAAGGGCAGGTGTAGCACTTGTTCTGCTTACAAGGATAAGTGCCAGGAGGGAGATCAGTGGGAAGGGATGGTGGGGACGAGTGGACAAGGGAGTCGTGTAGGGAGTGACGTAGGGAGTTTTTAAGTCTGGTGGATGCTACTTCAGCTCCTCCCTGATGGAAGTGGGACAGACGATTCACGCATGAGCAGGGTGGGAGGGTCGAACCCTTCATGATGTTACTGGCCCTTTTCTGGCACCTTTCTGTACATACAAGGGGTGATTGATAAGTTCAAGGCCTAAGATAGAAGGAGTCAATTTTAGAAAACCTAGCACATTTATTTTTCAACATAGTCCCCTCCTACATTTACACACTTAGTCCAGCAGCCGTGGAGCATACAGATCCTTCTTTGTAGAAGTCGGTGTCTTGGACCTCCAGAAGTGGTCCACAGCAGGGGTGATTGATAGGTTCGTGGCCTAAGGTAGTAAGAGATGAGCTTAACAGCTCTTGTTACATGCACATGCAGTTCAACTCTTTGAGTGATTATGCAGAAAGTTTGAAGTTAATAACTTTTGTGGTATTTCTGTTTCAGATGATTGAAACTTGCAATTAAGCACTGTCTGAGAAAATGGACATCGGCCTTCGTGCAGTCATCCGCTACCTCAGTCTCAAGGGCTTATCACCCAAGGAGGTCCATGAGGACATGGTGGCAGCATTACGGGAGCGCGAAAAATAAAGGTGCTAGGTTTTCTAAAATTGTTTCCTTCTACCTTAGGCCACGAACTTATCAATCACCCCTCGTATGTACTTGATGGGGTAAACTGGTGCTGGTGACGTGTTGGGCAGTTTTGATGATCTGTTGCCGAGGCTTCCTGTCCCCACAGCGCAGTTTCCATACCATGCAGTAATACAGCTTGTTAGGTGCTCTCCTGCACATCTGCAGAATGACGTGAGTATAGTTGTACATAGTTCAGTTCTCCTCAGCCTAGAGGCATTGGTGAGCTTTCCTGATTACATATAGTGCTGCACATGAGGCTGCTTTGCAAGATAAGAGTCCATGGTCTTACACAAAATACGCTGGCATGGTTAGAGGATTGGCTGACTGGCAGGAGGCAAAGAGAGGGAATAAAGGGGGCCTTTTCTTGTTGGCTGCTGATGCTCTGCGGGGATTGGTGCTGGAACCTCCTCCTTTCACGTTATACATTTATTTCAAGGGGAATAGAATATACAAGCAAAAAGATAATGCTGAGCCGTTATGAGACACTAGTCAGGCTGCACTTGGAGTATTGTCAGCAGTTTGTGCCCCGTACCTCAGAAAGGATGTGTTGTCATTAGAAAGAGTCCAGTGGGGGTTCACGATGATGATTCTGGGAATGAAAGGGTTAGCATGTGAGGAGCATTTGGCAGCTTTCGGCCTGTACTCGCTGGAATTTAGAAGAGTATGTGAGGGTCTCATTAAAACCTGCTGAATGTTGAAAGGATATCAATAGGGCGGATGTGGAGACAATATTTCCTCTAGTCGGAGTATCCAGAACTAGAGGCACAGCCTTAAATTGAGAGGTGACCTTTTAGAATAGAGGCAAGGAGGAATTTTTTTTAGCCAGAGTAGTGAATCTGTGGAACGCTCTGCCACAGATGCAGTGGAGGCCTGTGGGTATATTTAAGGTGGAAGTTGATAGCTTCCTGATCGGTCAGGGCATCAAAGGATACGGTGAGAAGACAGGTGTATGGGGTTAGTGGTTTCTGGGATCAGCCATGATGGAATTTCAGAGCAGACTCGATGGGCTGAATGGCCTAATTTTGCTCCTAGGTCTTATGGTTTTATGTCAATGATTTAGATGACAGAATTAATGGTGCTGTGGCCAAGTTTGCTGGTGATATGAATGTAGGTGTAGGCGTAAGTAGTGTTGTGGAAGCAGGGTGTCTACAAGATTGGGAGATACGCAGATGGAATATAGTGTCCTTGTGCAGAATTCTCTAAAGGTAAACTTCCAGGTTGAGTCATTACAACTGGAATGTTAGCATTCATTTCAAGATGACTAGAATATAAGAGCAAGGACATGATGCTAAGGCTTTGTGGGGCATTGGTCGGTCTGCACGGAGTACTGTGAGCAGTTTTGGGCCCATTGTTTGAGAGAAGATTAGCTGCCTTTACTTTACTTTATTGTCACCAAACAATTGATACTAGAGCATCACTATAATCATCACAGCGATATTTGATTCTGCGCTTCGCGCTCCCTGAAGTACAAATCAAAGTAAATATAATAAAAATTTAAATTATAAATCATAATTAGAAAATAGAAAAGGGTAAGTAAGGTAGTGCAAGTCAGGTCCGGATATTTGGAAGGTACGGCCCAGATCCGGGTCAGGATCTGTTCAGCAGTCTTATCACAGTTGGAAAGAAGCCGTTCCCAAATCTGGCCATATGAATCTTCAAGCTCCTGAACTTTCTCCCAGAGGGAAGAGGGACAGAAAGTGTGTTGGCTAGGTGGGTCGTGTCCTTGATTATCCTGGCAGCACTGGTCCGACAGCGTGCAGTGTAAAGTGAGTCCAAGGATGGAAGATTGGTTTGTGTGATGTGCTGTGCTATGTTCACGATCTTCTGCAGCTTCTTCTGGTCTTGGACAGGAGAACTTCCATACCAGGTTGTGATGCACCCTAGAAAAATGCTTTCTACGGTGCACCTATAAAAATTAGTGAGGGTTTTAGGGGACAGGCCAAATTTCTTCAGCTTTCTCAGGAAGTAAAGGTGCTGGTGGGCCTTCTTGTCAGTGGACTTTGCTTGGTTAGACCAAGTCAGGTCATTTGTGATATTCACCCCAAGGAACTTAAAGCTTTTGACCTGTTCCACCTGCGCACCACCGATGTAGATGGGGCCATGCGGTCCGCTACTCCTTCTGAAGTCAACAACCAATTCCTTCGTCTTGCTCACGTTGAGGGATAGGTTATTGTTTTCGCACCATGCCACCAGGTTCTTAATTTCCTCTCTGTATTCAGACTCATCATTACCCAAGATACGGCCTACAATTGTGGTGTCATCAGCAAACTTATATATTGAGTTCGATGGAAACTCGGCTACACAATCATGGGTGTACAGTGAGTACAGCAGGGGGCTGAGTACACAGCCTTGTGGGGCACCGGTGCTCAGAGTGATTGTAGAGGAGAGATTGTCCCCTGTTTTTACAGCCTGGGTCCTGTCTGTGAGGAAGCTGAAGATTTGGAGAGTGTGGAGAGGAGATTCACAAGAATGATTTCAGGAATGGGAAGGGTTAACCTATGAGGACCATCTGATGGCTCTGGGGCTGTGCTCACTGGAATTTAAAGGAATGAAATCTATTAAATATTGAAAGACCTATGAGTGGATATGGAGAGAATGTTTCCCTACAGTGGGCACGTCGAAGACCAGAGAGCACTGCCTCAGAATCGGACATCCATCTAGAATAGAGACAAAGAGGAACTTCTTAAGGCAGATGCTGGTAAATTTGTGGAATTCATTGCCACAAATGGCTGTGGAGGAAAAGTCATTGACCATATTTAAAGCAGAGCTTTATTGGTTCTCGATCAGTCATGAAGAAGGCAGAAAAATGGGGTTGAGAAGGATGATGAATCGGCCATGAAGGAACAGTGGAGCAGATTTGATGAGCTGAGTAGCCTAATGTTGTTCATATGTCTTATAGTCTTATAAGGTGTTCTGTGACCACGAGAGGTTGTGTGAAATGTACACTCTCAGGAAGTTGAAATTACTTGCAGATTCGATTGCTGAGCTGCCAATGTAAAGAGGATTGTGAGTGGTACAAGTCTTCCTGAAGTCAGATGAAGCATATTCCTCAAGGTCTGTGTTATCTCCATTTGTGGTGGCTTCTGTGAATATCAGCTTGTTAGCCCATTCAATAAATTCCTGAAGCATAGAGATGACCTCATTAGGCCATCCAGGTGATGGTCCTCTTGACTGGTTTCTCCATTTTCAGCAGCAGTCGTTATGCTGGGATTAACATTATGCAGATGTGGTCAGAGAGGCCATGATGAGGACGTGGGATGGCTTTGGAAGTACCCGTTTGTATAAACATGGTCGAGTCTGTTTGTTTTCCTAGTGACCATGTTGACATGTTGATGGAATTGGGGTATAATGTCCTGAAGGTTAACATGATTGCAGTCTCCAGCATTTATGAAGAGACTGTCTGGATGACTGTTTGATAGAGAGCTGATGATACCACCAAGTTCTCCCAGTGCACTCTTGACATTTGCGCTTGGGGGAAAGGATGGAGACAGTGGTATTAAACACAACAGTATATTCCCTGAGTGGGTAATTTGGCAATCATTTAATTGTAAGTTGTTCGATTGCCCCAGAACAGAGACTGCTAACTACAGATAAGTTCTCGCACTAACCTTTGTTAATGCACACACAGATTCCACCTCCTCTGGATTTCCCTGGCAGAGAGTTTCTGTTTGGGTGGAGCAGGTTCATCCCGTTGAGTTGAAATGCTGAGTCAGGCATGCTGTTGTTTAGCCCCGTTTTGGTGAAACCCAGAATGCAGCAGTTTCTCATTTCTTTCTGTGCACTCATTCTCAGTCTCTGTGAGTTCATTTTATTTTCTAGGGAGTGGACGTTGGCCAGGAAAAGTGGCGGTACCGCCGATGTGGCCAGGTTAGCTCTCGGCCTAGCTAGTGTTCCTGCTCTCCTGCCACCTTTCTGCTTCCTCTCACATCACCTGCGTCTGCTGCTATTAACTCTGCAGCCGGTGGTTTAAAAATAATTTTGTCTAAGAATTAAGAAGTGTAAGTGCAAAGCAGCTCAAGAGTTCATCGATTAGCAGATGAGAGGTCCATTCAAGAGTCAACAACAGAATAGAGGCTGCCCTTCAACTCTAGATACCAATGGTCTCTCTATTTTTACATATGTTTTCAAAAATACATGCAATATTGGATCATTATTCTCAAATAATAAATGAATAAGTATAATGTTTTGTATTATTTATTTCATTGGGTTCTCTTATCTAGTTTTCGGACTTATGTGAAGATCTGATCTCATTTTAGATCATATTTATGCAGAAATAGAGGAATTTCTACATGGTTCACAAACTTTCTAACACCATTGTGGCTCTGAATGCAAGCAACCATTGGACCTTTTTCTGATTTCTCACTAACCTTGGTGTCACTACAGTCTTCTTGTTTACCAGCCTGAAGAGTTGACTACAGGTATAGTCCTCATGAAGAAACAGGGTATTACACAGAGTTATCAGACGCATTAGGTAATAGTATTGTTCCACGAGGACCCCAGGATTCTGTTGGACAAGAGTTTTAGCTAAACCTTTAATATAGTTAGTTATTGAAGCCAGTATTTTGAAATCTGAACTGATTTCTATTTAATGATGTGATTTTTTATTGGACATTACTGTGGTTTTTTAACAGGAAACCTCTGGTTTTGTATTTATTGTTTTGAATCTTTTACATAGTAATGAACATGCATGTGGATATTTTGGCTGGAGCTTTGAGCCAATGGTCCGTTTCATTAAGCATTGCTTAGCACCTTGCATAACACTCCCAAATACCCCTCTTCTAAATCCCAGTCTTTACTTTCGCTCTGTTGGTTAATGTCAGTACTGTCTGGTATTCTTCAGTAATTTCACTAAAGTAACAGACTTCCATTTGCAAACAAATTCTGAAACCAATTTATTACAAATTACTGGAACTGGCCACAGCTTTACACCTCTACATAACACTGTGTTTCCCTGTGCTTTACTGTTGTTACATATCTCATATTGCTCTGGGGTTCATAGCAATACAGTGTTTTGGTCTGGATGTCACTTTTGCAATTCCATTTGGGTAGGAGGTGATTTAACAGAGAGAGTGAATGGGTGTCCTCCTCTAACTATGTTCATGGTGTCCTTACCCCCACTCTTGTCCCAGCTTTCTGTAAATGTAATGAAAAAGGAAGTTTTCATGTCCTGTATTAAGGTCTTTATGTGACTGCTATTGCTAAGATATACCGTAGATTCCGGACTACAGAGCGCACCTGATTAAAAGCCGCTGGCTCTAATTTTAGAAATAAAATCATTTTTTTAATTGTAAAGGCCGCATCGGATTTTAGGCCGCACCGGATTTTAGGCCGCACCGGATTTTCGGCCGCAGGTGTCCCACGTTGTAATATGAGATATTTACACAGAAAGATATTACACGTGAGGATTTTTTTAACTTTTAATTAAATCCATATGGTAACAAAAACAAATACATATTGCAAATGCTTTTTTTCGAACCGTGCCCGTACGCGGCTACTTTTAAATATACGTTGCGTATACTTCTTTACTGAACAACATTCCAATATCTCCTAACGACTGGTAAAAAAATATATATATTGCAGCCTACCAGGAAAAGTTATTGATACCTTTAACTTAAAAGCAGAGTTCGCTCAGATCCAAAGCCGCTCGCGTAATGCGCTCCCTCCCTCCGTCCCGTTTCATCGCAAACCGGCATTTTCCCACAAGACACCGCGAAACCGGGTGTGACGTCATAGCATCCCGCGATGTAGTACAGAAAACAAATATAGTTTAAACTAAGTAGGCAGCACAATGCTTCGAGTGTTTTCCATGTTGATGAGGGTGAGTACAAATGACTGATTTACAATAATTTAATTGTGAAAGTGCGCTTGATTTATCGTACAATTTCATTGGACCTCTGTGAACTACTCATCAATTTTATTGGTCTACTGTTACGAGGCGGCATGAAAAAAATCATGCATTAGCCGCTTCGGATTATTGGCCGCAAAGTTCAAAGCTGTTCAAAATGTGGGAAAAAAGTAGCGGCTTAAAATCCGGAATCTACGGTAGATAACGTGGCTGATGCCCTGAACACCTTTACTTCTGGCTTCCTGTTCTGCTTCAAGGTACTCTATATTCTGTAATATAGTCTTGTATTATACAGATGGCCCCTTCCATAGGTGAATTCAAGCAGCAGGATAGACTCTGGGGTCGTATTGTTTGCTTGATTCCTAAATTGGGACCTTTTTGAGGCACCCATGTCATCCTCTGAGCTTTCATATTTTCCTTTCTTTATCAATCTGTTTTATTAGGTTTCAAATAGATAAACATAACACTGATAGTGATGCAAAGAGATGGGGATTACATTAATAATGGTTAACGTAAACAGAAACAGACTCCGAGTAACATGCGTAATCTAAGCCTCCCAATCTCTTAGTAACCTAACATGAGAAAGATCCAAAGAAAAAAGATTTTTACAAGAAAAAAAATCCCCCTAAACTAACAAAAAAAACCAGAATAAAAACAAAACAAATCAAAAGCTAAATACGAGGAAATCTGCAGATGCTGGAAATTCAAAATGCTGGTGGAACGCAGCAGGCCAGGCAGCATCTATAGGGAGAAGCACTGTTGACGTTTCGGGCCGAGACCCTTTGTCAGGACTAACTGAAAGGAGAGATAGTAAGAGATTTGAAAGTAGGAGGGGGAGGGGTAAATGCAAAATGATAGGAGAAGACCAGAGGGGGTGGGGTGAAGCTGAGAGCCAGAAAGGTGATTGGCAAAAGGGATGCAGAGTTGGAGAAGGGAAAGGATCATGGGACGGGAGGCCTAGGGAGAAAGAAAGGGGGAGGGGAGCACCAGAGGGAGATGGAGAACAGGCAGAGTGATGGGCAGAAAGAGAGGGGAAAAAAAGCTGGGCTGCCCTGTTTCATCGGTTAAAATTGTTATTTGTCATTAACTCAGCTCCTCTATACACGAACAAAAAGTTATTGAGAAGGATTCGGAAAAGGACTTTCTTATTATCCCACTTATTTACTTGCAAGGGTTTGAGATCACCAGCTGTTGATTATAAAGATCTGTTCCCATCTTCGTGACGATAGCTGGAGTCTTGCACAAATCCATCTCCCTGTGGTGACCCACTTCCCAGCGCACTCGAACCGGCTCACAAAATGGCGTGCGCTGGCAGAGAAGCCGGACCCGAAAAGGGCGCCAGGCCTTCTTCACCAGCAAGAGGAAAAGCCCGCGCGCGGGAAGGGACTGTGAACATGCGCCCCTTACAGCATTCCCGCCCGGGGAGGGTGGAAATGGGAAGGCTTAAAAGTGAGGCCGCGAAGTTTGAATAAATCTTTTACGCAACTGCAACTCACCGTCTGCATGTTGTTATTCCAGCGCTGTGTGTAGCACACCACTACAACCCTTCTATATTTTGCAACTGCACACATAAGCAATTAACTTGGGGAAATGTATCTTTGATGCATATTTGATGCATGGCTTTTTGAGAATGTATTTGATGGCAGTGCCTCAGAACCCCTGCTAGAATATCCATGAATATGTTTGCTAGAATATAATATAGTCAATGCACTAAATATTAAACCAGAGAAATCCTGTTAAACCCAGGTTACCATCTGAGAACATTTAGCATGTTATTATATACAGTATGATCCTATTCCTTTTTAAAACATTTTCTTTTGTAAAGAGTTACATGTTTAGATTTAAAAAAACTACAGTGTTATAGTTAAGGCACTAATGCCTTTAACTTTTCTTGAAGTCAGCAGTTGTGATTGTTAAAATCATTGGCTAACACTGAAAATTAAATGTATCAAAGAAGCAAATGCAGAAATAGGTGGAATATTGTTAATATCGCTGCCAATAATGAAATGTTTCCTTTAGGTAATGTCTATTATATGTTGACCCAGCTGCCACAGTAAATCTGCTGAGCAGGACTACCTGGAGTCCAATTCATTCTGCTTGCTTTCAAGACTTCAAATGATGCTGAATTGCAAGGGTATTGGGAAGTGGTTTACCACAAGTTCCACTGTATAGCAAGGTGCTGGCAACAAGATGATTACTGTGGAATAAGTAGTGGATTTTGATGAAAGAAGGGACATAAAATTCTGAATCAAATAAAGTATGTGGTGAAAAAGTAAGTCGAATCATTAAGACATCCATTACACAGTGTAAATCATGTACTTTAATATATGCTGACCAAAACGATTATTTAATGGGATTCAGCATAAGGTTTTCATTACAGCTGTTTCCATTTTCCTCATGTAAGGACTCAAAAGCCAAAAAATAACAGTGGGGGGGGGGTGGGTAAGATTTTATGAATGGGTGAAGGGTGGATTTGGAAGTGGGCTGAGGGTTAAACACACTAAAACTGATGAGGTACCAGAAACCCAAAACCAACTTGCTGACTTGTGCAGTTAACTCAAGCAGATCAAACTGCATATGGGAACCCTCCCCCCACATCCCACCCACTTGGGAGAGGCTAGGTGAACATTTCAGTGCTGCAGTTGCTTATGAGAAATGAAATGAGCAGGGCTTTGAAAACTTTACAAAGTGTGTACGTGTTCCCTGAGCTTCCTGAAACTTACTAGTAAAGTCAAGGTAAGAGTACAACTCTGAAGAGAAATAATGTTCTGACATGCCAGTGAAGACCTCTGTCTCAAAGATATTTTCTTGAGAAAATATCGAACCTCAAAGCTCTGCTGAGAGGTTACCTGATAATTTGCAAAGTAAGTGTTTAATTTTTGGAGAGAATATTTCGTAAAATGTTTTAGTTTAGTTGCCAAATCAAAGATCAGCTTTATTCATCATATACATTTACACGTATTAGAAATATCCTGTGCCATGGGAGGGACAGCTCTGCTTTTGTCATTCGTTTTATGGGGCTTTTTGTTTTGTGGATTCTGTGAAGAGTACGAATTTCAGGTTGTATACCGTATACATTCTCTGATACTACTTTGAACCATTTGAATCATGTGGTGTGTTGGTCAGGACATGACATGCCACAAAAAGTAGCAACATTCAGCAATCATAAAGAATTAAGAATTACCTATAAATCCCGAAGCCTTTCCCATGAGTGGGTATGGCCACAAGGCAGCGGAGGTTTGAAATCAGAGTGTTCCCTCTCTTAGATGGACTGCCTTTCCAGGCTGACGAGCTCCATCTACCCGAAGCATTGGTTTTAAGGTGCCAGGACCCGCCTTCGCCCCTTCCCCTGTCAGTAGAAACAGTTCAGCTGGGTTTAGAGGCTAAGCCACATGAGAAGGCCAGGAGTTGGACTTGGTTGTCAGAGGCTATTTGAGATGCATACCATGAGGAGAACTTTTAGGTAGTGCGAGCTTGTCCCCACTACCACTCCTTGGTTTGATAACCTTAGGAAACAAAATGTATGCATTTAATAAATATTTTGATGATCACTTGATGGCTACAGCCCAAAGTTTAAAGGTGGGATTGGACTTTATAATTCTTTTTCTGGCTGAAAGGACGAATAACCTTGCTCTTTACCATAAACTTATATGGTTCTCTAGTTCATTGTTTGAAGCAGCAACAGGTAAGAAGTAGAAACATTTGAATAAGAGAACAACACAAACAAAATGCTGGATGAACTCAGCAGGTCTGGCAACATCAATGGAAATGAATAAACAAATGAAGTTTCAGGTCACGGCACTTCTTCAGGACTGGAAAGGAAGTGGGAAGATGCCAGAATAAAATGGTAGGGGGGGGGGGGTCGGGAGGAGGGCAAAGGAGGACTGGCTAGATGGTGATAGGTGAAGTTAGGTGGGTGGGAAAAGTAAAGGACTGGAGAAGAAGGAATCCGATAGGAGAAGCGAGTGGACCATGAGAGAAAGGGAGGAAGGAAAGGCACCAGGGGGAGGTGATAGACAGGTGAGGGGAAGAGGTAAAAGGGGAAATAATTATTGGAAAGAGAAGTTGATATTTATGCCAGCAGGTTGCAGGCCACCTAGACGGAATATGAGGTGTTGCTCCTTCACACCAAGGGTGACCTCATCATGGCAAAAGAGGAGGCCATGGACTGACATAAGAGACAAGGAGAGACTGGAACTGAAGTCTCTTGAATAAGAGACCCAGTGCCAGCTTCCTCCTCTATGACTTCCCTCATCGTGGTTCTCCCAAACCACTTTCCTATTATTGAGTCACTAAGCACTTTGCAACACATCTCTGGAATAAAGAATGATAAAGGCTAGTGCATTATTTCCTACTGAGGGGGCAGTTAAGGAAAGCAAACTGTTGGTAAGAACCAGCATGGACTTCTTTGTTTGGTATTTTCTGATGTTTGGGTTAATTGGTTTTTCTATTCCATGAAATGTAATTGGAATACTTGGTAGTAGATTACTGAGCCACCTTTGCGACAAAACTGTTTGGCAAAAGCCCTCAAGAGGAAATTTGCTAGCGTATATCTGAGCAGAGCTTAGACTATCCAACGTAGATTTTCCCATAGAGTCATAGAGAAGTACAGCAGAGAAACAGGCCCTTCAGCCCATCTAGTCCTTTCTGGAACCATTTAAATTGCCTACTCCTATTGACCTGTACCAGGACCATAGCCCTCCATATCCATTCTATCTATGTACTTCTCCAAACTTCTCTTAAACATTGAAATCAAGCTTGCATGGGTCACTCTTATGACCCTCTGAGTGAAGTTTCCCCTCATGTTCCCCTTAAAATTTTCACCTTTCACCCTTAACGCATGTCCTCCCGTTGTAGTCCCACCCAGTCTCAGTGGAAATAGCCTGCTTGCATTTACTGTATCTATACCCCTCATAATTTTGCATACCTCTATCAAATCTCCTTTCAATCTTCTATGTTCTAAAGAAGATACCGGTAAAGAAGACAGTCTTAACCTATTCAATCTCTCCTTATAACTCAGGTCCTCCAAACCCAGCAGCATCCTTGTAAATTTTCTCTGCACGCTTTCAACCTTGTTTACATCTTTCCTGTAGGTAGGTGACCTCATCTTGAATGCGTAGTGCTACAATGAGTCTCTGTCCAAAGGCTGTTTTTACTCCATTGTCGTGAGTGAGTTGCAAACTGAGAACCAAATGTTCTCCTGTAAAACGCCCATCAAGGTGAACATCTGAGCTTGTGTGTGGTAGGTGTGAATCTCCCTCATACGAGGAGATGTATGGCTAAATTGATGGTTCAAAGCCACGAGGACTCTGACGTTTGGAGTTGTCAAAGTAGGAACGTAGGAGTTACGATTATGTGCAGAGACCGGTTTCAAGCACTATTGATTTTGCATGCATAGGAGTGTTGTGTGCAAAGTGACCGCTGATTTAGAATTCTACTGCCAGCGAACTGCAATGCCTCCACTTTTCTGTCACTGTTTGCTTCACCAAATCCGTTATCACCAGCGCCTCCTCCACAGACACAAAAGGTGACATAGATGGAAGGTTCTCTGCCTTGGTCTCATGTCTGTGTCCACTTTTCCTGCAAGTATTCAAGAGACAGATGTAGTGGTAGTTAATAGAGTAATTCCTATGCCACTCAGTTAGCCACTCCCACATGGGAGGAGTTCACATACTGTACAAGCAGGGGAATCAATAAAGTTGAGTTGAATATCCTGCACACTGGCGTTCTGGTACGCTCTGCACTGTCCCTCAATAATGAACACAACATGGTGTCAGAAGTGGTTGATCGTCGATGAATTGGTGCTACAGACCAAGTGAGATTCCCAACAAGCAAGAGTTTACAGTGAGACTGTTCTTGTTTGCATATATCTATGAAAAATATCCAGAGACTTATCAACCTAAACTGCCTATGCTAGCTGCTAATTGTATGCACTACAGGAGCAGAGAATTGGCCAGGGTTGCTAGGGATAGCCTTCAGACTGCCCCCAAAAATGGATACAGTGTAATAATCTGTGGGCCGCTAGCCCGGGGAAGTGCACGGAGACACAAACACAGCAGAGAAATCAGTCAAACTCTCAGAGAGAAAAGAAGACATTTGTAGTCCATATAAATAAAATAATAAACAAACAAACAGGAAAATAGAACAAATATATCTGCAGGTCCTACACCTACTTACCTAATAAAGACCCCTGGACATTAAACCTGATGTCTCAGATGCTTTGAGAGATTTAGGGTTGCAAGCAATCTCATTCAGGCTTCAGGGTATGTACAAAGCGGATAACATCGTGGGTGGATTAGGACTAACAGATGCTCAGAAAAGGGGGTACAGGACAAATTCAAAGAATATTTCACAGGAAAGTGAAATATAATATATGAGAGGGCGAAGTTCAACCCCAGAAAACAGGAGCTGGTCGAAAGTGTATGGCCTGTATAGCCTGTCGGACAACTGTGCATATGGAAATCCGAGAGGTGACCTCATTAGGGATAGGATTGTTGATGGGAAACAAGCACCAAATTGTCAGAAAGACTTCAGTTGCATGCAAATCTCAGACTAGAAAAAAAACTATTACTATGGTCAGGCAGAGTGAGAATGTTTGTCGCAACAGGGGAGAACTCAGGCATGAAAATGATGCTGAGGTAAAGCTAGAAGCTGTACAAAGAGAAGGGTACAAATGAGGTGCAGTCAGAAAGACTACAGAAAGGGATGACAGTAGAGATCAACTCAAACAAAACAGACAACAAACCAAAGAGGAAGTAAAATGCCCAACTGCAGGAGATTCGGCAAGTCTCCATTCTACGTCAAAGAGCCCTGTTCAGCAAAGGAAGTGAAATGCCACCAGTGCAGTAGAGTTGGCCATTACCAAAGCTGGTGTCACTCAAAAATACTTCTTCAGGAGATCCAGGAAGGTCATGATTCTGATGAAGAGAGAATTTTCCTTGGGGCTCTAGGTACAAATAGACAATGCCGGTGTACCACAGTTCAGTTGCAAAATGAGGCAGTCATGCTCAGCATGGACGCAGGAGCAGATGTCGCAACCACTTGTTCACAAAACTGGTGAAGGAAACAGGCACTACCCTATACCCAACAAAGAAAGTGCTATTGGGGCCAGGGAGACATAAGCTCAGTGTGAAAGGCATGTTTACTACTTCCATCCGTAAAAATGAAAAAGAGTTAAAAGAGGATGTCTCTTACGTTGTTCAGAATATCTTCTCACCACTACTGGGACAACATACCATCGAGAAGCTAAACCTCATTGCAAGGTTAGATTTGCTAAACAAAGTTCAGTGGCAGGAGAAGTACCTGGAGTTTTTCACAGGCCTAGGGTATTGAAAGAAAAGTACTTATCCAGCTGAGGCCAGGCATGACATTCTACTCTCTGACCACAGAGAGGCGTATATCAGTCCCATTGAGGAAGAAAGTCAAAGCTGAACTTGAGAGAATGGAGACGCTTGACAGCATAATTAGAGTGAATTGACATACTGGCTGGTGTGTGGGCATTGTTCCTGTTCCCAAGCCTGAAGGCACAGTGAGGATCGATGTTGATCTAACAAAATTGAATAGTTCAGTGAGGTGGGAGAAGTTTATTCAGCCCTCTGTTGTGCACACATTGGGTATGCTGGGTGGAGCAAACTTCTTCACCAAACTAGATGCAGACTCTAGGTTCTGGCAGATCCATTTAGCTCCTGAGTCACAGAAGCTCACACTCATTATCACGCTATATGGGTGCTATGCCTTCAAGAGACTCCCTTTCGTCATCTCATTATCCCCTGAACACTTTCAGATGAGGACGAACCAAATTTTGGAGGGACTGGAAGGAGTAGTCTGCCACATGGAAATACTCATCTTCGGAGACTCAAATGAGGAACATGACAAAAGAGTGGAAGCTGCCTTGGAGAAATTGAAACATCCTGAACAAAAAGAAATGTGAATTAGCAAATTTGGAGGCAAAGTTCTTAGGCCACCAACTGTCCTCAGAGGGAGTGCAACCAGATTCAGACAAACTGACAGAAGTTCAGAACAAGGAACAACCTACAAATGTATCAGAGATCCGCAGTTTCCTTGGCACGGTATACCAGCTGGGAAAGTTCATTTTAGATTTAGCAGAGAAAACAAAGCCACTACGTCACCTCCTCTCTCAGAGAAACGTTTGGACCTGGGACACACCACAAGAAAAGTCATTCTCATCACTTAAAGCAGAGCTTATCTCACCGCCAACATGGGTGTTCTTTGATCCGGACAAAGCAACCGTAGTCTTAGCAGACACATTGTCCTTTGGCCTGGGGGAGTGTTCATGCAAAACTGCAGTGGCATATGGAAACCAGTGAAATATGCATCAAGAGCACTGATTCCCTACTGAACGGTGTTACGCCCAAATTGAAAAGGAGACGCTGGCTCTCGTGGCTTGTAATGTCATGGTCCCAATTGTTCATCCCCTATCTTGCCCCTAATCTCCTTCAATTATGCCTTAATTCCAATCATTAATTTCCCATTTACTGCTAATTCGCTTGATGACAGCACACCTGGTCTCCATCAAGAACTGTAGTATAAGAACCCTGGTGTCACAACCATTGGTTGCCAGTTTGTTGGTCTATTCCCGTGTGATAACTTCGTTTCCTGACTGCTTAGACTGTTAGTTCTAAGTTCAGCTCCAGTTTCAAGATATTGCATGAAAACCCCATCTCCATGGCAAGATTCCATATCAGAGCTCCGCGTCAAGATTCCTCCTGTTTGCTGTTCAACGGTCACGTCTGCGCAAGCATGCCAACTCAGTCTCTGTGCCTTTGTCCTGCACTTGGGTTCTCCCCAGTTGCTCCACACAACAGAATGAACTGGCCAGGGCTCCTTACTGGGCCTGCACGATCAGCTGCTCCGGGATGTCATGGAGAACCTCCGTTCCCTGTCAGTGAACGTAAAAAAAGGTCAGTGAACAGGTCGACCGAGTATCCGTTCATCTTACCCCGTCCACTTCGGGAGCTCTGTCTGACCAGCCCAGACAGTCTGTAGTGGCAACGCCCTATGTGTCGACAACACGACCGCTAAGAGAGCCGCACGTACCTGAACCAGAACCCTACACTGGGGATCTGGGGAAGTGCCGGGCTTTCTGCTGCAATGCTCCTTGGCGTTCGAGCAGCAGTCATCCATGTACGCCACGGGCAGATCAAAGATATCTTACATCATGGGGTTGTTGCGAGGAAGTGCCTTAGCGTGGGCCACCACTGTCTGGGATAATCAGCCACAGACCTGCTCTTCATTTCCCACCTTCATCTCAGAAATGAGGAAGACTTTTTACCATCCCGTCCGCGGTAAAGATGCCGCTGTGTCTACTCACCCTCCGTCAGGGCTCACGCAGTGTTGCTGAATACTCTGTGGAGTTCTGGACACTAGCGACCTACTTGGGGTGGAATGATGAGGCACTCTGAGGTATTTTGGCAAGGCCTCTGGGACATGGTAAAGGACGAGTTGGCGGCTAGGGATGACACTAACAGCCTGGATTCATTGATCTCCCTTGCTACCAGGCTGGACAACCGACTCCGAGAACACCAGAGGGAGAGAACCGGTCATCCTACACCTTTGGTCACCCCATGGCACGCTTTACCATCTTCTCCCAGCCCGAACCTCTCTACTCCTCCCATTCCTAGAATAGCTCCCGGTCCGGCCGATTCCACCACCCTGGGAGAGGAACCAGTGCAGCTGGGACAGGGCTTTCTTTCTCCCACAGAGTGACTCCGGAGATTCAGAGCCGGGGATTGTCTCTGTTGCGGTCAGTTGGGCCATTTTCATGCTACCTGCTTCCTTTGGCCAAAATGGAGGGCTCTCCAGTAGAAAGGGGGATCCTGGTGAGTCAGACAACATTCCACTTCTGTCCCCCAATCCCGGATACAGATCTAAGCTACTGTAAGCTACCACCAACAGTCCCTGTCTCTGTCCGCCTTGGTGGACTCCGGTGCTGAGGGAAATCTGTTGGACGAAGACATAGCTTCCCAGGCCGGAATTCCTCAGAAGCCATTGAGTACCCCTCTGGAAGCCCGGGCACTGTATGGAAGACTTCTGGCTCGAGTCACTCACTGTACACCCCCACTGTCTTTGATCCTCTCTGTGAATCATCGGGAACAGGTACAATTTAACCTAATTTCCTTTCCTCAAGCTCCTATAGTTCTTGGGTACCCCTGGTTAAGCCGCCATAATCCCCACATTGATTGGTCCACCGGGAAAATAGCCAGCTGGAGTCCATTCTGTCACTCCACTTGTCTACAGTCAGCCCTTTCCCCTGTAAAAGCCACCGCAACCTCGTCTGCCACTGAACCCCCCGACTTGTCCAGGGTTCCAGTGGAGTACCATGACCTGGGACAAGTGCTTAGTAAACAACGGGCCCTTTCCCTGCCTCCACACCGACCATACGATTGTGCCATTGACCTTCTCCCCAGAGCTCCTCTACCCTCCAGTCGGCTGTATAACCTGTCCCGACCAGAGAGGGAAGCAATGGAGGGTTACATCAGTGAATCTCTTGTAGCGGGCATTATCCGACCCTCATCCTCCCCGGTGGGCACAGGGTTCCTCTTTATGAGGAAGAAGTATGGTTCACTACGTCCCTGCATCGACTACTGAGGCTTAAATAATATAACCATAAAGAACAAGTATCCATGGCCCCTCATAAACTCTGCTTTCGAGCCACTTCACACAGCCCCCATCTTCTCCAAGTTGGACCTACGAAGCGCCTACTATCTGGTCAGAATAAGGGAGGGAGATGAGTGGAAAATGGTTTTCAATACCCCTCTAGGCCACTTCGAGTACCTGGTCATGCCATTCGGCCTCACCAATGCCCCTGCCGTCTTCTAAGCCCTGATTAATGATGTCCTAAGAGAGTTTATTAACTGTTTTGTGTTTGTTTATCTGGATGACATCCCAATTTTCTCCAGCAGTTTCCAGGAACACACCCATCATGTCTGTCAGGTTCTTCTGAGGTTTTGGATGAACAAATTACTCGTTAAAGCTGAGAAGTGTGACTTCCATGTCCCTTCAGTCAGCTTCTTGGGGTACATCATCGAGAGCGGCCGAGTGAGAGCGGATCCCAAAAAAATCCGGGCGGTGGTGGACAGGCCAAGACCCATGACACACAAGCAACTCCAGTGATTTCTGGGGTTTGCAAACTTCTATCACTGGTTCATCAGGGATTATAGTCGGGTGGCGATGCCCCTTACCCAACTCACCTCACCTACAACCCCTTTTCATTGGGACCCCGAAGCTGACTCAGCATTCTCGGAGCCGAAGAGGCGTTTCACCTCCGCTCCCATCCTGGTCCAACCTGACCCCTCTTGTCAATTCATTGTGGAGGTTGATGCCTCCAACTCTGGGGTGGGAGTGGTCATCTCCCAATGTTCAGGCCCTGATCAGAAACTTCATCCCTGTGCCTTCTTTTCTAGCTGGCTGTCCCCCACTGAATGAAATTGTGACATAGGAAACCTGGAGTTACTGGCAGTCAAACTTGCTTTGGAGGAGTGGAGGCACTGGCTGAAGGGAGCGGAACATCCGTTTATCGTCTGGACTGATCACAAGAACCTTGAATATATCCAAACCGCCAAACGCCTGAATTCCCGCCAAGCCCGTTGAGCATTATTTTTTGGCTGGTTCAGGTTTACACTCCCCTATCGTCCGGGGTCCAAGAACGGGAACCCTGATGCTCTCTCCTGTCAATACGTCTCCAAGGAGGACCTTCCCAACCCCGAGACCATCCTTCCCCATGGATGTGTAGTGGCTGCCCTCACCTGGGAGATCAAGGCCACAGTCAAAGGGGCCCAACGGACTCAGCCAGGCCCAGGCAACGGACCCTCCAATCACCTCTTTGTGCCTGATTCCATTCGATCTCAAGTTCTCCAGTGGGGGCACATGCCTCGTTTTGCCTGCCATCCCAGGATTGATTGGACTCTGTCCCTCCTGAAGAGACATTTCTGGTGGCCCTCCATGGACGCTGATTCCCGTTCCTTTGTCTCCCACCGACCACCTGCTGGATTGCTTCGTCCCCTACCTGTTCCTAGCCATCCTTGGTCTCACATAGCACTGGATTTTGTAACGGGACTACCCCCTTCACATGGGAACACTGCCGTACGTACCGTGGTGGACTGCTTCTCCAAAGCTGTGCACTTCGTAGCCCTTCCCAAACTCCCTACAGCCAGTGAAACAGCCAACCTTCTCATCCGTCACATCTTCCACCTTCACGGGATTCCCTCTGACTTTATATCTGACCGGGGCCCTCAATTTGTATCTCAAGTCTGGAGATCTTTTTGTCAAGCCCTTGGTGCCTCAGTAAGTCTGTCATCCGGCTTTCATCCGCAGATGAACGGTTAAACAGAATGGGCTAACCATGATTTGGAAACAGCACTGCGCTGCATAACAGCCAACAGCCCGTCTGCCTGGAACACCCATCTCACTTGGGTAGAGTACGCCCCCAACTCCCTGGTCAGCACCACCACCGGAATGTCTCCCTTTGAGTGCTCCCTCGGTTACCAACCACCTCTGTTCCCTGCTCATGAAGAGGACATTGCTATACCTTCTGTTCAGGCCCATCTCCGCCAGTGCCACAAGATCTGGAAGGACACATGCGTGGTCCTGCTCTGTTCAGCCGACCACAACCAGAGGATTGCCAATCGCCATCGGATTCCTGCACCTGATTATCGACCTGGGCGGAAGGTTTGGCTCTCTTCTAAAGACATTCCTCTCAAGAATGAGCCCAAGAAAATCACCCCTTGCTTCCTGGGACCTTTCGAGATTGAGAGCATTATCAACCCCACGGTGGTCGGACTCAAACTGCCTAGATCTTCGCACATCCATCCTACATTCCACGTTCCCCAATTGAAATCGGTACCTGTTAGCCCTTTGTGCCCTCTGGCTGAACCCCCTCCACCTGTCTGGATCATCGACGACCACCTGGCGTACACTGTCCGGTGAATACTGGATGTGCGCCGCCGAGGCAGGGGCCTCCAGTACCTGGTCGATTGGGAGGGATACGGCCTGGAGGAACATTCCTGGATTCCCCGCTCCTTCGACTTGGACCTTTCCCTCATCTGTGATTTCCATTGGGAGCATCCGGACAAGCCTGGTGAATCGCCCGGAGGCTCCCGTTGAGGGAGGGGGGCATTGTCATGGTCCTGATTGTTAATCCCCTATCTTTCCCCGGATCTCCTTTGATTATGCCTTAATTCCAATCGTTAATTTCCTATTTACTGCTAATTCGCTTGATGACGGTACACCTGGTCTCCATCAAGAACTGCAGTACGGTATAAGAACTCTGGTGTCACAACCACTGGTCGCCAGTTTGTTGGTCTATTCCTGTGTGATAACTTCATTTCCTGACTGCTTAGAACTGTTAGTTTTAAATTCAGCTCCAGTTTCAAGATATTCCATGAAAACCCCGTCTCCGCGTCAAGATTCCTCCTGTTTGTTGTTCAACATTCACGTCCGTGCAAGCATCCCGACTCGGTCTCCGTGCCTGTGTCCTGCACTTGGGTTCTCCCCGGTCGCTCCGTGCAACACGTGAACGCTTCAGATTCTGCTTGATCGGCACTAAATTCCCACTTGAAACAGACCACAAGCTACTTGTCAGCCTCTTCAGCTTGAAACACTTGGATGACTTACCTCTACACTGGCAAACGTTGAGAATGAGGCTTATGCGATACTATTACGATGAACGTGTCCCCAGCAATCTTTCCCAACACCAGACATTCTTTCGAGGTTGCCATACAAAAGTGAGTGGTTAGAAACTGACTCTGCCCTTATGGAAGATACTGATGTCTACTTAGCTCAGGTGTGTGTTCACTTTCCTGCATCAAGGAGTAAACTGGATGAGATTTGCGCTGAGTTGAAAAAGGACCAAATCTGCAGCGAGCTCATGCAATACTGTGAGCATGGATGGCCAGCTGCTCCAGAAGGAGTTCACAAATTCAGATCTTACTGGCTTGAAAGAGACAGACTCACCATTCTTGATGGTTTGCTGCTAAGGGACTCTAGACTCATCGCTCCTCCATCTATGCATGCCAAAATCATCAGTCAAATCTCCCCAGGACATTAAGGCATCAAAAATGTTGCCTAAGAGCAAGGCAATCCTTGTGGTGTCTTGGTCTGAGGACACAACTGGGAGATTATGTAAAGCAATGTGAAGCATGCAGAAAACTGCACAAAATTCATGCTGAACCTCTCTGTCCCACAGAGTTCCCAGACTTTCCATGGCAAATTGTAGGCACAGACATTTTTGAGCTGAGAAGAGACAGCTATCTTCTCACTGTGGATTACCGCTCATGGAATGTTGAGGTGTCCAAGCTGTCCTCTACATCCTCACAGCAGTTATACAGCACCTGAAAGCTGTATTCATTCGCCATGGAATACTAGAGACACTTGTGTCAGACAATGGTCCACAATTCAGCTGCTCAGAACACAAAGCCTTCGCTAGTGACTGAGTTCAAACACCAGGCAAGCCACAGCCAAATGGTGAAGCAGAAAGAACAGACCAAACTGTTAAGAGTCTCCTACTGATGGCAGAAGAGCCCTACAAAGCACAGCAAGCCTATCGCTCCACACCTCTTGCAAATAGCTACAGTCCATCCGAGCTGTTAATAGGCCGGAGAATGAGAACAAGGCTGGCTGTTCTTCCTTCCTTTCTTCAACCTCACTTACCCGACTTAGACAAAGTGAGAAATTTTGAGACAACCCAACGTGAGAATCAGAATCAGTTTTATTATCACCGGCATGCGTCGTGAAATTTGTTAACTTAGCAGCAATAGTTCAATGCAATACATAATATGGAAGAAGAAGAAAATAATAATAAATAAATAAGTAAATCAATTACAGTATACATATTATATGTATATACAGTATATTGAATAGATTAAGAAACAGAAATACTATATATTTAAAATATTTAGGTAGTGTTCATTGGTTCAATGTCCATTTAGGAATCGGATGACAGAGGGGAGGAAGTTGTTCCTGAATTGCTGAGTGTGTGCCTTCAGGCTTCTGTACCTCCTTCCTGATGGTAACAGTGAGAAACAGGCATGCCCTGGGTGCTAGAAATCATGAAAATGAGGAACATGCATGAACTCAGACACAAAGTAAAACGTTTGTTGCCGCTCAGGAGTGGTGAAGCTGTTTGGGTTTCAGACCATTTCACCAAAGGAACAATAGTCCGGCAGCGTGCACCTTGATCGTTTGTGATCAGTTCATCATAAAGTGAAATTAGGCAGAGCAGGCATGTGCTCATGGACCTTCAAAGTCTATGAAGGATAGATGTAGAAATAGAGTGTCCTGGTCCTTATGACGAGAACCATTTACTTGAGATGGACAACCTGTTGAATAATATTCATCCACTCCAGCTCTTCCAGGGACCTACACCAGATTGGGTCATTTACCTGTCCCACCACAAAGGAATATTCCATAGCCTAATAGTTTAGGGCTGTCATTCCCAACATGGTGGTACCATCTCTCCCAAGGGGGCAGTTATGTGTCCTAAGGGGTGTTCAAGATTCTTGTGGGGTAGGGTGGTAAGCGGCTCCCTAACTTGAAGCATGAGACCTGACTGACCATTAGTAGGGCAGGTACTTCCAAAAAAGAAAAGGATGAGGCTCTGGAACACAGGAAGAACAATCGCTCTCCAGGCAGTGGGCACTCATTGTCACAACATGTCTGAAACTTGGCAATCTCATCCAACCTCGCCAACCAAACATATTATTGGATGCATAAATTAGCAATCAGGATGCTCAGCAGTTCCTCTTGTCTTGTGGCACAGAATGAGTTCATGCAATTTAACAGTTGGTAAGTCAAGTACACCCTCTCAACTTTCTCTACAGATCTACAGAAAACGGGTCATGCAACGATACAGTGCTGGCCGGAACCAAATGGTGAAGTAGATCCAATCAGTGAACCTGCCAATCCAAGGATTCCTCTTGAGGTGTTCAAAGTGACCTTGGCTTCGTATGTGCGGTCAAGGACCATCTTTGGGATTATGAGACCTTATGTGATTGGTCAATCATGCTAACAGAAATAATATAAAGGTAGCTTGCCGACAACAAGCTGTATCCCTACTAACATTCAGATTCCAATCTGAATCCTTGTCAACGTAATCTTCACCTCACCGTTCCTTTGTGTGCTGCTATCATCGTTCCATCCATGTCAACTCATCACCATAGAACATAGAATAGTACAGCACATTACAGACCCTTTGGCCCACAATGTTGTGCCGACCCTCAAACCCTGCCTCCTATATAACCCCCCACCTTAAATTCCTCTATCTACCTGTCTAGTAGTCTCTTAAATTTCACTAATGCATCTGCCTCCACCACTGACTCAGGCAGTGCATTCCACGCACCAACCACTCTCTGAGTAAAAAACATTCCTCTGATATCCCCCTTGAACTTCCCTCCCCTTACCTTAAAGCCATGTCCTCTTGTACTGAGCAGTACCCAGCCAGCCCTGGGGAAGAGGTGCTGGCTGTCCATTCTATCTATTCCTCTTAATATCTTGTACACCTCTATCATGTCTCCTCTCATCCTCCTTCTCTCCAAAGAGTAAAGCCCTAGCATCAACATCATCATCAAAATCCGAAAGGCATTCCCAGTTTGTGATAATTTTTTATTTTAATTTAGCCCCGTTAATGAATAAATATGTACGGCACAATCTCCATGGGTCTGAAAGCAGTGAAGCCTCGAATTCTAATCCTGCTAAGAAACAGAAAGTACATCAATACAATGCTACATACCTGGAGTATGGCTTTATTCTGTTCCCAGAAAATCAGCGACGTCCCATGTGTCTTATTTGTAATACTATACTGTCTAAAAGGCTGAAAAGGCTACTTATGGTATTAATCAGTTTCAGAAAATGAAAGAAACATTTGAAAAGTGTTGCACACTTGAGTCATTTGCCAAGAAAGCTAAAAATGACCTTGATAGTGGTCTCATTGCTTTTTATAACATTTCCAAAATGATAGCAAAGTGTGGAAAATCTCATGCAGTTGGTGTAAGATTAATAATGCCTGCTGTATCAGATGTGCTAACCACAGAATTCTGGTATCCTGTTCTCAAAATGTATACCAGTATTTTAAGAACATTTCTCTGAGTACTAACTCTGTAGCTCATTCTATTGATGAAAGAAGTGAAGACATGGGTATTAACCATGCACGGAGCTACGAAAAACAGAATTTGGGATATAACTGGATGAGTCAGCCTACCTGTTGCCCCAACAGGTTCATCAGGCAAGACTTTCCCTTAAGGAAACTATGCCTACTTTGTCCTATGTCAACAAGTGCTCTATAACCTCATCCTTAACAATTGACACCAACATCTTCCTAACCACTGAGGTCAGGCCAACTGGTCTCTAATTTCCTTTTTGCTGCCTTCCTCCTTTTTTAAAAAGTGGAGTAACATTTGCAGTTTTCCAGTCCTCTGGCACAATGCCAGAGTCCAATAATTTTTGAAAGATCATTACTAATGCCTCCATAATCTCTACCACTACCTCTTTCAGAACCTTAGGCTGCAGTTTACCTGGTCCAGGTGACTTATGTACCATTAGGTCTTTCAGCTCTTTGAGCACCTTCTTCCATTTAACTGCACTCACTTTTCTTCCCTCACACCTTATGACCTCTGGCACACTGCTATGTCTTCCACAATGAAGACTTCTGCAAAATACTCGTTTAGTTCATTTGCCATCTCCTTGAACCCTGTTAGTATTCCTCTGGCTTCATTTTCTAGCGATCCTATATCCACTCTCACCTCTACTTTTTGCATACTTGAAACAGCTATCCACTTTGATATTATTTGCTAGCTTGCTTTCATATTTCATTATTTCCCCCTTAGTGATTCTTTTAGTTGCTCCCTGTACATTTTTAAAAGTTTCCTAATCCTCTGTATTACCACAAATTTTTGCTTTGTTGTTTGCACCTCTCCTTTTCTTTTACATTTGCTTTGACTTCCCTTGTCAGCTGTGTTTGTACTGTCATAAACTCACACCATTTCTGCTCTGCTGAACTCCCTGCCAGCACCTCCTTCCACTCCTCTCTCCTACCACTGTCATTTCCTTTACTCCATTGAAATACGGCTACATTAGACTTTATTTTCTCCCTATCAAATTTCAAGTTGAAGTCAATCATATTGTGATCACTGCCTCCTCAGGGTTCTTTTAGCTTAAGCTCCCTAATCACCCCCGGTTCATTACATAACACCTAATCAAGGAAAGCTGATCCCCTATTAGGGTCAATGACAAAAAGATTCTCTTCTGAAACCTCTTAAAAACAAATATCAACAGCAAATCAATCTATGATGAGTTCAAAATGTATATTGAGGATAAAAGTATTCCAGTTAGTAACATGATTTCTTGTGCAGCTGAAGGAGTACCATATATGACAGGTCACCATGCTGGTTTAGTGGTATTTCTGAAAAAAGAAATTCCAAGTCAGTTTGCAACCCATTGTGTAATTCATCCTCAACATCTTGCAGCCAAAATCCTCAGCCAGCAACTTTTTTCAGTGTGACTCTTGTTATATCTGCTATCAACCGAATTAAAGCTCATCCATTAAATAGCAGACTATTTCACCCATTATGTCAAGATAACGATGAAGAGTTTGAACTTTTGCTTCTTCACACTGAAGTACGTTATTTATCACAAGGCTGCTGCTTAAAATGTTTCTTTGATCTTTTTGATACCGTGGTTGAGTTTTTGTTCAAAGCCGACAGGAGCTTGGGAAGCAAGATTGAACTTCTCCATGGAGATGTGGCATACCTAGCTGATCTGTATGTCAAAATGAACTTTCTAAGTATGAAACTGCAGGGTGAGAATTTCAATTTAATCCAAGCAAAATGTGCAGCATCCACTTTTATCAGAAAATTGGAAATATATAAGCAAAACATTGGGAGGAGAATATTCTTAAAGTTTCCCTGTATGGAAAGTATGACACTCACTTTCACAGACGGAGATTTGCAAGAGTACTGCTTACATCTGCAGTCACTGAAGAAGGATTTTCAGAATCGATTCAAGGATTTGAATGACCTGGAAATACCAGACTGGGTAATTAACCCATTTCTTTGCAAAGTGGAGGAACGGGAAGAGAGCTTACAAGAAGAAACTATTGAAATTTAAAACGATGAAGAAGCAAAAATGCTTTTCAAAAATGTCAGTTTTTTGGTATGTGGCTACACTGTCATACAAAGTTTCCTGTTCTTTGGAGAAGAGCCAAACTGCTCTTCATTGCATTTTCATCCTCCTACCTTGTTGAAAGAGGCTTCAGTGCAGTGAACCACATACTCACAAAAAACAGAAACCACTTGGACATTATGACACATGGGTCTTGAGGCTTTTGTAGTCACAACTTGAACCAGATATTTCAACTCTTGCTAAAAACCATCAAGATCAAGGATCGCATTGATATTTAAGCTGCTGTACAGCACACAGGTACTGTGTAAGCTAGGCTTAAAGACAAATAGCAATCTAAAGCAGAACCATTTTTCTCATATTAGCATATTAGCATTTATACTATGGGGACACTGAAAAGTATATTGTGTCTAAGAGGGGCGTTGGCAAGTATAAAAGTGCTTTACGGGGCAAAGGGCTAAAAAGTTTGGGAAACATTGGCTTAGGACAAGTGACTAAAGAGGCCGGATGATCCTCTCACTTTGCCAGAGTGTTCAGATTGTCTGCCCTGACTGCCATCAGATTTAGTGTTTTTTAAGAAGAGTTCTAAAGCTGAACACATTTCACAAAATGAGACGTACTATGGATCAATTGAACTGAATCGCTCAGTTTCAGTGACAATAATTTCAATGCCGTTATCTAGACAAGAAGTACATACCTTATATTTCTGTACCCTGGTGTGCTCTGCACTGTCCCTCAATAACAAACTCAACAAGAGAACCATGGAAAATCATGGAAAATACAGAATGGAATGCATTTTTAATGGTTGCTATGGCAGAGAGATATGAAATTGTATTACAATGAATTATAGTGGCAATGATGGGTTAATTACGAGAGGTGAAAAGTGAATTGATGTGATGAAAATGCTCAGAGAAGGCAGATGGATGGACAATAAAATGTGCGTCAATATGCCACTGAACTACCACCTGGTGGCTCTGATATCCACCATCTTGAAGTGCTTTGCAAAACTGTTGATGTCAAGCATTAACTCCATCCTTGACACACTGCAATTTGTCTACAGGCAGAACAGGTTCACAGTATTCGCTCTCCCATCTACGTAGCCAGAATTCCCTATCATTGTCTCTCTGCTTATCAGCTTCACTCATCTTTACAAAACAATTTTTAGCATGATTTGAGAAAATGCTTCCTTGCATTTCCTAATGATGGTACTAGTGGCTCTGTGCTGGATTTTGAATCCTCGACATGTCAAAATACACTATCATACTGCTAGCTTAGAAAAACGAGATAATGACTAGTGCCTGCTGGCTGAGATTCACCACCGTGAAGTGCTTTGAGAGGCAGGCCATGGCATGCATTAATTCCAGTCACCTAGACACCATTGACCCATTTCAATTCGCCTGCCACCAAAAGGGGTCTACAGTAGGCATTATCTTCCTGGAACTACACGCATCTCTGATACATCTGGACAGTAAAGACACCCATGTCTTTACTGATATTGATAACAGCTTCACCTTCAATAAAATAATACCAAGCAAACTCATCTCTGAACTCTAGACTTGGGACTCAGCACCTCCCTGTGCAAATTGATTCTCAACTTGCTGAACAACGGACCGCAATCAGTAAGGCTAGGCAGCAGCACCACCATCGTGATTATTCTCAACACTGGTGCCCCATGAGAAAGTGTCCACAGCCCCCTACTCTGCTCCCTGTACACTCACGACAGGGTGGCCAGCTCCTGCCCTAACTCCATCCACAAGTTTGCATACGATACCATTATAGTGGGCTGTACTGCATGTCAAATAACGATGAGTCAGATTACAGGAAGGAATCAGAGCGTGTAGTAACATCGTGACATGACAACAGCTTTCTCCTCCTTTTCAGTAAAGCAAAAGAGCTGGACATTGACTTCAGGAAGGGGGCGGGGCAGTGGGCAGGGTATATGCTCCTGCGTGTATCAATGGTCGAAAAGGTTGAGAGCTTCAAGTCCCTAGGAGTGACTATTATCAATAGCCTGCCATGGTATGATTACATTGATGTCATGGCCAAGAAGACTTGCCAGTGTCTCCTGCTTCCTCAGGAGGCTAATGAAATGTGCATGCCTCTTTTGACCTTCAGCAAGTTTAATTACTGTCCGATAGAAGGCATCTTCTCTGGATGCATCATGCTTGGTATGGCAGCAGCTCCATCTGTGACTGCAGAGAACTGTGGACACATCACGCTCTGTGGACCTTCTTGCTGCCTTAGTAAAGCAGTCGGCATAATTAAAGACCCCACTTACCCCAGATGTGCTCTCTTCTACCCCTGCCTATCAGGCAGAAGATAGAAAAACTTGAAAGCACATCTCACCAGGCACAAGGGCAGCTTCTAACTCATTGTAGTAAGACCATTGAATGTTTTCCTAGTATGGAAAGACTGACTCTTGACTTCACAATCTACCTTGTACATTGCTCCTTACTTTCTACCCACTGTAGCTCTGTCACTTCCCTTTGTCTACCCCTTTATGAGCTGATCTGCATGAATTTTATGCAAGACAAGTTTTGCCCTGTACCTTGGTACATGTCACAAGAATAACTTACCCTCACAAACTAATTAGGGTATTGAAATCACTTGTGGCTCTGAATATAGGAGAATGCAACCACGTTTGTGCTGCCAACTTTCTACATTCAGCCAGACATTTTGGTCTTACTTCTTCCTCCAATTAGTAGGGAAAACAATCCCCCTGTAGGCTCTTCTAGCCCTCAACATCATATCGAGTAATGTGGTACTGATTGAGAAGTCTGCTTCTTTTCCATTGTTATCCTGCCGCATATAGAACACATTTAAGTTCATGTTTACAATGTGACATATTTAGAAGAGCTGCACCTGATTTGTGCATCTTGCCCTGCCAGACTGATCAGTCATCAACAATCAGCTGCTATTAGTCATGAATAGAATTTCAACTTAATACATTATTGTTCCCCCTGAACTTACTTTTAAGGAAAAGCTAACTCCAAAAATCATGACTTGGTCCTCCACACTGGCATCTCCTGGTGGGACGTGGCCCCTAGACAGCTGGTTAAATTATGCACCAAATTTATCAAACTGTCAAAGCTGTCAAACACTTTACAGGATTCTGAATGTTTTGGATTTGCAGACACATTTCTTATTTAAAAAATTGTTAAAATACATGTGAACTACTAAAATTAATTATTGAATCTTTTAAAAATTGACTGTTATTAAAAATGCAAAGTGAAAATGAACTAACTTTTGAGGAGAGCTAAGTTAATGCTTACTTTAGTCCCTTGCAGCTGTGCCCCTCCATTGAAGTGAGAAGCTGTCTCTATGGCAGATCTGGATTGTTTGAGTGAATTCCCCACCTAAAACGGTGGGGAATTGCTGCAGTTTCGCCCTCGCTCACTGGGTTCCATTAGGACTTCAATGCTCACAGCTGTTCAGCTATTAATGGCCGACTGAAACAACAGGAATTCCACATTTGCAGGGAAATCCTGACATTGCAAATGGATCCGCAGGCATATTGGGAGTTTCGAGGAGATCTGCCAACATTTTCCCTGCAAAATCTGAACTTGTAGGCTAGCATCATGGGTTAACAAAGTCCCAACAAACATGCCACAGTCTCGTTCCTTTTGCCAGTACCTACAGGGACTGGAGGAGTAGTCCGATTAGTCTAATGCCTACTATGTAGATCCCCCAACGTGAAGCACAGTGAGAAAAATACCCATTTAACATTGCTTATCTGCATAATTTAGTGATAAAATTACCATTAGATTTCATGAACAGATGTGTTTATATGAATTCCATTGGAAGAGGAACTAAAATATCAAACAACCCAACAATTGCAAATTAAGTGGGATTCCTTTAGCTTCCCCCTTGATGCCCAATTGACATCACCTTTAGGTGTCTTCATAAATGAGAGGGTAATGTTTCTGCTTTACCCATAGATTTAGGCCATTCAGCTCCAGAAAGTGATTCTGTTAGTTCATGATCTATAAATAATTGGCATTTCTCCATATCACTCACCAAACAAAAAAATTCTGTCCATGTTGTACTTGTATGAAAATCAATGTACAGGTGTCCCCCGCTTTACGAAAGTTCGCTTTTACGAAAGACTTATATTAGTATCTGTTTTCGCTAACCCAAAGAAATCCGAAGAGGATTTTCACTTTTACGATAAAAGGCGCCCGCTTTAAACATGTGTTTACCCCGAGAAAGTATCATGATTGTGAAGCCTTGCACGGGCAGGTGTGTGTGCATGCGTGTACGTGCCAATTTTTTTCTACAAATCGGTTTTGGCTAAATCTTCCCGATTCTGCTAAGTGAAATTACACCGTACATACATTATTTCTACTTTATATAGGCTGTGTATTTATCATATCATTCCTGCTTTTACTATATGTCAGTGTTATTTTATGTTTTATGTGCTATCTGGTATGATTTGGGAGGTTATTTTTTGGGTCTGGGAATGCTCAATAATTTTTCCCTTGTAAATATTTAATGGTAATTGCTTCTTCACTTTACACCATTTCGGTTTATGAAAGGTTTCATAGGAACGCTCTACTTTTGGATAGTGGGGGAAACTTGAACCCTGTTTTTAGAAAGATGGGTCTAAAGTGGCAAAAGAACACTACTCTTTAAAGGGAGTTCAGAAGGTTTCCCAAACAAAGAAGTTCTTTAGATTGTCCTATTTAGGACCTGCCACTTGCTAAGAATTTCAGTACTGTTGATCTCATTATTATCTCATTATTCTTTTTCCTTCCAGTTTTACTTTGTGAACCTTTGGCCAATAGATGTCTCGTGGCCAATATTTATTCCTCACTCTACACTCTACTGCCTGTAAGGAGTTTGTACATTCTCCCCGCAATCGCATGGGTTTCCTCCCACAGTCCAAAGATGTACCGGCTGATAGGTTAATTGCTCATTGTAAATTGTTCCGTGATAGGGCTCAGATTAAATGGGGGATCGCTGGGTGGCGTGGGCCAAAGGCTGGAAGGGCTTATTCTGTGCAGTATATCAATAAAGTAAAAATAAATAAATGTTACTTAAACTCATTATCCTGTCATTTTAACATTTACATTTGTTGGGAGTTCACTCTGCTCAAACTAAACACTGTTTTCTACTTCACAGTAGCACTTTCACTACAAAATTGGCTGCAAAATGCTTCAGAATACCCAGAGATAAAAAGTGTTCTATATAAATGCAAGACTTTCTTATAATTGTGACACAGATTTGCTGACCAGTCACGCTGGAGTTAATCAGTTTGCTGGATAGTTTATTTAGCATCAAATGCCTGTTTAATTAAACATTTTACTAGTCACAAGGCTTCTACAATTTGCAGCACTTAGAGTACTTACATTTACAGCTGCTGGTGTTAGAAATGGATGTATAAACAATAAGGCTTTAAACAGCCAGGAAATGATTAGAACTGTTTTTTTCTTGGAAATGTTGACTCATCACAGCTTCTCCAACTGGTTCTTCTTGTCCAGGGCCTTATCTGGTAAAATTAACAAAAGCAGATTTCTGCTTCAGGAAGCACAACCTCTTCCAAATAAATGGAGCAGGTCTTCCACCACATTGAAGTTGCCAGTCGTCTGTGCCCCAGGCATTGCCGCCTTTTCATGTATGGGTCTGGACACAGTCTTCTGGTTCCCCCCTCATTAACAAGGCTCTTGGTACTTATTCTTTCCCAATGCAAGTGGCCAGATACACTGACAAGACAGCTCTGACAGCCAGCAAGGTCCTGCCAGGTGTCGAACCTATTATTCAGTACGACTCAGAGCCTGTTAAAAACATAAAGTTACAAAATTAACCTTGGTGTTAGAAACACACACACACACACACACACACACACACACACACACACACACACACACACACACACACACACACACACACACACACACACACACACACACACCAATTTAAATCAAACAAAACTCTTATTTCTTTTACTCTTGGCATCTGATAGCCCTCTTTAGTCACAGTGTGGAATAGGCCCTTCTGGCCCTGCAAACCTCGTTGCCCAGCAATTCCCCAACTTACATCAGAACATAAGAAATAGGAGCAGGAGTTGGCCATCTGGCCCATCGAGCCTGCTCCGCCATTCAATAAGATCATGGCTGATCTGGCCACGGACTCATCTCCACCTACCTGGCTTTTCCCTGTAACCCTTAATTCCCCAGCGATGCAAAAATCTATCCAACCTTGTCTTAAATATATTTACCGAGGTAGCCTCCACTGCTTCATTGGGCAGAGAATTCCACAGATTCACCATTCTCTGGGAAAAGCAGTTCCTCCTCATCTCCGTCCTAATACTGGCTTAATCATGGGACAATACACAATGACCAATTAACCTACCAATTGGTTTGTCTTTGGACTGTGGGAGGAAACTGGAGCACCCAGAGGAAACCCATGTGGTCACGGCGAGAACGTGCAAAGACCTTACAGGCAATGGCAGGAATTGAACACGGGTCACCGGTACTGTAACGAGTTGTGCTAACCACAAAGTAATGGGTCTGTGAGCTGTAGAATCTTTTCCTCACCACCAAGTTCAGGTTGTGACCTCTACCCTTCTCCTAACTTCGGGTGCATTGCTTAATCTCCCAAATCCCTCCCTGACTTTAGATGCTTTCTCAATTACTACCATCTTGGCCCTGAGTTCTGCTTTACCCGGACTCCATACAGTCAAAGACCAAAGCTTAGCCACTAGTCAGTTCTGATCTCAGAAGAATGAAGTGATTTGCTAGCGTAAGGAAAAAAGAATGGTAAATTGGGAACTGGATTTACTGTTGTCACATGTACTGAAAAACATGTCTTGCAAACTGTCTGTACAGATCAATTTGTTACAACAAAATGCAGAATTAAGAGTTACAACTGCAGATGAAGTGCAGCAAGATGCAAGTTCACAGTGAGGTAAGTGGTGAGGACAAGAGTCCATCTTATCGTGCCTGTGAACCATTCAACAGTCACAACAGTGGGATAGAAACTGTCCTTGATCCCGGTGGTGTATGCTTTCAGGCTTTTGTATCTTCTGCCTGATGTGAGGGGGTAGAAGAGAGATTGCCTGGTTGGGTCATGCTGGTTTAAGATGGTGTTGTTGAGACACAGTGACATCTTACTGGCAACAAACAAATCTACTAGCTACTCTGTTAATCACATTTTTTTCTGGACAACAATCACTGCAATCAATTGCCTGTAACCTCCCTTTCAGAGTTGTGCTTTTGAACCACCTGTATGGCCTGTCATTTCTGTGGTGTGAACTGGAGTCTTGAAGGTGCAGTAAGGTTGTCGAGCAGCGGGTATGGGTCAAATCGATGTGGCAGAGCTCAGGTCCGAGAGTGAGGAAGGAGCCAAGGTTTGACCATTACAGGAGCAGACCTCAGGCTGAGTTGAAGGAAAAGGAGCCAGGATCAAGAACGAGGAATGAACCAATGTTTGGCTGATTTAAGTGCCAACCAGATTGAAAAGGTCGTCGTGTCAGGGCCGGAGGTGAGAGTTGGGCTTGTGTTCAGCTCGATCCTCCACGAGGTTTTCTTGTCTCTGCGCTGAACCGAGGCTGTGGCCTACTACCAACAGTTTCCTGAAACGGCTGCAGCGATGAACTGGCTGTGGACTCGCTTTCATGAAATTTAATTCTGAGGGTTATTACTTTTTATCGCTTGCACAATTTGTTGGGTTTTTTTTTGCACGTTGGGTGTTTGATGGTCTTTTGTTAATGAGTTCGATTAGGTTTCTTTGTTTCGTGGCTGCCTGTAAAGAGACAAATCTCAAGGTGGTATATAGTATGTATACTTTGATAATAAATACACTTTGAACTTTGGCTGAGGTGGGTGGTGTGTAATGCTGGCTGCTTTCCCAGGACAGCGAGAAGTACAGAAAGAGTCCATGGAGGAAAGCAACATACAAGAAATACTGGAGGAGCTCTGCAGATCAGGCAGCATCTACGTTTTGGGCCAAGACCCTTCACCAGGACTCATGGTTTATGTGACAGGCTGAACTAAGAATGCAGTTTCTTGTAGTCATAGGCAGAGCAGTTACCATAGCAACCCGTGATGCATCTGGATATGGTGCATTGATAAAAGTTGGTGAGGGTCAAAGGGGGCGGGGAAAACTTTAGCTTCTTGATGAGCTTTCCTGGCTGTGGTGTCAATGTGGTTAGACTAGGATGGGTTACTGGTGATATTCACTTCTATGAACTTGAAACTCTCAACTCTCTCAACCACAGCATCGTTGATGTAGACAGGAGCATGCGCACCCTCATCCTTCCTGATGATAATGACGGCTTTAAAAAAAGATTTCCTGACATAGTGGGAAACATTGTGTCGCAACACTTGTCACTTGTTTCTCTTTCTCTTTACTGTAGTCATTATTTGAGATACGTCCCGGTATTACAAACGTAGACGCAGTTAGAGGAGAATCTGGCCGCGTAGTCATGAGTGTATGAGATAGAGTAGAGGGCTGAGGCATGAGTGTATGGGGTAGAGTAGAGGGCTGAGGCATGAGTGTATGGGGTAGAGGGCCGAAGACACAGGTTTGTCATGGTAACAACTGTGGTGGAATTGTTGCTGCCTATCCTTGCAAATTGAAGTCTGTTGGTCAGGAAGTCAACAATCCAAATGCAAAGGGAGGTGTTGAGTCCTAGGTTTAGGATTATGAATATGAGTTTGCTTGGAATTACAGTATTGAAAGCGGAGCTGAAATCTATAAACACCAGTCTAACATTGGTGTCTTTACTGTGCAGATGTTACACAGATGAGTGTAGATCCAGGGAGATGGTGTCTGCCATAGACCTGTTTTGGCAGTGGGCTAATTGCAATGGCTTGAGGTTGTCTAGGAAGCTAAAGATGATGGGTGAATACATGATAGTGTCTGGGAGGCTAGAGATGATGGGTGTCATGACTGGTGTCTCAAAGCATGACATGATAGTGTATATCGGGGCCACTGGGCAAGGGTATTAAGGTAATTTACATTATTTTTCTTAGGTACAGGGGTAATAGTGGTCTTCAAAATCCAGCATAGAGCCGCTAAAAGCATCATTAGGAAATGCAAAAGAAACATGTTCTCAAATAGTTCTTAAATTTGGCATTATTAGGAGAAGTGAAACCGATAAGCAGAGGTACATTTAAGAGGAATCCGCTTTATATATGAGAGAGTTGTTATGTTTATGTGTTAGACCATAGACCAGAAAGCTGGGAAGGTCTGCCTCTGTGTAGCAGGCCTTGTATGCCTGAAAGTTCCAACATTGGTGAAGTAGAGGACTGACAAGTTGGAACTTTCCAGGTGCTTCATGGGGAACTGCCCACATGCTTGCCTCTTGCACAAAGATGCAAGTTTTAAACTTGGTGGCTGAGTCTCGGCTGCACCAGTGGAGTTCAAACTTGCTGACCTTCTCTGTGCCAACACCAGCAAAACTCCCCTCTATCCTGCACAAGATCCAGGAAACCTGCACTGTGCTGAAAGGGAATGGCAGCAACGACCAGTTACATTGTCTTTGATTATATTAGAAGTGTTGTAAGGGAGTTTTAATAACACTTAATAGCTTTAAAAGCATAATTGCTTTTATAGCAGTGTCAAGGTATATGGGGAGAGGGCAGGAACGGGGTACTGATTGTGTATGATCAGCCATGATCACAGTGAATGGTGGTGCTGGCTAGAAGGGCCAAATGGCCTACTCCTGCACCTACTGTCTATTGTCTATTATTGTCTATTGCTTTATTGCTGTTAATAGACTCTGAACATGAAAGATTTTCCCAAAAAAAGAGCATTTAAAACAAGAGTTTTGATAACTGTAAGCTTTTCTAGTCATTTTGTTTGTAGGCCTTTCTCCAACCTGTTCATTTGACTCATAAGGCTCTGATACTATACACCAACCCACCAGTTAAAGGATATGTCTTCTGCTTTCCCACCTGCAAGTGCAGGCACTGTTTGTGGGTGTTTGTGAACTACATGTTTATCATACATTTATCTTGTTTAAAAACCTTTATTTTAAAGTAGAGACTCAAAGCTGAATAAACATCTGTTCATCCCCGCTGGTCTTCCGAGGCCACTGCAGTGCATTCTTCGTAACGTACTCCTGCACCTCAGAGCGCGATAGTCGGCAGCATGCAGTTGAGGAAATTCCTTTGCACTGGAAGACAAGAAAGCTTTGAGCTGACCACACAGCACTGCACCTTACACTAAGTTGATGAATATCCATCCGTCCCTTAGTACCTTGAAGGGACAGATCTGCAGACTAGATTCCATGGACTGGGTTCCGCAAAAGCACATTCTATTGAAGTAACGATGAAGCAGGCCTCACAGATGAAGTGATGACCTGTGAGAATGAATAGCCCTTGTTATCCATTGGCCTAAGATACACAACTTAATAAAACTGAAAATGAGGTCCAGACATTAACTGATCTGCATGCTAAGGGCCTTGATAAGTTTGTGTTCAGATACATGGAGAATCTGTAAGGGACAGAAAAGACACATATGTTCGGATGCTGTTCATAGACTTCAATTCAGCATTCAACACAATCATCCCTCAGAAGCTGATTGAAAAGCTGAGCCTACGGGGTCTGAACACCTCCCTCTGCAACTGGATCCTAGACTTCCTGACCGGGAGACCTCAGTCAGTCAGGATCGAGAGCAGCATCTCCAACAGCATCACACTGAGCACGGGGACCCTCCAGGGCTGTGTGCTCAGTCCACTGCTGTTCACTCTGCTGACCCACGACTGTGCTGCAACACACAGCTCGAACCACATCATCAAGTTCGCCGATGACACGACCGTGATGGGTCTCATCAGCAAGAACGAAGAGTCTTCAGGGAGGAACTGCAGCAGCTAACGGACTGGTGCAGAGCCAACAACCTGTCTCTGAATGTGAACAAAACAAAAGAGATGGTTGTTGACTTCAGGAGGGCATGGAACGACCACTCCCCGCTGAAAATCAATGGCTCCTCTGTAGAGATCGTTAAGAGCACCAAGTTTCTTGATGTTCACCTGGCGGAGAATCTCACCTGGTCCCTCAATGCCAGCTCCATAAAAAAGAATCCCCAGCAGCGTCTCTACTTTCCGCGAAGGCTGAGGAAAGTCCATCTCCCACCCCCCCATCCTCATCACATTCCACAGGGGTTGTATTGAGAGCATCCTGAGCAGATGCATCACTGCCTGGTTCGGAAACTGCACCATCTCGGATCGCAAGACCCTGCAGCGGATAGTGAGGTCAGCTGAGAAGATCATCGGGGTCTCTCTTTCTGCCATTACAGACATTTACACTACACGCTGCATCCGCAAAGCAAACAGCATTATGAAGGACCCCACGCACCCCTCATACAAATTCTTCTCTCTCCTGCCGTCTGGGAAAAGGCTCCGAAGCATTCGGGCTCTCACGACCAGACTATGTAACGGTTTCTTCCCCCAAGCCATCAGGCTCCTCAATACCCAGAGTCTGGACTGACACCTTACTGCCCTATTGTCCTGTTTATTATTTATTGTAATGCCTGCACTGTTTTGTGCACTTTATGCAGTCCTGGGTAGGTCTGTAGTCTAGTGTAGTTTTTTTCTGTGTTTTTTACGTAGTTCAGTCTAGTTTTTGTACCGTGTCATGTAACATCATGGTCCTGAAGAAACGGTGTCTCACAGCAGTTGTGTACCAGCAGTTATGGTCGAAATGACAATAAAAAGTGACTTGACTTGACTTGATTGACTTGGCAGTGGAATCCATGGTAACCCCATGTTTTACCATTCATTTTTCATTGCATGGTGCACAAAATGGTGAATCAATGCAATTTCTGCCCTGGGCATAGAAATTTGACCTATTGTCCAAAAATGGTAGATGAGTTGCCCTTCGATAGTAGGAACTTCGAATATGAGGTGAAAAGATAATATAGCGCCACCTAGTGTTATGATTACAAGCAATAGACGTTAACACTGGGATTCACATTAGAACATAACCTGTTGATGTGATCAAAATAACTAAGGTTAGGTTTATAAGTAACAAACACAAGGCACTGGGGGAGCTCAGCAGTTATCGCAGCAGCTATGGAGAGGAATAAACAGTTGATGCTTTGAGCCAAGTCCCTTCTATTGTCCGCATTTAAATTTTTAAAAATACTTGGAAGGTTTATCAAAATGTGGAAGATTTTTAATATAAAACCATTTTGTTCAAGATCACTTTTCTTGGTATCTCCCTAGATTTTCTAGGAATTCAGTTTGGTTTCTCAGAACACTAATTGGAAACTGAAGTTGTCAAAGAATCAAATTTTAAAAAAAACGCACATGGAATTTTCCAAAAGATTTATTACTTATGATTTTTAAAAAATGTAAGAAAATATCAGGCTGTCTGATATTATACTGTGAATCTTAGAAAATGAGGGCATCTGACTTCTCAGCTCAGTGAGATTATGCAACTATTCGGAAACTATTTCCATCAGGATTTGTGCAAGCATAAATTCTTGTCAAACCTCAGAGCTGTGAAATATAACACTCAGATGGACATTTCATAGTTAGAGTAATTGACAAGTCTTGTGCAAACTAACTGTCAGAGTGGACATGCCTCATAATTTGATCTTTCCTCATAACACAAATTATCCATTTGATACAAAAGGATGTATATTGAATTTTTTTTTAATCTTTTGAAATAAGGAATGAACAATTTGCCAAGGTAATTTTGGCAGTATTAGTTTGTTATGCTCCTTGTTGCTGAAGCATTGCAATATTAATTTTCGTTATAGCATTATTACATTTAATTTTTATTCAGAATTTCTGATAATTGCAAACTGTGCTTGTCCAATTTTCGGATGTTTCTACTCTCATTTGGCAATGGGGGTTGCCTCTTACAGTTTGAGAGACTTGGCTTGCTCACTATAGACTTTGAATAGATAGACAATATACTCACCTTGGCTGTCCAGTGTCTGTTTGATCTGCTACACAATTCATAGCAACTCAGTGGGAATAGTGGGAGATCCATCCAAGTGAACTAAAAGGAGGCTTGATTCAAAGAGATTTTGGTCACCATCGTTGATCTTCACTGCTCAGTCAGCATGTTCTCTACTATCTCAGTGATGAAGTTAGTACCTGAACAAGATTCCTTTGCAGAACCTTGACTTCCAAAATACAGAGGCTGTTCAACTGATGTCTGATTAGCCTCTGCTGAAACTGCAAGGTTTGTACTTTATCGGCATTCTAGGAATAGGAAGGAAATACTTTTGTCTTGTTCTAGGGTATGCACACATTTTTTTAGAGCGTTGATACATTGAGTTTCAGTTCTTTGCACTCAAAATTACTTTGCATTGAGTAACAAGTTGTCTCCCACCATTACAAATGATGAAGTCATGATTGGTGTCAAACATTGGAGGATTGTCAAGGTATGCATTGTTGATTATAGGACAAGATCTGCTGGGAGTGAGGCAAAGAATGGTTGCCACTTTGATGTTAGATAGGTAAGCCACAAAACCATAAAACATCGGAGCAGAATTAAGCCATTTGGCCCATTGAGTCTGCTTCGCTTTTTGATCATGACAGATTTATTATACCTCTCAATTCCATTCTCCTGACTTCTCCCCATTACCTCTGATACCCTTACTAATCAAGAACCTATAAACTTCCATTTTAAGTATACTCATCGAGTTGGCCTCTACAGGCATCCATGGCAAATGAATTCCACAGATTTTCCACTCTCTGGCTAAAGAAATACCTTCTCATCTGTTCAAATGAGACATCCTTGTATTCTGAGGCTGTGTCCTCTGGTCCTAGACTTCCCCATCATTGGAAACATCCTCTTAACATCCACTCTATCTAGAGTTTCAATATGCAATAGGTTCAATGAGATCCGTGCCCCCCCCCGCCCAAATTCTTGTGCACAGTCATTAACTGTTCCTCATATATTAACCCTTTCATTGCCTGGATCATTCTCATGAACTTCCTCTAGATCCTCTCAAAACACCAGCACATCCTTGCTTAGATGAATGGCTCAAAGCTGTTCACAATACTCCAAATGCGATTTGACCAATAGCTTATAAAGCCTCAGCATTACACATTACTTTTATATTCTAATCCTCAAATGAATGTAACATTGTATTTGCTTTCCTTATCACTAAATCAACCTGCAAGTTAACTGTTAGGGAATCTTTACTGGTACTTTCAAGTCCTTTGCACCTCCAATTTACAAATTTGTTCCCCATTTAGACCTTTAGTCAACACTACCAGAGTGCATGACCATAAACTTACACTGTATTCCATCTGTCACTTCTTTGCCCATTCTCCTGATCTGTCCAAGTCCTTCTGCAGACTCCTTGCTGTTTGCTTCCTGCCTGCCCCTCCACCTATATAGGTTTGCCCACAAACTTGGCTCCACTGGTCTCAGAATGACAGAAGCACCTGACCCTCGTGGATCATGGACAGCACTGTCTTTGGGATTGTCTGCATGGGTTGGTGAGGTTACACAGGGAACAAATGAGCAGCGACAAAGTGCGGATCTGAACAACAAAGTTGACTAAGTTAGCAAATTCAATTTCATGGAAGAAAACCTTTCAGCAAGTCACTCAACAAAGTAGCTGTGAAGCTGCAGTGTTTACTACCGGATTATCAAAGCAATTCACTTCCTGTGGGAAATGAAGGGAGAAGAAGAAATGTCTTGTTTTGCATATGGAACAAGAAAGGAGACACTGCATCAATAACTACCATTGTGGGAGGAATCAATTCCTCTTTCCTTTGCATTATTAAATGTGTCAATGCAAGCCCAAACAGCTTCCACTGTGTGGTAATATTTTTAATGAGAAGTCTAGTTATGGAAGCTCAGATCACTCTCATTGATGGTTTGAGTTCAGTAACTGAAAGGAGCCTCCTGTGGCTTTCAGTTGTCCAGGCATGGAGGTCACATGGTTGCCTGAACAGTACAGTGGCATGGCAGTCTTGTTCTCCTCTCTCCAGATGACAGCATTCCTGCTCCCTTTCCAGCACTCCACCATTTCTCCTGGAGCAGGCAGCCAGGGTGATGAGAGGTTGCTGTACGAATGGAATCACTGCAGGCAATAGCTTCCTCAGGGACATAGCTGGACATCTTCCCTTGAGATTCTCAGCAGCCATCTACCTCTCTTACCGTTCTTTTTTTTTGTCTGAATGTCAACAGGATGGTCACAACAGGGACACTCTGGGGCAAATATTTTAACTGTCAGAAGAGCTGCTGCTGTTGCAGTATTTTCATTGGATCAGAATCAGAATTCAGTTTATTATCACTGTTCCAAATGATGTGAAATTTGTTTTATTGCTGCTACAGTACGGTGCAAAGACATAAAATTGCTATGAATTACAAAATAATTTAAATTGTGCAAAACAAATTAATGACATCGTATTCATGGGGCGCTCAGAAAAATGATAGCAGAGGGGAAGAAGCTGTTTCCGAATCATTGTCTTCAGGCTCCTACACCTCCTCCCTGAGATTTTATCAAAGCTAGTGGTGTCATCCTCAAATTTATGGATGGTGTTTGAATTGTGCTTTTTGTGTTTCTGCTCAAGTTTGTAGTCATTGAGCAATGGTGGGTTTGTATGCATGCTTTTTGACTGTATTCACAGAGGCAGGGATGAATGACTTTGCGCAGCTGCTGGACTTCTTGTTGGAGCTTCAGAGATGGAAGGAAAAGCAACTGACGACAGTGCACTGACGAAAGAAAATCCGCAGATGCTGGAAATCCAAGGCAACACAGACACAAAGCTGGAGGAACTCAGCAGGTCAGGCAGCATCTGTGGAAATGAATAAACAGTCGACGTTTCAGGCCGAGACCTTTCCCAGAGCTGGAAAGGAAGGGGGAAGATGCCTGAATAAAAATATTGGGGGTGGGGTGGGGAGAAGCAGGATAGCTAGAAGGTAATAGGTGAAGCTAGGGAAAGGTCAAGGGCTGGAGAGGAAGGAATCTGATAGGAGAGGAGAGTGAACCATGGGAGAAAGGGAAGGAGAAGGGTCACCTAGGAGGAGGTGGTAAGCAAATAAGAAGAGGTAAGAGGCCAGAGTGGGAAATAGAAGAAGAGGGGAAGGGGGGAATTATTTTAACTGGAAAGAGAAATCAATGTTCATGCCATCAGGTTGGAAACTACCCAGACAAAGGATTTCAGCCTGAGACGTTGACTGTACTCTTTTCCATAGATGCTGCCTGGCCTGTTGAGTTCCTCCAGCACGTTGTGTCCATTGCTTCAGAATACTTTATAAGGTGTTGCTCCTCCACCCTGTGTGGCCTCATTGTGGCAGAAGAGGGGACCATGTTCCAACATGTTGGAACAGGAATGGGAATTTGAATTAAAATGGGAAGTTCAGCTTTTGGAGGATGGAGTGGGGATGCTCGACAAAGTGGTCCTCCAATTTATGAAGTGTCTCACCAATGTAGAGGAGGCTGCACTGGAGCAGCGGACACAATAGACCACCCCAACAGATTCACTGGGGAAGAGTTATCTCTCCTGGAAGGACTGGTTGGGGCCCTGAATGCAGGTGAGGGAGGAAGTGTAGGGGCAGGTGCAGCACTTTGGTTGCTTGAGGGGTTATCGGGAGGGAGATTAGTGGGGGAGGCATAAATAAACAAGGGAACTGCAGAGAGAGCAATCCCTGTGGAAACTGGAGGTAGGGAGGAGATAGGAGGTAAAGATATGTTTGGTGTTATGATCCCTTTGGTTCCAAGGTTGTCAAGCCGAGGGGTGATAGTGGGGACAAGCTCCCACTACCTAAAAGTGCTCCTCACAGCATGTGCCTCAAATAGCCTCTGACAACCAAGTCCAACTCCTGGCCTTCTCATGTGGCTTAGCCTCTAAGCCCGGCAGAACTGTTTCTACTGACAGGGAAAAGGACGAAGGTGGGTCCTAGCTCCTTAAAACCAGTGCTTCGGGTAGATGGAGCTCGTCAGCCTGGGAAGGCAGTCCATCTAAGAGAGGGAAAACTCTGAATCCAAACCTCTGCTGCCTTGCGGCCATACCCACTCATGGGAAAGGCTTCGGGAGTAAACCCTGAGGACAAATCCGGAGCTGGAGTCCCTAAGGCAGTCCGACGTTTCCTTCAACCTCGCTCTGGCAACTCCTGTGACATCCCTGGTGCCAAGCTGTATCGGCCCTTGCCCTTCCCTTGGGCAACATCGGTGTCCTGGAGAGGGGAGACTTGCTGCATGGGCAACTGCCGCTCTTCCATACAACCTTGCCCAGGCCTGCGCCCTGGAGAGGCTGAAGCAAGATTTTCCAGGCACAGATCCATGGTCGCGAGACTAACGGATGCCATCATGATCCCTTTGGAGATGTTGTGGAGAGTGATGTGTTGAATGTGGAGGCTCATGGGGTGGTAGGTAAGGGCAAGAGGAATGAAGTTGGTAAGTGATAGGTTGAACAAGTTAGGTCTCTATTCATTGGAGCGTAGAAGGTTGAGGGGGGATTTGATCGAGGTATTTAAAATGTTGAGAGGGATAGATAGAGTTGATGTGAATAGGCTGTTTCCATTGAGAGTAGGGGAGATTCAAACGAGAGGACATGATTTGAGAGTTAGGGGGCAAAAGTTTAAGGGAAACACGAGGGGGTATTTCTTTACTCAGAGAGTGATAGCTGTGTGGAATGAGCTTCCTGTAGAAGTAGTAGAGGCCAGTTCAGTTGTGTCATTTAAGGTAAAATTGGATAGGTATATGGACAGGAAAGGAGTGGAGGGTTATGGGCTGAGTGCGGGTAGGTGGGACTAGGTGAGATTAAGAGTTCGGCACGGACTAGGAGGGCCGGAATGGCCTGTTTCCGTGCTGTGATTGTTATATGGTTATATGGTTATATGGTTATATGATAGGTGAATCTGGGTGAGAGGGAGGTAAAACAGGAAATAGTATGAGAAGCTGACAGATGAGAGGTGGAAGAGCCAATGAGTTGAAGAAGAAGGAATCTGATAGGAGAGGACAGTTCAGCGGGCAATAAAGGGAAAGAGGAACCAGAGGAAGGTGAAGGTGATGCGCTTGTCGTTAGGGTGGGGTAGGAGTGAGATAAGAGGTAAAGTGGCTAGAACAATAAGGGAAAACAAAAGGAGGAACAGAGGGGTGTGGCTACCGGAAGTTCAAGAAATCAATACTGTGGCCACCAGGTTGGAGACTACCAAGTCAGAATATGAAGTGTTGCCTTACCTATCTCCTCCTTTTTTCCTTTTTATGATGGCTCCTGGGGTTGAACCTCTAGCATAATCATTGATGGTAATTGTTGGTCTCTGGAAGATGGTTACACGTCTATGAATCAGGAGAGGTCCTTGACTCTCTGTCCCTATTGCCTTCTCCCCAGCAACTGGAGTTCCTCTGCTTGATCTCATCTTCTCCCATTCTTCCTCCAGAAGTGGGAGGATGCCTCCAGGGAGATCTCCACAGCTGTCCACCCTTCTTTTCCTGATAAGAGCAATTAAAAACTGTTAAAATGGTGCTGCATAGCACTCACTCTTGGTGGTCATCAAAGAACTTATGCAATAAATGCTGACAGAATTTTGAAATCGATATCTCTCAACATATATGAAAAATCCTCTCCAATTGCAGAGTAGATCCCTCTAACATCAAATAACAACGCTTCATCACATCTATTTCATTGTTCCTTTCTAACTGGAAGCTATTGGGAGAGATTGCTCAGTAGCTAAGTAGCCATCAGTTTCCTTGGAGCCAATAAAATTGGTTTTCCTCATGATAGCTATGCCTTAGTTGCTTTGCTGAAATAGCATCTTGCATTTAAACTTGGACCGTAAAGCTCAGGATCCTATCTTGGGTGAAAAACAACAGCCCCACAGTTCTAATTTAATAGAACAAGTGACTCATAAGCATAAGGCTCAGGGCTGTAAATTACCCAGGGAAAATAATCCTCTTTGCATTTACATCCATTTATCTTACCCTTAACCTTTCATTTATTTGAATTCTTAAACCTGTAAGAAAACCTTATTTTTTGCTTTATTTTAAAACATCAAATATCAATTTGAGCAGTTTTTAAACCTTTATTCCAGAATATTCTATTCTGGGGCTATCTGATTTGTACAATATTTTAATTCTTGAAATCAATTCATCTAATGTTTTCCTGAGTTCACTGATGTCACATTCAATCTAACAGTGCCTTGAATTCAATCACATCTCTTTGCTTCATGTTTGGACCAAAGCCATGATGAATTCCAGGGCCAAATGATCCTGGTAAAACTCATTCTGGGTAGCCCAGATCAGGTTACTGTTGATAGAAGTATCATCAATGTATTGTTTAACTTTAATGATTATAACTAGATTTTTTTTTTCAAAACATTTCTAGATTTGGCAAGAGATAATTAGATAGGAAAACAGCAAAACTAAGTGCCTTAATGAACTTGAAGAGAGGCAGAAAGTATAGCTCAGTCATTGAAAAAGCTGTTCTTGTGAAAAATTAGAAAATATTTTTAAAGAGATGATAACAGCACAGCTTGATGTAAAATAAACAAGAGAAAATCTGCAGATGCTGGAAATCCAAATAACACACAGAAAATGCTTGAGGAGCTTAGCAGGCCAGGCCTGCTGAGTTTCTCCAGCATTTTGTGTGTGATAAAATATAAAGCAGTCTGGCAAGATCAGCATGGTTTTGTGAATGGGAAATTACTGTATGTTCAATCAATTAATTAGATTATTTGAGTAAGTGGAACTAGTGAGTGTGCCATATTTAGATTAACATGGTGCATTTTATAGGGTGTTACTTCAAAGCAAAACAAAAGCTTGCAGCGTAGGAGGTGTGGATAGAAGATTAGCCAGCTAATAGGAAGCTGGGTAGAATTAATCTTGCATTCGATTGACTGCTTCTCCCGTTGCTTCTCGCTCTTGATTCTACGTGTAGCATTCTATTTCCGTTATGACATGGCCTCCTTTAATGCCACGATGAAGCCACATTCAGGTTCGAGAAGCAACACCTCATATTCTGTGCTGGTAGCCTCCAACTTGATGGCATCAACATTGATTTCTCTGACTTCTGGTACATTCTCCCTCCCTCATTTGCTCTTTTGTCCATTCCCATTCTGGCTCCCTGACACCCCTTTCCTTTTCCTCACCTGACCATCGCCTTCCTCTCGAACCCAACCTCCTTCCCTTTCTTCCATGGTCCACTGTCATCTCCTATCCTATCTTCTTGAACTATCCCCTTTTAGCTTTTTACTTCACCATTACCTCCCTCATTGACTGGACACACCTATCATCTGCCAACTTGTACTCTATAGCACTCACTCCTTCTTATTCTGATTTCAACCCTCCTTTTCTCAGTCCTGATGAAGAGTCACAGCATGCAATGTTGATTGTTTATTCCCTTCCATAGATGCTGCCTGATTGTCCGAGTTCCTCCAGTATTTTGTGTGTGTGTGTTATTCATTACTTCCAGCATCTGCAGAATCTCTCATGTGTAGAATGAAGTGATGGGAGGCCGTTATGAAGCGTGTTGAACAAATATCATGATTAATTTTATTTGATCTGTAAGACTGGTGTTCATCGATAATATATAAAAAAAAACAAAGACTCTATGTGACCACATCTGTGGATGTATTTTGATCCAAATTGCTAGAAACTTTCAACATCAGTGCTTAATTGCTGAGCATGGCCTAAGCCTGCAAGATAAGCTTTCAACTTCCAAATCAGTATCAGAATCAGGTTAATTATCACTGACATCACTGACTGACTCAGTAGCGTGGCAGTTAGCATTATGTTACTATAGTGCCAGCAATCAGTGATCAGTATTAAATTCCTGCTGTTGTCTGTGAGGAATTTGTACGTACTATCTGTGACTGAGGGCTTTCCTTTGGGTGCTCTGGTTTCCTCCCACATTCCAAAGCCATATGTGGTGGGGTCAGTATGTTGTGGCATACTATGTTGGCTCTGGAACCATGGCAACACTTGTGGCTTGACCCTGCACTTCCTCGGACTGTGTTGGTCATTGACGCATGTCACTGTCTGTTTCGATGTTTCGGTGTACGTGTGACAAATAAAGCTAATCTTTTCTCTCAAATTTGGTGTTTTGCAGCAGCATTACAGTGTAATACGTAAATTTTAAAATAGGAATATGCATTAATAAATAAATTAATAGTGCTAAAAGAGAGCAAAATAGTGAGAGAGTATTTTGGGTCATGGTCTGTTTGGAAATCAGAGCAAGAAGAAGCTTTGCCTGAAATGTTGAGTGTGTCTCCAGATTCCTGTGCCTCCTCCCTGATAGTAGTAATGTTACATTTGCTCTTTTCAAATCTGTAAGAACCAATATAAAATTTATGGAACTTATGAAGATGACAGCCTCTGAAATTATTACCTCCATAGCCACTCCTTTCAAAACCTTGGGATGCAGGTCCTGGGAGCTTATTCCCTTTTTGACCCCTTAGTTTCTCCAGTCTGATTCACATTTTTTTCAAGTCCTTATTCACTCTAGACCTGTGGTCCTTCACTATTACTGGGAGGTATTCACTATCTTCTTCCATGAACACAGTACAAGGTATTTGTTTAATTTCTCTGTACTTAGCTTATTCCCCGTTCTCTTCCGTCGGGTAAACTTTTGCTCATCTTTTCCTACTGATACAGTATATCTGTAGAACATTTAACATCGGTTTTCATGTTTCTTGTCAGGTTACTCGCATTACTTTTCTTTTCTTTAGCAATTTCTTGGACTTCCTTTGATGAATTTTGAAATTTTCCCAATTCCTAGATTCTTTTGGACAATATTAGATGTCTTTCTAAAATCTAATACTATCTTATTAATCATAAGTAGACCCCAAGTTTCAGTGTCTTGAACAGAATGTATTATTTGCTCTAAACTATAGATGAATTCTTTCAATATTAACTAATGGAAAGGGATTAGTATTTGAATTGTTTTCTTCCTGTGATGTTTTGTTCTGTATTTAAACTTAGATAATTTTTTAAAATTATGTAACATTCTAAATTATTTTCTTCTTGAAAACTATAGAAAATGGCCAAAATCTAGAAATACAATGTCATCTCCCAGGGTTCTACGTTCTGTAATAGACATATGAGATTCTGTCACCATTTCTAATAAAATATTATCTCTCTGATTTTCTCTTTCAAACACAAATGTAAAAGGAAAAGTATTGACCTAAATTCAAAAGGCTTTCAAGAAGACTTACTGTAATAACAGTCTAAACAAACCAGTAAACCAATCCAGACAAACTACAAGAGGTACATAATGTATTCATTTTGGTAGGTGCTCTCTGCTAGGATTTCAAGAAGTTGTAATTATGGCTATGCAAAAATAGCATTTTAGCTTCAAAGTATAGCTTAATTGTGAATTATTTAACATTAAAGTACATTAAACTTTAAATTGCCCAATTTGGCTTGACATACAATGTATAAAATTAAGTAGCTAATGGTATAAATAGTTTAATGTTCAGTTCCTTGGAACTGAGAAGCATTTGAATTAGTAGGAGTAAACTGGGACATGTGGTGGCACAATTACCGATTTTGTCCAACAAATCTATACTGAAAGGAAAATTGTCTGTGGGGTCGGTGGGGGGGGGGGGGGGGGGGTGGGGGGGTTGGGTGGTGGTGGTGATGATGAGGGGCCAGAATAACATGGGTACCCTCTGTGATTATTAAGCTCAATAAGAACAGGCACATTTGTCCCTGTGCGTATAATATTATTTCTTCTTTTTTTCCCTTCTGAAAAAGTATTCTTGTTTAAATTCTTACATTTCTACATGTCTCTCTTTTGACATATATTGTGGTTGCTTTGAGTGTGTTATTAATGATGGTTGGGGGAAAAACTTTGTTTCAGCATATTGGCTTAAGTCTGATAGTCTTTATTACTTATTGATAGCAATAGGAAAATATTTGTGGCAAAAAGAATTAACCTGATGGAATGCATATTTGGTTCTCCTTTGTAATATGATGATAAGATCTATTATGCCACCAACAGTTATATCATTGTGGGACAAGCTGCTTTTCCAGAAGTACCAAGCAGATGCAGTATTGTCACAAAAGGGGTTTTAATGTCTGAGACCATTATGATATATGCTCTTGCCTTATGAGATCCTATGGTATCTGAGGAGAGCATTTATGCATTGAACAGCTGTAAATTCTCAAACTTTAATATAAAAGGATCATATTCCTGTCACCGTACTCAATGGGAGTGCATCAGCGAAATGATTTAATTACTTCACCACTTGCTTGATGTCGTCTCAAATGTTTTTGTCACATAGTTCTACCCTCGTGATGCAACCTGATAGTTAGGCAGATCGAGTGACTGGAGCAACTGTAGGCAATACACATGCAGCTTTAAATTCTTCCCTACACAGTTGTTCAGGAAGCTTATCCCTTACAGGGTCCATCTGGGCCCAGTATGCAAGTGCAAAGTCGCAGAATGACAGATATGCACATGTTAATTTTAAGCCACACCAATAGAATCCTCAAGAACAGTTTCCTGCCAGTTTCCGGCTTCCTCTTCATGCCTTTAGCTCAAACATCTTTATGCTCTAGGAATCATAAAACACTGGACTACTCTATGTATTGTATAGATCCTGGAGAAAATCATGTTTTAAAATTACCTTGTTTACTATTTTTTAAGGAAATTTATTTGACATTTATTTTTAAACAGGGTATTTATTTGAAAGTTACTGTGCCAAGTTAGAATGATTTGGACTGTTCATCAAACAGAAATATGTCACCCTTGGCTCAGTAACAACTTTTTCATCTCTGACTCAACACATTGTAAGTTCAAACTGCTCTTCAAAGATCTGAACACGTTATGTAGGCACACTGTGGGAGTGCTGTTAGGTTTCTGTCCTTTAGATAAAATGTTATACTGAGGATCCATCTCAGCTATTTGAAACATTTCAAGGTCTTTCCCTTGATGTCTTGGCCATCATTAATCTCTCAACTAAAATCATAAGGAAAACAATTAAACTAGGTCCATAAATTATTAGAGTCAGTGAGACTCATTGTGTGCCAATGTTAATACTAAGTTAACCTTTGTTATGAATGTAGCTCCACTTTCAAACCACTTCAGAGGAAGTAAATAACTTGGAAGTCTTGATGTTGAGTGTTTTCTTTATTTCTGTCGAAAAATGGTCATACCTTCAAGTTAAACATGTCTTTTGTAGGAGTGAAGTAAGGAGATACAAACACTTAACATCTAATAGATAAAAACCCTTGAATAATTTTGCATAAAAACAGTCAATTTGTTTTGGTAAAACTGTTTGTTTTGCAACAAGATTTTTTTTTGATTGGTCATTTTGTTTACAGTTACTGTAATTGTAGCACAGATACTGTAAGTTAGCTGTGGAAGTCTGGGTCCTGTAGATGGTGCAAACTGCTGCTACTGTGTGTTACAGTCAGAGTGAGTGAATGGTTGTTTCGGGATGCCTAGCCAGTAGCTGCTGTGTCCTGTATAGTGCTAAGATTCTCGAGTATTGTTGAAGCTGCACTCATCCAGCCAAGTGGAGAGTATTACATCACACTCCAGACTGGAGCCTTTTAGTTGGTGGCATGGTTCTCAGGAGTTAGGAGGTGACTTACATGCCACAAGATTCTTAGTCTCTGATCTTGTAGCCACATAGCTAGCCTCCAGTCTATTGTAACCCCCCCCCCCCCAAAATATTCTGATCCCATGTCATTCCATTCTAAGGATTTGGTAAAAAATGAAATCAAATCCTTAGAAAGAAGTGACATAGGGTCGGAAGATGTAAAATCCTTTTGGGTAGAGTTAAGAACTGCAAGAGTAAAAAGCCCTAGTTGGAAGTTGTATACAGACCCCCCAAACAGTGGTAAGAATGTGGCCAATAAATTACAATGGGAGATAGAAAAGGCCTGCCAAAAGGGCAATGCTACAATAGTCTTGGGGACTTCATTATGCAGGTAGATTGGGAAAATCAGGTTGGTGCTGGATTGCAGGAGGCAGAATTTCTCGGGTGTTTATGAGATGGCTATTTCAAGCAGCTCGTGGCTGAGCCTACTAGGGGATAAGCTATTCTGGATTGGGTTCTTTGTAATGAACTGCATTTGATTAGGGAGCTTAAGGGAAAGGAACCCTTAGGAGCTAGTGATCATAATATGATAGATTTCACCTTTTAATTTGAAAGGGAAAAGCTAAATTCGGATGTATCAGTAGCAACAATTGAGTAAAGGGAATTACAGAAGCAAGAAAGAGGAGCTGACTAAAGCTAACTGGAAGGGGACACCAGCAGGGATGGTGACAGAGCAGCAGTAACTGGAGCTTCTGGGAGCAATTCCGAAGGCACAAGATATATATATCCCAAAGAAGAGAAGTTGGCACGTGCCCTAGTGGGCAAGGCATCAGACTAGTAACCTGAAGGTCACTGGTTCTAGCCTCAGCTGAGGCAGCGTGTTTGTGTCTTGAGCAAGGCACTTAACAACACATTGACGTCTGCGACGTCACCGGTGCCAAGCTGCATGGGTCCTAGAGCCCTTCCCTTGGACAACATCGGTGGCGTGGAGAGGGGAAGGCCTGCAGCCTGGGCAACTGCCGGTCTCCCATACAACTTTGCCCAGGCCTGCGCCCTGGAAACTCCAGGCGCAGATCCACGGTCTCTCGAGACCGACGGATGCCACCACCAAAGAAGAGAAGTCTTCTAAAAGCAGGGTGACACAATTGTAGCTGACAAAGGAAGTCAAAGCTGACATGTAAATGAAAAAGAGAGCATATAATAGAGAAAAAAATAGTGAAAAGTTAGTGGATTGGGAAATATTTAAAAACCAACAGAAGGCAAATAGTCGAGGTGGGGGGGGAGATGAAATATGAAAGTAAGCTAGCCAATAATATCAAAGAGGATACCAAAAGTTTCTTTCAGATATGTAATGAGAGAAGCAAGAGTAGACACTGGACTGCTGGGAAATGATGTTGGAAAGGCAATAACAGGGAACAAAGAAATGGCTGAAGAACTAAAATATTTTGCACCAGTCTTCACTATGGAAGGTATTACAATATTCATGGAGCTTGAGAGTGTCAGGGGGCAAACCTGTGTGCAGTTGCTATTACTAGGCAGAAGGTGCTTGGGAAACTGAAAGTTCTGGAGGTAGATAAGTCACCTGGACCACATGGACTACAACCCAGGGTTCTGAAACAGGTAGCTGAAGAGATTGTGGAGGCATTAGTAATGATCTTTCGAGAATCATTGGATTCTGGAATGGTTCTGGAGTACTGGAAAATTGCAAATGCCACTCCACTCTTCAAGAAGGGAGGGAGGCAGAAGAAAGGAAACTATAAGCCAGTTAGCCTGACCTCAGTGACTGGTAAGATGTTGGATCTGATTATTAAAGATGGCAACCTTTATTGAGATACAACACGGATACAGGTTTCAGGGTACTGGGAAGCATATGGTAAAATAACCCAATGTTCACATGGTTTTCCAAAGAGAAAATCTTGCCTGACAAATCATTAAAATTCTTTTATGAAATAACAAGCAGGATAGACAAAGAAAACCCAGTAGATGTTGTGTACTTGGATTTTCAGAAGGCCTTTGACAAGGTACTGCACATGATGCTTCTTAACAAGATAAGAGCATATGGATTACAGGAAAGATACTATTATGGATAGAGTATTGGCTGATTGGTAGGAAGCAAAGGTTAGGAATAGATGGATCCTTTTCTGATTGGCTGCTGAAGACTAGTGGAGTCTTACAGGGGTTGGTATGGGAACCGCTTCTTTTTATGTTGTATGTCAATAATTTGGATGATGGCATCAAAAGCTTTGTGGCCAAGTTTGCAGATGATAAGAAGACAGGTGGAAGGGCAGATGGTGTTGAGGAAGCAGGGAGTCTGCAGAACGACTTGGTCAGATTAGGAGAATGGGCAAAAAGTGGCAAATAGAATACTGTGTCGGGAAGTGTATGATTATGCATTTTGGTAGAAGGAATAAAAGCATAGACTATTTTTGGATTCCCTAAAGCTAATTTGTAGGTTGAGTTGGTGGTGACAAAGGCAAATGCAATGTTAGCATTTATTTCGAGAGGACTAGAATTTAATAGCAAAGATGTAATATTGAGACTTCATAAGGCACCTGTGAGGCCTCACTTGGAGTATCGTGAGTGGTTTTGGGCCCCTTATTCAAGAAAGGATGTGCTGACATTGGAGAGGGTTCAGAGGAGGTTCACAAGAATAATTCCAGGAATGAAAGGCTTATTGTATGAGGAAGGCTCTGGGCATTTACTCGCTGGACTTTAGAAGAATGAAGGGTATCTTACTGAAACCTATCGAATGGTGAAAGGCCAAGATAGAGGGGATGTGGAGAGGGTATTTCCTATGGTGAGAGAGTCTTGGACCAGAGGGCACAACCTCAGAATAGAGAGATATCCATTTAGAACGGAGATGAGGAGGAACTTCTTTAGCCAGGGTGAGGTGAGTCTGTGGAATTTGTTGCCTCAGGCAGCTGTGGAGGTCAGGTCATTGGGTGTATTTGAGATGGAGGATGATAGGTTTTTGATCAGTCAGGGAGGAGGCAGGAGAGTGGAAGTGAGAGGGAAATGGATCAGCCGTGATGAAATGGTCTGAATAGCCTCATTCTGCTCCTAAGTCCTACGGTCTATATTGATATCGGGAGATTCAGCGATGGCAATGCCACTGTATGCCAGAGGGCGATAGCTGTCAAGGATACTGTCACTGCCTGGGTCTTGTGTGGCAAATGTTACTTGCCACCCCAGGCATAGAAGTTATTCAGGTTGTGGACTGCTTCAGTTGAAGAGAAGCAAATGGTGTTAAGCATTATGCAATCATCAGTGACTATCCTTACTTCTGACCTTTTGATTGAAGGGAAGTTATTGATAAAAGCTGCTGAAAATGGATAAACCTGCAGAGGTGGCGCACGGCTGAGCTGACAGACTTCATCTTCCTCTGTGTTTGGGATGTTTCCAAACAGTAAAGGTTTCCAATTCCCACTGTTTTCCAGTTTAGTCAGGGCACCTTGATGCCATATCTAATCAAATGCTACCTTGATGTCAAGGGCAGTTACTCTCATTACGTCTGGAGTTCACTGCTTTTCTACAGGTTTAGACTAAGACTGTAGATGAGGCCAGGAGCTGAGTGATATTGGTGAATTCCAAGCTGAGCTTCTGTGAGCAGGATTGTTCTTAAGCCAGTTCCATTTGATGGGCCGAATGATTATGTCTTCCATCACTTTGTGGATGGTCAGGGGACACTAATGTGGTGGTAATTGGCTGGGTCGGATTTGTCTTACTTCTTGTGGGCAAGGCACACCCAGGCAACTTCCAGAATTGTTGGGGAGATGCCAGTGTTGTATCTGAACTGGAGCAGCTTGCCGCAGATTTTGATACTGTTGCTGGAAAGTTGTCAGGACCCATAGCTTTTTCCCTTTTCTTGATATTGCATGTAGTGAATTGAACTGGCTGAAGACTGGCATCGATCATGCTGGAGGTCAAGATAGATAATCCACTTGGCATTTCTGGCTGAAGACTCTTGCAAATGTTTTATCCTTTGCTTTTGTGCTGATTCACTAGGCTTCCCATCAGTGAAAATGAGGATATTTACGGAATTAGCTCCTTCAGTGAGCTGGTTTATTGACACCATCATTCACAACTGGACGTGACAGGATCTGATCTGATCCATTGATGCGGACTCATTCAGCTCTGACTGTTGTATGTTGTGCGTGGCGTTTGGCATTCTGTAGTCAGAGCTTGTTGATTCTCAGTCTGACAGATACCTGGCATTGCTCCTGGCATGCATTCTTCATTGACCATTGTAAGTTACCTTAATGTGTACCTGAATGATAGAACCTGGGGGAATTGATGAGGGTGTGGCAGGAATTAAGTAGGATTAGTATAAGGTTGCTTTAAATGGATGCTTTATGTTTGACATGGCTCTATGAAAAGCTGCAAAAGCCAACATGAAGAACTTGAGTCAGAACTGGAGAAGTATTAAAGGGTTTGCCAGAACCAGATAGAGGCAGAAGAGCATTGTTACTGCCCTAAACATGAAGTATACTGGGCTGAAAATGAGCAAGCTGAAAAGAATTATGCTAGTTGAATGAACAAAAAATATTTTGGATAACCCCCTATGTATAAAACATTACAGTGTGTGTCTAGAACATTTCCTTGCTGAAAAACAGACTAAATTAACTGTATTCATGTATACAATAGATCCTTAGATGGAAAATGTATCAATTACCTTTAGGTGTGCCTACATTCAAAATAGTTAAGTGCGGTTTCCAAAGATACAGAAATATAATGGACCATGCATTCAACAAAGCAACCTTAAAATGATAAAGGAGGGGGCCAGTTGTTGAGAGGGCAGCTCTGAATGAAACCAGATATCACCATTTTCCAAACTAAAATATTAATCAAATAAAGGCTTGCAGAACATAAGAAGTAAGTCCAGATTTTAAGAAGTAGATCTTTTTGGACTTAGACCACAAGACATTAACCTCAGGACATTTATGGGCCTTCAACAAGTAAGCTGACTTGGTGTAGACGTAAATGCTTTCATTAATAAATTGGCGTTAAGTACGGTAGCAACTATATCTATTTTTTCCTCATAAATGTTACAAATGTTTAAAATAAGGCAGATTTTGACCTATTAATTAATAGCCATAGTGACAAAAATATCTCACATTGCATGAAAACAAACCTGCATATGTTTACTAGATTCAGTTAGTTGATGTTGACAACATCTGTGTTAATATTCCAGAGCCATTTCAATTTTCCTCCATGACCTCATTAATACCATTAAACCAAAGTTAATGGTTTCATAGTTTCAGCTTTTTCTCAACATGTAGTTTCAGTTAAACATGAATTAGGAATCAATGTCAGCCCTTTTGTTACATGATCCACCAGCAAAATACTGATGGAAATCAGAAAATGCAGGAAATACTCAACAGGTCAGACAATGTTTGGAGGTAGAGAATCAGAGTAAAACATTGCAAGTAGGTGACCCATCAACAGAACACAAGGTTCTGGAAAAAAAGGAAAAATCTGAGCTAGGAATTCTGCTTCTTTGTCCTCAGTTATTCCTGATGTGCACAGCTTTTCTGACATTTTCTGCTTTATTCCATTCTCCGTGAAGTTATGTTTTATCTTTTGTTGATGACTGTAATTAAATCAGCCACAAAGTATAACTGAATTGTGGAACGTGTCTTTGGGTTGGAATAAATATTTCAGTTGCTAATCCTTGTGCCTGAGCTAAAATGATCTTCCAAGATGCTATTTTTACTAATATATCCATGACATTTTCTTTCTTACTATGATGAAAAATTTACTTCAGCATAACCTCAAAGATTCTCCTTGACATTTGCCTTGACATTAAAGCCACTAATAAGTAACTTCTTTTCCCTGCAAAGGGTTTTCCAGTTATTTTTCTTTGGATTTTTCACCAGCTTAAAAACTTGGCATGAGGCATTACATAATTACACTGTATATCAGCAGAAATATGCTCTTGCCTGATATAAATCAATGCAAGAATAATTAAATTCCTGTTGTGTTAATGCGGATCACCTCATCCACATTCCAGATGATTGGTGACATCTTGCAGAAATAGTTGCTTGACAAGTGGTTTGAATTTTTAAAAACAGTATGTGGTAACTTTCAAATGGGAATTTGTAAAATTCTTGATGAAGAATGGAATGTGGGGTGAAAATGGGCAAAATGGAATATTTTTTAAATAACCTTTGCAGTATCAATGAACTGTACAGCCTTTTCCAGTTTTGTATTATTCTGTAAGATGGGGATAATGCTTGGTCATTGTTTTATCTCTCTATGCAGGGGCAAACTAGGCTTTCCCTGTCTGGCCCTGATGCCTAATGATCAGACATGAAGTAAGTGTAATTATCCTGTTTAATATTGTCATATTCTGCCTACCTATGTGCAATATATGGCATTTGTAGTGAACTTGACAGTGCATTGTTATCTGAAAGGAAAATTTTGTTCACCCTGTTTGTCAGAAAACACAGTAAGGTCAAATAACTAATAAAGTACAGCCACCATGGTGTGGGGAACTGCTAGGAAACCAATGAGGGTGAAGCAGTTCTATAGAAACCTAAAATTATATTGCTTGGAAACGAGAACAATGAAAGGTCATTCAGCTCATCAGATCACCCACTCACCAAAGTCCTGTTTCAAAGTATTTTTCATCTTTTTTTTCCCTATCCTACATCCATATCCATTACCCTGTGTTGAAGTAGGATTCAATCCAATTTCTTTTGAATGCTTCAACTGTGTTCAATGTGCAAGGGAGCCGTTTATTTTGTAAGTCAATAAATCAAAGTGTACAGGAGTCACTCTTTCAGTAGAGTTTATCTTGTGGTTTCTTCAGTTTATAATCTTGCGCTCTGCTTTTCCTCCTTGGTTTTTTTAACAAAAAAATCTCTCCATATCCACTTCATTACCTCTCTTCTCTTATGTTGAATAGTTGGATCATATTCTGCTCTTTAATCTATTTCCAGGGAAAATAAATTTCCTCTCCTTGTTTTTACTGCTAAATAGTCTAGGAAATCAAAATCTGTAGAAGAAATTTCCAATAATCCACTCAGCAATAAAATTCAAATATATCAAACCACTAAACTGGAAACAATATCTTTGGTAGTGATTTCATTTCCTTTTAGAACATACGCTTTTATTAAATGGACAATTATTCTGTTCTGCTCATGATTCTCCTGAAAGGTTATTATAATTCTCCAAAAACACGTCAAAGTATTGAGAGTGCATGTCTAGAGTTCCCCTTTGGAAACATGATAGGGTGTTAACAACTTGCCACAACATATGTCACTAAGAAGGTGTGGTCATTGTAAAACCTGACAATGTTGTTATAATTCCAAACAATTTTAATCTAATTCCCCTTTTTTCCATTTGGATCAGCTAGTTCCCCATTTGGATCAGAGCAGGTAGGTATCTGCTTTACATGATTTTACAAGAGCCACCTATTTACTTTGAACCTGAGCATTAAAAATGTATGTGAACAAAGCCTCATAATGGTTTTGTTGTTGTTGACATGATAATTACCCAGGACAGTGTTAGCAATTGTAAACTTATGTGATAATTTTTAATATGTAAGGTGATTCAATGAACTTATCCCAATGCAGTAGTGAATCTTTGATTTTCTTTGTGAAATTTTCCAGAAAAATAATCTGTCACTTAGTTGGCAGAATGTGCTTCCAGCAGTGAACGTGTTTGTATATTAATAGATGTAAAATAATCACCTAATCCATTCTGGTACCAAAGCATTACCCCAGCATCTTCATGCTATCACTTAAGTGACTGAGGTTGGAACATTTGCAACTACCATCAGCTAGAAGTGTTAAAAAGAATAATATTTTACTCTTCTCCTACCAGCACATATCTGATCATCTGCAAATTTTATTCACTCCTGATATTAAGAAATGGTTGAGTACTCTGGATAGGTCCTGTGGTCAATGAGGACAACAAAGTCATTGTCTAAGGTTATAATGTTGAAGACTTGCAGATAGTCAATAGGTTTAAATAGGTACAGTTAATGTCAGAGAAATGTATACAATATACATCCTGAAATTCTTTTTCTTCGCAGACATCCACGAAAACAGAGGAGTGCCCCAAAAAATGAATGACAGCTAAAACGTTAGAACCCCAAAGCTCCCCTCCTTCATACAAGCAGCAGCAAGGTACCGACCCTCCCACCCCCCCCAGCAAAAAAGCATCAGCGCCCTCCACCGAGAACTCAAACGTGCAGCAAAGCATTAATGAAGACACAGGCTTGCAGTACCCCAAAAGCTACTTGTTCACCCAGTAATTCGACATACCACAGGCTCTCTCTCTCCCTAATAAGGGAAAAAGAGGTGCCTCGTTTCACAGTGAGAGGGCAGGCATAACAAACTTGTAGATTTATGATGTTAAAGGTCTGTTGCGCCACTTTACATGAGCTCTGCGCCCGGAGAGTCGGCACCAAAGAGGCGCAGCACTCTGGGCACACAACCCCCGGCAGCTAACCCGCTTCTCCCAGCATTCCGTGTTCTCTGGGAAGGCTTCAGTCATGGGCACCGGCCTAGAATCAGCACGTCCCCAGAGCCACGAAATTCCAGAACCCTGAAGGTGCACTCATCTTCCAGGCTGCGTCCTTAGACTAAACTTCGCAATACAGATACAAGACTTGTACCTGCCAGACTAAGTGGAAGACTGTCTAGGAGAATACAGAATGAATCTAGAACAATGAGCCTAATTGGCTCTCAGATCCATTTCAAACCATTTTCTTCTCACTCTAAATTGATGTTCCCTTGTTTTGGACTCCCCTAATCTGGGGAATGGACTGTTACCCCCCATCTTATTTATGCCTTCCATTTTTCAAATACTTCTATGAGGTTGCCCCTTGTTCTCCTAGGTTCTAAGGAGCAATTACCTAGACCGGCCAATCTCTCTCTATGACACAGGCTCTCCATTCCTGGCAGTATCTTTGTAGATCTTTTTTTGCACACTTTTCAGTTTAACCACATCTTTCCTGTAACAGGGTGACCAAAACTGTACATAATACTCCAAGAGTGACCTCACCAATGATTTATACAGCACTAACATGTTGCCCCAACTCTTAAACTCAATGCTCTGACTGTGCTGAATGTCTTTTTTTTTTAGCAGCCTGTCTACCTGTATGAGGGGTGATTGATAAGTTTGTGCCCTAAGGTAGAACGAGTCAATTTTAGAAAACCTTGCACATTTATTTTTCAACATAGTCCCCTCCTACATTTACACACTTAGTTCAGCGGTCGTGGAGCATACTGATCTTGGACCTCCAGAAAGTGTCCACAGCAGGGGTGATTGATAAGTTCTTGGCCTAGGGTAGAAGGAGATGAGTTATACAGCTCTCGTTACATGAACATGCAGTTCAACTGAGTGATTATGCAGAAAGTTTGAAGTTAATAACTCATCTCATTCTACCTTAGGCCACGAACTTATCAATCACCCCCCCCCACCGTAATTCGGCTTTCAATGAACTATGCCCTTATACTCCCAGATCCCTCTGTTCCATTGCACTCCCTTGTGCCCAGTCATTCATACAATAAGTCCTATTCTAGTTTGACTTTCCAAAATGCACCATCTCACATTTAACTGTATTAAAATCCATTTGCCACCCCTCAGCCCGCTTCCTCAACTGATCAACCCCCCCCCATAATCTACAATAACATTCTTCACCATCAATAATGCTTCCCAATTTTGTGCCATCTGCAAATGCACTGATCAAGCTACGTGTGTTTACATCCAAGTAATTTATATAAATAACGAATAACAAGGGTCCCAAATCTGACTGAGCCCTGTGGCACATTACTAGTTGTTGGCTCTATTCTGAGAAGCAACATTCATTATCAGTGGGTTGTAATTCTCTGGCTAACGTCCCAAGAACTTAAATAAGACGCTTATTATCACCTTCTGAAGATTATTTAGGCTTTTCTGGCAAAAAGAACAAAGTGTCTTTATAAAGTGCTTTTTAATATCCAAAAGAATTATACAGCCAATGAAGTACATTTGAATTATGGTTAAGTTGTAAAATTGGTTTATTACTGGCACATGTACAGAGGTATGGAGAAAACCTTGTCTTGCAGAATATCCACACAGAAGTGAGCTATCAGGTGCAGCATAATGGGTTCCATAGAATAGTGGTCGCCAACCCGTCGATCGCGATCCACCGGTCAATCTTTGAGACTTTCTCAGTAGATCCCAAAAAGAAAAATAAATACACAAATACTGTTGAGAGATTGTTTCTGGGTTGCAGGGTTGTAGTTCTGTTCTTTCTGCCCGGTGCGCATGCGTGTAGCTCCCCCCGCCACACACTTGACTACACAGTGTACTTTGTACTTAAGTGGTCCCCAACCACCGGGCCACGAGGAAATGATATGAGTCCGCTGCACCTTTCCTCTTTCTCTGTCACGCCGACTGTTGAACTTGAACACACGCAAGGTCATCAGTCGCCTATACGCAATGATACCCTCGCGCCAGGGTTCACTGGCTGGCGGGAAGTGCCATTGCTACCAGCCTGGAGCGCGGACAGATGGGTGCCGCCTCTAAACCTGTTTAGCACACCGAATGTTCGTGGGGAACCCGGAGCTAAAATATTCGCAGACGACCTAATTCGGGCTCAGGGTTTCGTAAGTAGCAGAGCAGCTTCCTCGCTGCGATCTATTGAAACAAACTTTTGTCGGCCGATAGATCCTACAAGGGGGGCGGGCGTGCGCCCTGTTGCACTCCTCGCTCGGCCAGTTGCTTTCTCCAGACTGCAACTGCCAGAGCCCTGGCACGGGGACCTCTGGCCCTGACTTCCTCTCACCCCACCCACGACCAGCCGCACCTGGCCAAGGCGGCTGGCAGCGGGCGGGCCGGAGGCAGGCTGGAGTTTGGGCCGGGAGGCTGTCTAATGAGGCAATTAAGCCTTCAAAACTGCTTCAGCACCTTGAGTCCAAGCATCCCGCACTGAAAGACAAACCCGTTGAGATTTTTCAGCGGAAAAAATGTGAGCAAACGGGACAGCAGCTGAGAGCCAAGAGCCACGAAAACTAAATTGCAGAATAGACTGGACATAAGGAACCTGCTTCGAGTATCGCTGTATTCCCATCGTGTTTAACACACCACCCCCCTCCCCCGGTTGGCCGATCCGCAAGAATATTTCAATAGTAAACCGGTCCGCGGTGCAAAAAAAGGGTGGTGACCCCTGGTGATCATATGTTATTTCTACTTCTAGGTTGTGGGGTTTTACTTCCGGTCTTTTCTGCCCTGTTGCGCATGCGTGTGACTAATCAATTTGGGGTAGATCTCACCTTTCACTAAGGCCGAGGTAGGGGATCTTGGGCTTAAAAGGGTTGATGACCACTACCGTAGAAGATGACCATCTATTCCAAATAGGGAAGCATAAGCTGGAGATTCTGTGTATAGTTAATCTAATACTCCTCCACACTCTTTGATAGTACACATTTTGGTTCAATATACTAATCACCTTGCTTCTTTACGTCTTGCCCGTAAAAGTTCAGCATATTTTTCTGCAGCAGAATGAGTATGCAAAGTCACCCTCTGGTGAGCAGGTATCTGTTTAAGGGTTCAGTTCTAATGGGGGGGGGGGCAGGAGTAAGGGAGAATGTCATGTTTGCATCATCCCATGAGCTCAAGAGTGGTTATGAAGTAAGTAAAAATTTGGAATATATTTGCACAGATACCATGATCATTAATGCTTCCAGCCTTACCAGTGGCTTCAGAATCATCCCTTCCTGCAATGGCTAACATTATCCTCTAAGGGGTTAAAGAATACTGACACGACTGCCCCACATCATTTCTCCCCCCCAGTTTCTTGTGGTGGACTAAACTTCTGCAAGAAAATAAAAATGGTGTCGGTGAGTGGGGTGCAATCTGATTGGGCGGTGTGGCTGAGGGTTGAAAAGCCACCAGTGTGTAAGAACTGCCAGTTTTGGGTGTGATGTTTCCAAAGTGATAAACAGATGAATTTGAGGAAATATTTATGAACTGAAGAGTCACTGGTTGATAGAGGTGGGAGTTGGGTGGTGATTGACTATAGTGAACTGAGACTAGCAGTAAAACTGTTAAGATATAGCATCTTAAGTTAAAACCCACCAATTTGACAATATCATTTTTTTCTTGTGATGCATTTTAGGATTGACGTTATGATTATTTCTCTCACTACATCCTGAACATATGGCCTAGAAATGTTATTTAAAACCTTATCGCTAAATATGTTTGAGCACTTAGTGTGTATTTAGCACATTTTAATAAATTCTGACCTGGTTCTCTGTGTAAATGTTACACACCCACATATGTGCCATTGGATATGAACTGTGATATCAGTTACTGAAGCACACTTTGTTGGTAACATTTAGCAATTTTTCTAACCTGTGTACATGACTGACAAATTCATTCCAAATCTCAAACTCTAGATTAAAGACTGCTCTTATATTTGTTAAATGACCCACATTACTTTGAGGTGCTAATCTTACTTCAGCGATAAGGGTGAAATAACATCTTGACTGATGGCGGCTAATCTCCTCTCCACCAGGGCAATGGGTCTTTGTTCCCTGTTGAGGTCCCTCAAAATGCTCCCACTCCTTAATCTGCTTCTCTGCTCAGCTAATTTTATCTCAAGCCATTCCAATCTTACCCCAGACATCCAGGAATTGTTTTTGCCATCTCTGGTCTTTTTACCAGCCTAATCATTCCCTTAATTTCCCCTCCATCTAATCTGATCGTCACCTTGGCACCAGCTCCCCTAAAGAAATCCCACTCCTTCCCAGTCTATTACACTCCATATTCTACTCCATACATAAATCCTCACAACCTTCCTGCACCTCCCTTCTCCCCATTTCCACTCTCTCTCTCTCTTTCTCTTATCTCCATCTTTTGCCGTGGTAGAAGGCTGCAAAGTAAAAGGCTTTGTACATGTTTGCACATGATTGTGTAGTTCTATCAGTCTTAGAAGTCTTTCATAATACATTAAGGCACCTTTCTGACCTTACACTGATCAAGCATGGGCATTCTTCAATAATGGTTCTTCAACATCTCAATACCTGCATTAAAATAAACATTATTTATTGGGGAAGCGTTTTATCTATGTGGTTGTTTTTAAAGCCTTTTGTTTTGCTTATCTAGGAAAGTAAAATGGCTTGACAAAGAAAAGACAAGAAGGCTTTGTTTTATGATATTGGAACATGCAGTGCTTGGGGAGGAACTTCTGATGGAAACAGAATTTTGTATCAATAGCACTGTGCCTCGCCCCATGTGGAAGAAACACAAGCAGAAGCATAATTGCAAAGATCACCAATTCTCTTTGAAAAGTAATTCACGTTTGTAAGGATAGCAATGGTGATGTTTATGTTTGCAAAGAAATGCACTAAATAAACTGGGTTAGGAATGCAGAATACTGTCAATAGGTAGGTTAAACCCCCAGAGGAAAACATGTTGAATTATTTTGTACAGAAGCCAGGAAGGGAGCGGAAGGTCCATAGATTGGTCTGCCTTGCTCTACTGAAGCAAATGATTCTGGCATATGCTTAGATGCTCCATCAGCATGAAGTATTGCAGTTTCTGATGTATATACATCATTTAATTTGTGTTCTTTCATGCACATCAGTATGTAATACACAAATCAAATAACTTTTCAGTTAACATTTCCATTGTTATGTTCATACATAAAAGAACAGTTGACCTTAATGATTTTATGTGCTTTTTCTGTCACATTCATTGAGTGCAGGATGCCTGTGGTTAAAGGTCTACTCAGAAGCCCCACGGGCAATAAATTATATTGCCATAGCAGAATAGATGAAGCACACTTAAGCAATTTTACCTTTGCTCGAACGGGAATATTTAAGCAAAAATCCATGGCCAATGAAAGATTGCTAAGGTAACTGAGAACTCGTGACAATATTTTAACAATTTACACATGGGGTCAAGCTTTGCCAGAGCGGGCATCTTATGGCAAGCATGATTAGTTAGACTTGTTACACATGCTTAAGTTGCACTTTGCTAACAAGATAGCAAGAGGAAGATTTCGAGGGCCTTGGCATACAACAGCATTAATAATCTCTATGCTCTTCATAGCAAAAAACAGGGCCAGTAAATTCAACGTCAGATCAGCTACAGAAAGAAAAAGAGAAGGAAGGAAAGATTGGATTAACAGAGAGAAAAAGTGGAAAGGAAGGAAGTGAAAAGTAGGAATTTAAAATGATATTTTAAAAAAATGCCTAACAATTCACAACAACTTAGCTTTTAGTTAACAATGATCACATTCTTAAAAAAGGGTACTTGAATTTTAAATTACTTATCTTACATTTCTAAATATGTAATGTTTTTGTAAAGCTAAAGGAAGAGAATGAGTCAGCAGATACTATCTGATGTTTTATAATTCACAAGGCATTCTTTCTTCTCTTCACTGATGCTTACTTTCATAATACAAACATGGGATTTTTAGTACAGTATCAATATTACTATAAGACTATAAGAGCATAAGAAGTAGGCCATTTGGCCCATTGAGTCTGCCCCACTATTCAATCATGGGCTGATCCAATTCTTCCAGTCATCCCCACTTTCCTGCCTTCTCCTATTGTCCTTTGATGCCCTGGCTAATCAAGAACCTATCTATCTCTCCCTTAAATACACCCAATGACTTGGCCTCCACAGTTGCTCATGGCAACAAATCCCACTGATTTACTACCCTCTGACTAAAGTAATTTCTCCACATCTCAGTTCTAAAAGGATGTCCTTCAATCCCAAAGTCGTGCCCTCTTGTCCTAGACTCCCCTATCATGGGAAATAACTTTGCCATATCTAATCTGTTCAGGTCTTTTAACATTCGGGATGTTTCTATGAGATCCCCCCTCATTCTCCTGATCTTCAGGGAATACAGCCCAAGAGCTGCCAGATGTGCTTTCATTCCTGGAATCATTCTCGTGAATCTTCTCTGAACCCTCTCCAATGTCAGTATATTCTTTCTAAAATAAGGAGCCCAAAACTGCACACAATACTCCAAGTGTGGTCTCACGAGTGCCTTATATAGAGCCTCAACATTGCATCCCTGCTTCTATATTCTATACCTCTAGAAATGAATGTGAACATTGCATTTACCTTCTTCAACACCCTGGAGGTTAACCTTTAGGGTTTCCTGCAAAAGGACTCCCAAGTCCCCTTGTATCTCTTTATTTCTGTTTCCTCAATACTACCCACTCCTCCACCTATCTTTTTATCATTGGCAAATTTAGCCACAAATCAATTAAGCCTATAGTCCAAATCATTGACATGCATCATAAAAAGCAGCGGTCCCAACACTGACCCTTGTGGAGCTCCACTGGTATCTAGCAGCCAACCAGAATAGGATGCCTTTATTCCCACTCTCTGTTTTCTGCTGATCAGCCAATACTCCGCCCACGCTACTAATTTCCCTGTAATTCCATGGGCTTTTATCTTGCTAAGCCACCTCATGTGAGGCACCTTGTCAAAGACCTTCTGAAGATCCAAGTACACCACATCTACTGCATCTCCTTTGTCTACCCTGCTTGTAATTTCCTCAAAAGATTACAGCAGGTTAGTCAGGCAGGATTTTCCTTTCAGGAAACCATGCTGGCTTTGGCCTATCTTGTCATGTGCCTCCAGGTACGCTGTAATCTTGTCCCTACCAATCAATTCCAACAACTTCCCAACCACTGATGTCGGGCTAACGGGTCTATAGTTTCCTTTCTGCTGCTTCCCACCCTTCTTAAATAGCAGAGTAACATTTGCAATTTTCCAGTCATCTGGTACAATGCCAGAATCTATTGATCCTTGAAATATCATTGTTAATGCCTCTGCAATCTTTCCAGCACTCTCTCCAAATAGGTAGCCCTATCTAATGGCTTGGTTCCCTGTTACATGCTTTGGCTGGAGTTCTTGGAGAGATTAATCTATTCAAAAGCATTTTATTCCCCTGAATTTACTTGTTAGAGAATTGGATTTAGACTGGCATAATGCAAGTCTTTGAGAGATAATGTAGCGTTTTCTCATGATGACCACGCAAGCGTTGGATGTTTGTCTAACTGCAAGTCAATGACATGATTTTAATTTTTCGTACTAATTCACACAATATAGGTGAAGTCAACATTAAATAACTTCCTCTAATTACTCTTGTATGGGTTTGCTGGTTAGGGTATTTTTTTCAGTAATTAAAATTCAATCACAGGGCTGTTAACCTGGAGTGACATACAGGCTAGACTTGGGAACCAGGGAAAATTTCCTTCTCTGAAGAATATTGTAATGTATGGAGCTATTTCTTTTAGAGCAATAACTTGCCACCACCGCCCAGCACTACAGATTGATCTGTTGTCTGCACATGCACTGTTGTTTATGCAGGCACGTTGCAATATGAACACACCAGTTAAAGCCATCTCCCATGTGGATGCTTTTAATTAATTGATATGCAGTTGTGCGCAGACACAACAAATTGGCGATGAGTATGAACCTGAATGTCAGAAAATATCACCAACTGCACCAACAGTTATCGGATGATTACAGGACCAAACAGTATAGAGAAAGCTATCATAGACACTAACAAATGTGTGAGTAACAATGAAAGATGCATTGATTTTAAAGTGAAAATAACATGATGATGGCTTCAGTCAGGAAAGTTGTTGAATTTGATAGCACTAATGAAGGCTGGGAGTCGTATATTGAGAAGGTTGAACTATATTGTAACTCAAACAACTTGGAGGAACAAAAGAAAGTCCCTACACTTCTTAGCTTAATGGGTGCAAGGGATTACAGTCTTTTATGCAACCTGGTAAGCCCTGAAAAGCCAGCAAGCAAGATGTTTGATGAAATTGCTACAAATTTACAATATCACTTGAGTCCTAAACCACCGGTAATAGCTGAGAGATTTAGATTATAAGAAAGGAACCAGTCAAAAGATGAAAACCCTGAATACACTGCAGAACTGTGCAAACTTTCCCAGTACTGTGACTTCAGGGATAGACTCTCTGATGCATTAAGGGGCAGGCTTGTATGTGGCATGCATAGTCAAGCACTCAAGGGCAGCTACTGGCAGAAAGAGACCTAACCTTAGAATGGGCATTGACCATTGCAATGTAGTTAGAGACTGTAGCAAAGGATGCAGCAGAACTACAGAAAAGGAGGTTAGAATGTGAAATGCACAAAATGTCTCTGAAAGATTCAAAAAGCTAAAGATGTTATCGATGTGGCAAATCCTCCCATGATGCAAATGACTGTTGGTTCAAAGACAAAGTCTGTAGGAAGTGTCCCAGACAAGGTCACATAGAGAGAGTGCAAGGCAGACAAAAAGCACAACCCATTGAAAAGTCTCAAACACAAAACTAAGCAAATCCATAAAGTTACTGAATGTAAAACAGAATCAGACAACACAAAGGTGAACTGTCATGTCTAGAACTGCATAGTACAACTGAAGCAGATCACAATAGATGTGTCTGGTGTAAAACTGGAAATGGAGCTAGATACAGGTTCATACTTGTCCATAATTCCAGAGGCTGACTACAACACACTGTTTCCTAAGGTACCATTAGAGAAGACCTCAATGATGATAAAGACTTAACAAGCGAAAAAATGGCTTCCAAAGGCAAACTGAAAGTAAATGTGACGAATGGAGCCCAAACACAACAGTTAGAACTTTATGTACTGAAAAGTGGAGGGCCAGCACTTTTTGGATGTAAATAGTTGAGAAAAATCCAACTAGACTGGCACTCAATCAAAGCTCTCAGTGTGACATCAACAGACAACGGCAGCCCAAATGGTAACACTAACCAGAGACTGGCACAGCTGTTTAATGATAATGAGAAGGTGTTTGAGAAAGGGATCGGTAAACTCAAAGGCATGAAGTCCAGAAATGAATTGGATAAAACAGTAACACGTAGATTCTATAAAGCATGTCCAGTACCATGTCCACAGCAGCCTAAAGTGGATGCTGAACTTCAGAGATTGGAGGCATCTGGAATTCAGTCCAAGGTTGAGTGGAGCGATTGGGCCATGACCATTGTCTCAGTGATCAAGAAAGGGAAGTCCGGAGTTGTTCACATACGTGGGGATTTCAAAGTGAGCATCAACCCGGAGCTGTGTACTGTGCAGTATCTCCTGCCACGAATAGAAGACATCATTGCATCTTTGGCAGGAGGGAGAAGTTTTCAAAGATTGACTTGTCACAAGCCTATCTCCAAATGGAGATTGAGGAATCAAGCAGGAAGTTCCTCACAATCTACACTCACAAGGGACTGTTCCAGTATTATCATCTCATCTTTGGCACCACATCAGCTCCAGCAATTTGGCAAAGAGCAATGGACCAAAAGCTCCAAGATATTCCAGGAACACAATGTTACCTTGATGACATCATCATGACTGGTGAGAATGATAAAGAGCACCTCCAGAACCTTGGTAACGTGCTGACCAGTCTGAGTGAGTGTGGTCTGTATGCAAAGAGAGAGAAATGTTAATTTTTCCAAAAATGAACATTTTGGACATGCTATTGACAAGAATGGCTTACATAAGTCACAAGAAAAGTCTGAAACAGTATTGCAGGCACCCAAACTGGAAAATGTATCGCAACCCAGGTCATACTTGGGCCTTGCAAACTATTACCACTGGTTTCTCCCAAACATTGCTACAGTGCTGCATCCATTGAACACACTGTTGCAGACAGGAGCAAAGTGTGAATGGTCAGAAAGATGTGAAAAGGCATTTAAGGAAACAAAGAGACTAATAACATCAGATGACCTGCTCACCCTTTATGACCCATCACTGCCCACCAGACTGGCATGCAATGCATCCCCTTATGGCATTGGAGCCATTTTGTCACACATTATGAAAGATGGATCTGCAAGTCTGATTGCGTTTGCTTCTAGATCACTGATGAGTTCAGAACACAACTATGCACAGATTGACTGAGAGGCCCTTAGTTTAGTATGGGGAATGAAGAATTTCCACCTCTACATCTATGGACAAAAGTTTACACTAGTGACAGATCACCAGCTCTTGTGTCCATTTTCAATCCTAGAAAGGGAATTCCAGTGATGACTGCTACCTGATTACAACATTGGGCACTATTCCTAGGAGCCCACTCTTATGACATAGAGTTCAAGGGTACCAAACAACACAGTAACACCGATGGCTTATCACATCTTCCACTATAGGCAACTGAAGAAGAAAAGTCTTCATACTGTGACCCAGCAGAAGAGTTGACCAGTTGCAGGTAACAAATTCCAAAATACAAAGGGAAATAAGGAATGACCCAACATTGTCAAAAGTCTATGACATCACCATGCAAGGATGGCCAGCTCATAATAATCCTATGTTTCCAGAGTTCTCAGTGAGACAAGATGAACTGTCGGTATGTCAATTAATGCTGATGTGTGGATCTCGTGTTGTAGTTCCCTTTAAACTCTGCACCAGAGTGTTTGAAAATCTGCATGATGGACATTTGGGTGCAGTCAAGATGAAGAGTCTCACTTGGAGCTACTTGTGGTGGCCAGGCATAGATAAATAGATTGAAGACTTGACCAAAAGCTGTTCACATTGGCACAAAGTTCAAAGTGCATACCCACTGGCACTGGAATGGCCATCAACACCACGGCAAAGACTACATATTGACTTTACTGACCATTCATGGACTCCATGTTTCTGATTGCTGTGGATGCTCATTCGACGTGGCTGGAAGTTATACCAATGAAGTCAACCTCCTCAGCAAAGACTGTCTCCACTCTAAGGACTATCTTCACCAGAAATGGCTTACCAGAACAAATTGTGAGTGAGAACAGATCACAATGCACATCAGAAAAATTCCAACTGTTCATGAAAAAGAATGGCATCAGATACTTCAAGTCAGTTCCTCACCACCCAGCAACGAATGGGTTAGCTGAAAGATTTATCCAAACATTCAAGAAGTCCTTAAAGCGATGGACAAGGAGGATATTTCTCTACAGCTCAACTGGACAAATTCCTTTTTGTGTTTCCGAGCTCTGTTCATGTGACAACAAATCAAACACCTACAGTGCTGTTCATGAACAGGAATCTGAGATCTCACATAGACCTCCTGAAACCAGAACTCCGGAGGGAAATGCAGCATAAACAGTTCAGCCAGTTGCTAAGTGAAGCAACAACGAGCTTTGAAATTGGACAGGAAGTCCTAGTGCATGATTATTGAGAAAACAAATGGACACACGTAGGATAGCTACAGGAGTTGGACCACTGATGTATGTAGTGGATGTTGGACATCAGTCATGTGGACATCAGACACTGGATGCTCAACTGAAGAACACGCCTGAGTCGATCGCATCCAACAAGTCGGACACATTACAGTCACCGGACTTACCTCTCAGTGATGATCATGTCACTGACAGCAACGTGACACCGGAAACTGAGAATGTTGTCTTAGGCAAGTCACCTGCCAAACTTGATGCCATTCCACAGGTCCAGAGGTGCTATCCTGAAAGAAACAGAGCGCCACCCAGAATACTGAACCTTCAGAACGGATGGACTGTTTTTGTGAAAGCTTATTTATTTGGGAAATCCAAGCAACACATACAAAATGCTGGAGACCCTCTGGCAGGACTTGGCTTAAAACGACGACTGTATGTTTTTCCATAGATGCTGCCTGGCCTGCTGAGTTCCTCCAGCATTTTGTTATGTTTATTTGGAATGTGGGCTTATGAAAGGGAAATTGAATGTTTTGTACATATACAGTTTTATGTTGCATTAATCTAAAGAGGGAGGAAGTGTAATATATAGATCTATTTCTTTTAGAGCAAAGACACCCCCTTAGCACTACGTATTGATCTGTTATCCGTGCATGCGCTGTTGCCTACGTATGTTCATTTTTCCCTTGTTCTCTCTCTCTCACTGCAACATGAAATGCTACATCAGTTAAAACCATCTCCTATGTGCATGCTTTTATTTAATATATATGTAGTTGTGTTCCGACACAACAAATATTAGTGAACCAAGTAGGTTATTATGAATTATTGCTAATAACAATTTTAGTTAACTTTTATCTTGCTATTCTTATACATTAAATCAACTGAATTTAAATTTCCCATCTCCACCATAGGGATTTGAGCTTGTGGCTTCCTGTTATCACACAAGCCTTCTGTAAGTCCCTTTAACATAATGGTAAGGGTTTTATAAGACATTAGTCAGACCACACTTTGTGTATTGTGAGCAGTTTCTGGCCGCCTGTCTGAGAAAGGTTGTGCTGGCATTGGAGAGGGTCAGGGGGAGGCTGACGAGAATGATCCCAGGAATAAAAGGGTTAATATATGAGGAGCATTTGTTGGCTCTGGGCCTATACTTACTGGAGTTTGGAAGAATGGGGAGGGGGATATCTCATTGAAACATAATGAATATTGAAAGGCCAAGATTGAGTGGATGTGGAGAGGATGTTCTAATAGTGGGAGAGTTTAGGACCAGAGGACACAGCCTCAGAATAGAAGGATGTCTCCTTAGAACATAGATGAGGAGAAATGTCTTTAGCCAGAGGGTGGTATATCTATAGAACTTATTGCCATAGACAGCTGTGGAGGCTAGGTCATTGGGTATATTTGATGAAGGTAGATAGATTTTTGATTAGTAAGGGTGTCACAGGTTACCGGAAGAAGGCAGCAGAAAGGGGTTCAGAGGGATAATAAATCAGACATGATGGAATAGCTGAGCAGACTCGCTGGGCAAAATGGCCCAATTCTGCTCCCATGGTTTTCTGATTCATGGTCTAATACTACCTTGCCACTTAGTTGAGAGTGATGTCTTTCAGGATAAAAATCATAACACTGCATCTGTATTCCACATCCAATGACTCCCCTTAGCACTGCACATTGATCTGTTGTCTATGAATGCACATCGTTCTCTCTCTCTCTCTCTGCAATGTGAATACACCAGTTAAAGTCAGCTCCTGCGTGTGTGCTTTTATGTAGTCATGCACAGACACAACAGCAACATTCTGAAAAAAAAATACAATCATCATTTTGGGAATAATAAATATAAATGAAGTGTTTAGAGAAGTTGGCTATTAGCTTGTCATAGTCAAAAATGTAGAATGTCTATCCCATGGAAATGCATTATGTTGGGATTACTGAACTGTTGAGTTGATCCTCTGGTGACACAAGAGAGACTGCAGATGTTGGAATCTGGAGCAGAAAACGAATTGCTGGAGAAGTTCAGTGCATTAGCTTGACCCGTCATGGGAAAGGAATAGCCGCATTTTGGGTTGAGACTCTGTGGAAGTGACAACTTCTAATAGCTTGATATATATTTCTATGAAAAGTCTGTAGTTGTACAAACTATTTAGAAGTAAAAATGTGTATGTTCATGCACCACCACTGAACTTATCTTTTCCACATGTAGTCTTCTGATTGAAGTTATATCAGTTAGTTAATCTTTTGTTCTTTTTAATTTGGGTAATTTATGAAAAGCAATGGACTAAAATACCATATCTATATACATTTTCCACACTTCGACTCAAATGGGGATGTGGATAGGAGAGCCAGCCTGGTAACGAAGCTGTGAAGAAACAGTCCAAATACCATCTTGTAGAATTTCTCCGAGGTTACAGAAAATCCACTCTCACAGCACGATGGGAGTGAGTCTTGACTTGCTCAATCTGGAGGAAAGATTTGTGGAAAAGCAAGTTCAACAGATTAAAAAACACAGCACAAGCTTTAAAGTGAAGAAGTTCCATCTACTAGCCTGAGTTTGCAGAGTCCTCTCAACAGGTTAGAAAAAAGGAATTGGAATATCGAGAAAATATTAGGGGCATGTAGTTCTAGGAATGATCTTGTGAAGACTGGCAAGAAATGCAAAAGAATTCACATAGGCTACTTGATTCGAACATTTGATATAAGAGTGTTATAAGAGATACAAGAGAACAAAGAATGTTGTAATGTTGATGACATTCCTGAAGAGAATTTCACAATTACTTGAGAAATATTTCTGACAAAAATTAAATGTGACAGCTCTTCTGATGCCGAAGATAGTTGAAACAGAGGAGAAACAGTGCAAAATGTGCAATATTTGCTGTGGATCCGCAATTATTGCTTTAAAACTGTTATTCCTTTAAGTACCAGAGAGAAAGTTCCAGAGGCTGTGTGCAATGAATCCTTGAATAAACCACAACCTATTTAAGTTCCTTCAGTTTGACTGGTATCACTCTGTAAATTCTCCAATGACTTCATTAGAAGTCCTCTGGAAATCTTTACAATTGTCATGTGCACTTTGTGGAAGGTCCTGGGTCTTCCAGTTCATTCTCCATTTGAATTCAATTTCCCGTGGCTGTAGTCATACCCAAGGACACCTTTGCCCGATGAAAACTGCCGATGGAGGATGCAGACTGAAGGAAATATCCACAGGCTTAGTAGTCAGATCACTAAGACTGTCATTTGCTTCAGCACAAAGTGATTTAAAGTGCACTTGCAATGGAGTGAGAAGCAATAATGACCATTTTTGGTTCTTTTGTGTCAGCCTGAAAGTTCAACAATACAGCTGTGGTGAACTAGATATACCTGTCTGGACTGCTCCTGTGGCTCCTCCCACAGACCCCTGTATAAAGGCGACTGTGGCCTGTTGCCCTGCCTCATTCCCCAGGATGTAGTGTTGTTCATTCTTCCAGTCAATAAAAGCCGATATCTCGTTTCCTACGTCTCAGCGTGAGTTATTGATGGTGCATCAACAGCACAGCTCAGAACAGAACGTACTTTTACATTGTCCTCGAGTTGCACTTCGGATGAAATCATTTTGCATAATCTCTCCCCCACCCAAAACTCCTCCACCTTGTCAGCCAAACTTCAAACCTCCTCACACCCCCTGTCCTCCCTTTCCCATGTAGTTGGACAAGCTCCCACTCCATGATCTATCAAACTCCCTATCTACCCTCCCCGCAGCTGGGTTGGGATCTGTCCCCACTCAGCTGGACTTGTCTTGCACCCCCTGATCAACACAGAATCCCAGATGTCCATATCTCATCCCCAGTCGCAGATACCTCCCCTGCACCCCCCCCCCCCACCCCGCAACTCTCTGATTCTTTGACTGAAGCCTTGATCTCTATAAAACGACACCTCCTACCTCCTGGTACCTGCTATTACCACAGATGCCAATCCAACCTCTTACCAAACATTCCTACCCAATTTCCAACACCTCACAGCCCTCCCACCATAATTCTTTCAGGTCCTGATATTGCCTGCAGAACTGCCGTCCCAAACCAATCACGTGGCAAGCCTCTGCTGTCCTAGTTCCAGGTAAGTCTATGACATCCACTGTCCACCAAACCAGTTCCCCACTACCTACCCCCACACAAAGTCTGTGGATGCAGTCTCTGCCCCGGGCGACACATTTCCATCTGTTTAGCTAAGCATTTCCCTTATAGTAGCAGCAGATCTATGATAGCTGTCCCACTGTGTAAAATTATCATTGAGTGACCCCTGTGCTATAGTTTCCAGTCACATATGTCTTCAATAAAAGATAATAAACATGTTTCTTTCCCAACAGCGCAGTTTAGTTTTTACTATTGGTTATCTATAAATGCAGTTTAAATATGTAGCAACCTTTTAGTTGTTTTAGGAATAGCGTTAGCGAGCCAAAGTTGAGAAACAGTGTTTGTGCTGGATTGCATAATTGTTTAGTGGCCTCATGAATGATTTCTCATCTTTGTGCTCAGCAGGAAAGTTTGTCCTTCAGTGGAGAGCGTTCACTGTTTCCTAAATATGTTGAAAAAACAGGAATTCAGGTCCAATTTGAATTCATACTTCATTTCTGTCAATTTAACATTCTATCATTGTGTATATTCCCTACTTTGTATATGAATATCTATATTCCCTACTTTGAACTAATTATTTCAATTTTCATCTTAAAATTGATTTTGAAAATAATATGATGACTTTGAATTATTGGGAGTAAATTGTGATACTAAAAGCTCAGATAATTCTTGAATCTCAGCTAGTCTCAGAGTCAAAATTCAAAGTAAAGTTCAAATTAAATTTATTATCAAAGTACATATATGTCACCATATTCAACCCTGAGATTGATTTTCCTTTGGGCATATTCAATAAATCCAAGAAGCACCATCATATCAGTGAAAGACCACACTAACAGGGCATTCAACCGGTTTGCAAAAGACAACAAAACTGTGCAAATACAAAAAGAACAAAATAAAGAAATACAATAATAATACATAATCAATAAATATTGAGACCATGAGATGAAGAATCCTTGAAAATGAGTCCATAGGATATGGGAACAGTGTCACATGATTGGCTGATTAGATGTCTGTACTAATAAGCAGGTGCCAGGACTCAATATTAGATTGAACAGGTTTAGACAACTAGCTTTCCCTGTTTGTGTGAAAAGCATCAATTTTCTAATGTGAGTTTATCCACCAGTGACATTATACTTTTGCCACAATTGTTACCTATCTGTTGGGAACTTTCAGCATTCTCTTTTACTTCACATTTCCAGCCACTGAATTGTACAACTCCAGTACTTTTCCCCTTTGTACTGCCCTTGTTCTAGTGTTCCTCCTGGTAGATCAGCTGTCATTAACAAGCTTTCATCACTCTCTCTTAGATGTGTCACCTGGACAATCTTGGTGATGACTCTATCACAGACCTTCCCCTATTTTTCTCATCCACACAGCATCTGCAACTTAAAAACATACTTATTTTCTTATTTTTCCAGTTCCAGTTCACTAGTATAGATGTTAACTCTGCTTCTGTCTGCACAAATACTGTCTGACCTGCACAATATCTACACCACACAAGAAATTTTCCCAACATACTGAGGGTTGGATATATAGCAATAAATGTAAAATTAATTAATTCCTTTATACAAAATGAGGTTAATGATTATAAAGTTATTATAAAATCAAAGTTCAAAGTCTCATATTATTTAATGTTGATACTATGGGAATGTATTGATGATGATCAACACACATTTTATTTCAGGATGCAGAGAAAAGATTTATAGGACACACCCTTAGGGATAATAATAACCTTCGATAAATTGTAGAAGATAACAAGGAAGCACCATTAGATGTTTCATTCATTGCCATCTTGGCTCTTCAGCTACAGTTTACCTGAAAGCTATGCATGTCAGGTAACTAGTTGCAAATATTTTCCTCTGAATAATAGTTTGATTCAACCACATCAAAAATAAGATCTTAGTAGTCTCTGATAGACTCTGTCAAAGTGCTACACTAGTGTAGAGTGGAGAAAATTTGCTTTCCTCAAAATTTTGCATTGCAAGGATGCATTTTACCTTTGGTTAACAATTTGAACATTTTAATCTAAAGATCAAGAAATTGAGGATTGTCCTCATCTATTCAATTCTGAATTAATTCCAAAATATAAAATAATTAGGAAAACATATCCAACACAATTGAATGGAGTGCCATTTTGATTGATAAGAGTAAGATCATGGAATATCAGATGATTAAGTAGATTTACCTCAACTGACTTTCTAGCAAATCTCTACAGATGTACCGTGGAGAGTATCTGGCAGGCTGCATCACCACTTGCTACATGGCGGCAAACTTCATCATGGGCACTAACCTTCCCACTCCTAAGGGCATTTTCAAAAGGCGCTGCCTCAAAAAGGCAGCATCCATCACTAAGTATTTTCACCACCCTCTTCTCATTACCACCATTACGGAGGAGGTACAGGAGCCTAAAGGCTCACGCTCAGTATTTTAAGAGCAGCTTCTTCTCTTCTGTCATCAGATGTCTGAATGGTCCATGAATCTACAAACATTGCCCCATGATGCACCATTAATAACTCACTCTGAGACGTAAGAAGCGAGATACCGGCTTTTATTGACTGGAAGAATGAACAACACTACATCCTGGGGAATGAGGCTGGGCAACAGGCCTCAGTCGCCTTTATACAGGGGCCTGTGGGAGGAGCCACAGGAGCAGTCCAGACAGGTATATGTAGTTCACCACACCCCACTATTTTGCTGTTTTTTTTTGCAGAACGTATTTATTTTAAAAATGTATTGCTTATTGTTCTAGTTTTTTATGCATTGTACTGTACAGCTGCCACAAAACAACACATTTCTTTATATGTCCGTGGTAATAAATCTGATTTTGATTGAGATTCTTGAGTACAACCAATGATTAAGTTGGATCTTAGTCCATCAGTAACAAGATGATCCATCTAATGTCCATTAAGCAAAAGCTTATGCCTAAAGTTGTCTATCCTTCTAAGCATGACAACAGTCAATTTATAGCATCAGCTACAGCACCAGCTATAGGCATTTGAATAACCTTAGATCCTCTCGTAAGTCACTGCAATAGGTTGGTTAAGAAAATGTAGAGCTTTGGTGCGGAAGCATATCTGTTTTCCACATTAGAGATAGTTCTTTATTTCATTCTTTTTGCATCATGGTGGTTTGTTCTGAGGTGAATTCAATTCTGCCATAGAGTCATTCAGCACAGAAACAGGCCCTTGGCCCAACTGGTCCATGCCAGACGACGATTCTCAGCTGAGGTAATTCCATTTGCCCATGTTTGGCCTTCATCCATCTATGTACCTGTCCACGTGACTTCCAACATAGTTTTGACTTGTGACATGTTTTCCCCTTTAAATGCCTTGTGGAAAATATTTAGGAGAAACCAAAGCTGATGCAAAGCATATTCACGCAATTCTAAGTAGTGGATTATTTAGAGTAGAGGGTTCCCAAATGCTTTTGTGCCATGGGCCAATACCATTAAGCAAGGGGTCTGTGGAGCCCAGACTGGGAACCCCTGATTTAGAGATATGTGAAATAAAGAATACAACAGAATTTCGTTTGAATGTATAACAAATTCCAGAAAAGACTCTCTTTTCCTCCCTTCCATTTGCAAATCATCATTTAATCCGCTTTTAAAAATGTTACAGACACAGAATCTTTGCAACAGTTAAGGGGAAATTAAGTTAGAAAGAACAAGAACATTGTGAATTTGCCAGTCACTGCAATAACTGAGGTTGTTATATTAGAAGCTATATCGTTCAGTATTTACATATGCTAACCTTGACTGTGATAACTATTTATTGGAGAATTCTTCTTTCTTTTCTTGTCATCATCTCTTTTTGGTTATTTATTCTTTGCATAAAAATGTAACCTTGCAAGGTTTTAATAATCTACATAACGCAAATCACAAGGTATCATGGAATTTCTGGCCCAGAGGAAATCAAGATGCCTCATAAACTATCTGCCATAAAACTACCACAGGAATGCTCAGATTGGCCTCCACTTGAAGCTCTTATTGGCATTCGTATACGAACTTTACTGTGGCACGCATATTTGTGTGCTGTGATTATACCACAACTTGGCAAGCATTTCCCTGGATTTCATATATCTGACATTTGAAGCTCATTAATCCAGCATTTCTCTTCCACAATTATTTCATTATACATCTTTAGCAGACATTGTACTGTACTGTCAGTTGCACAGAATTACTTTCTAGCAATGCATGAGATGTTTTGTCCTTGTGTAGTGGTAGAAGTGTGGATTTTGTTTTGACTTGACTTTCTTCCATTTGTCTGAAGTTCCTTTCTTGCAATACAGCAGTCCTGACTTAATTCAGTAAGTTGATTTAGTTGAAAAATCTAGCATTTCAACAGATGTAGAAAAAAACATGATATTTGAACAACCTTGAAAAGTTTTGAGATGAAAGGGTTTTCTGAATGCCTAAAGCTGGTGCAATAGTACAGAATTTGATTTTTGTCATGGAACTATTAGATAGCTTAGAAGAACAAACAACTTGAAGCTAAGGCTTTTGCAGTTATGGACATAAGATTAAGGACATGCAAAGGATTTATTGGTGCATATTGTTACTGACAGGTTAAGGTCCAACTTATTTTGTTGGATTCAAAAGAAAAGTAGATTGTATTACTTGCATGTTCATTCAATCATATTAAAGGATTTTTATTTGGAAATAATATTACTGATCATTTTTGAATATCAGTACAAAATTAATCTCTGGGGGGGATTAAATAAATTGAGCAATCAATTTTATCCCATTAGTTTTTCTCAAGACCATCTATCTTCCAATATAGATGGCAATATTAGTATAATCCTGGGAATAATGACATTTTTAGATAATTTTTTATCCATGGATATTGTTAATGATAAAGACTCCATGAATATATAACTTTAAAACATACAGTAATTGGATAAAATTATCAACTTGCCAGTTTGGTTTGGCTCAGCTACCTTTATGTTTGTATGAGTTTCAATGCTGTACCTGTGGTAAGATAACATTTTGCTAAGATTTCTGCCGTTACAACTAATTTGCAAATCCAACTCCAGTGTGACATACATACTTCAATACTATGAAGTAGTATTTTAGCAGTGCAGGGGTGGAATAAATGAAACATTAAAGCATGTTGCCTGACAATGCTTTCCAATCTCTACCGAGTTTTCAATCACACCAACAATTCTTTTTTTGATGATGTGCAGAGCTGAAAAAAAGTGGACAGTTCATCTCCAGCAAATGGGTGAAGAGCAGCATGAACAATTAGTTGAAAGAAGCAAAAGTGTTGAGTAATGAGAAATGCTAGGAATGGGAGGAAGTAAATAAAAGACATCTTCAAACTTAGAAAGATGGATTTGTCAAGAGCTTTCATCACTCATTGCATCTCTTTATAACTGTTATTGTTGGAAATGTATTTAAAACCAGAAAATAATCAAGGCTATTTGGCAGCAAAATTCCTTTCATGATGAAACTATAGCAGCCAAAACACACTCAAGTCAATTTGGTTGGAAAATAACACAATTATTTTAAATCAAATCAGTGAAAAAATTGTTCATTAATCTTCAGCATATGTAGATATTTGCACCAACTTCTTAAGCAAATAAGTTATCTGCAGCTTACAATAAATGACCTATTGCTATCCATTGCTAATGAAAAAAATAAATCAAGGAATAATAAAATTTCATTCCCATTGCTGACAGCTATAAAATTACTTAGAATTATTTCATATCTTAAATTGTTGGGAAATTAAATACAGAATCTTTACATGTTCCAGGGTTCCTTTTCCAGCTGTGGTTATTATGTTAGTTGACTGAAAAGAATTGATATAAATTATTTTGTTGCAATGGAGAACATTTGGCTTGTTTTACAATATCCAAGCCATTTGTTGCATCATTAAAATAATGCAAATAGGATTAAGGAAAACCATGAAGTGTACTACTTGCACATGAAGAACGGAAGGATGACTCGAGTGAGGGTAGGACAGATCTGGGATAAAAGAGGAAGCAAGTGGAGTTGGAGGAAATTGGCGAAGTCCTTAATGAAAACTTTGCTTCAATATTCACTGGTGAGATCCTTGCTGAATGTGAGCACAGTGTAGAACAGTTTTAAATGCAAACATGCTGGAACATGTTCATTTTTGTGAACCTCCTTTGAACCTTCTCCAGTTTTAGCACATCCTTTCTAAGAAAAGGGGCCCAAAACTGCTCACAATACTCCAAGTGAGACCTCAGCAGTTATTTATAAAGTCTCAACATTACATCCTTGTTTTCATATTCTAGTTTTCTTGAAATGAATGCATTTGCCTTCCTCACTATAGACTCAACCTGCAAATTAACCTTTAGGGAATCCTGCTCAAGGACTCCCAAGTCCCTTTGCACCTCAGTATTTGTATTTTCTTTCCATTTAGAAAATAATTAATCCTTCCATTTCTTCTAACAAAGTGCATGACCATACACTTCCCAACACTATATTCCGTCTGCTATTTCTTTGCCTATTCTCCTAGTCTATCTGTTCTTCTGTAGTTTCTCTACTTCTTCAAAACTATCTGTTGCTCCATCTATTTTCATATTGTCTGCAGACTTTGCAACAAAGCCATCAATTCCATCATTCAAATCTTTGACATATAATGTAAAAAGAATAGGTCCCAACATAGACCCCTGCGGAACACCACTCATCACTGGCAGCTGACCTGAAAAGACTCCCTTTATTCCCACTTGTTGCCTCGTGCCAATCAACCACTGCTTTGTCCTTGCTAATCCTTCCTGGTAATACCATGGGCTTGTAGCTTGTTAAGCAGCCTCATGGGTTGCACCTTGTCTAAGGTCTTCTGAAAATCCAAGTAAACAACATCAACTGATTCTCCTTTGTCTATCCTGCTTGTTATTTCTTCAAAGAATTCCAACAGATTTGTCAGGCAAGATTTTCCCCTGAGGAAACCATGCTGACCATGGCCTATTTTATCATGTCCCTCAAGTCCCCTGAGACCTCATCCTTAATAATTGACTCCAACATCCTCCCAGCCACTGAGGTCAGACTAACTGGCCTATTGTTTCCTTTCTTTACTGTGGGAAGTGAGGAAAGAAATTGCTATGCCTTGGTGATGACCTTTGCATAGTCACTGGCCAACAGATTAATACCAGATGATTGCAGGGTGGCAAATGTTATTTGTGAGTTCAAGAAAGATAATCAGGATAAGCTTGGGAATTGTAGACCATGGAGTCTTCCATCAGTGATGGGTAAACTATTAAAGAGGATTCTTAGGGACAGGATTTATGAGCACTTGGGATAGCCAGCATGGCTCTTTGAAGAGCAGCTAATACCTGACAAGCCTGATCGAATTCTTTAAGGAAGTGAAAAAGAAAAACAAATTGATGAAGGTGGAGCAGTGGATTTGCTGTATATGGATTTAGTTAGGCATTTGACAAGGTTCCCCAAGGTAAGCTTATTTAGAAAGTCAGGAGGCGTGGGATCAAGTAAAACTTGGTGGTCAGAAGGCAGACACTGGTAGCAGATGGAGCATATTCTGCCTGGAGGTCAGTGACCAGTGGTGTTTTGCAGTGATCTGTTTTGGTACAACTGATCTTTGCAATTTTTATAAATGACTTGGATGAGGAAGTGGAAGGGTTAGTAAATTTGCAGATAGCACAAGGATTTAAGACCATTAGACCAAAAATAATAAGACCATAAGACATATGAGCAGAATCAGGCCATTCGGCCCATTGAGTTTGCTCCACTATTCCATCATGTCTGATTTATTATCTTTCTCAAACCTATTCTCCTGCTTTCTCCCTGTAATCTATGACACTCTGACAAATCAAGAACCTATCAAGCTCCACTTGAAACATACTCAGTGACTTGGCCGCCACAGCCATCCAGCTGAGAAGGACTGTAGCAGTGTGTAATCAAACTCAGACAAGGTGACCCTAGGAGTGATACTGCTGGGACCAACCTTGCCCATTACAGACAGAAAGGTGAGAATAACTGTGCCTGTGTGCAATCAGCCTAGAAGAATATAGCTTTCCTTTACGCAGTAGGGCATGCCGGAGACAGATGAGACAGGTATAATGGAAGGATGTGAAATACACCCAACTGCTAAGGGACAATTGCTTTACTAACTTCAAAATATCATCAATGGTCAGCTTGAAGTTTCGATTGAATTTGAACACCTCTATTGTGAATGGTGTTTGATCTTACAAGTCAGGCATTCAAACATATACACTTCACCCAATGCTTTCAAGAAAGAGTTAGATAGAGCTCTTAAAGATAGCGGAGTCAAGGGATATGGGGAGAAGGCAGGAACGGGGTACTGATTGTGGATGATCAGCCATGATCACATTGAATGGCGGTGCGGGCTCGAAGGGCCGAATGGCCTACACCCGCTCCTATTCTCTATTGTCTATTGAGATCAAGATCTGAGCTCCCTAAAACTCTGGTCAGATCACACTTAGAGTATTGTATTCATTTCTAGTCACCGCATTATAGGAAGGATGTGGAAGCCTTACAGAGGGTGTAGTGGAGATTTATCAGGATGCTGCCTGGATTAGAAAACAAGTTTGAGTGAACTAGAGCTTTTTTCTTTGGAGCAAAGGAGAGATGACTTGATAGAGGCGTGTAAGATTACGAGAGGCAGAGAAGGAGTAGTCAGCCAGCATCTTTTTTTCAGTGTGACAATGGCTGACACCAGAGGTAAGTGAAGGAAAGTTTAGGGAGAGATCAGAGATAGATTTATCTTAGATGGGCACATGGATATAAGAACTGTGTAGGAGGGAATATTTAGATTGATCATGGAGCAGGTTTATATAGCTCAGCACTGTCTTATTATGTGTGCACAATAGAGAATTTCCGTTCCCAGTGGGTAATGTGAGGAGTTCAACCGCAGCTGGAAGCTATGGTGGTGACCTGGTTGTGCGCGCACACAGCATTGAGCAGCAATTCAGTAATAAAATGTTCTAACGTAAACCCACGTCCAGTTTGTCTTTATTAAGAACAAACATAACATGGTGTCAGAAGGTGGCGTAAGGTCTAAACACAGAGAGTAAATGAACACCATGCGTGACTAAGAAAGACATTGAGTATGTATGAAAGGTGCTAGGAGCAAGTGAGGTCAGACACTAGTTATGATGGAGAGGAGATGGCCAGAGAGGCAAGAGAGCATGTTATCTTCAAAGTTCAGTAGCCATAGATTCACCAAGAGAGATTCAGGTGAGAGGCTGAGAGTTCCTGTCATCGATAAGCTAGGTCCTCCCGCACCTCTGCTTACCGGCAATCTAACTGATGAATGGAAGTGTTGCAAACAGTGATTCAATATATATTTAGCTGCTAGCAGAATGGGAGGAACTGATGAAAAACTGGAAGCATTTATTTTTACCATCTTTAACATCCATTAAAATCTGTCGGACGATGCTGAGGATGTTCTACGAGTCTGTGGTGGCCAGTGCTATCATGTTTGCTGTTGTGTGCTGGGGCAGCAGGCTGAGGGTAGCAGACACCAACAGAATCAACAAACTCATTCGTAAGGCCAGTGATGTTGTGGGGGTGGAACTGCACTCTCTGACGGTGGTGACTGAAAAGAGGATGCTGTCCAAGTTGCATGCCATCTTGGACAATGTCTCCCATCCACTCCACAATGTACTGGTTAGGCACAGGAGTACGTTCAGCCAGAGACTCATTCCACCCAGATGCAACACTGAATGTCATAGGAAGTCATTCCTGCCTGTGGCCATCAAACTTTACAACTCCTGCCTTGAAGTATCAGACACCCTGAGCCAATAGGCTGGTCCTGGACTTATTTCCACTTGGAATAATTTACTTACTGTTATTTAATTATTTATGGTTTTATATTGCTATATTCTACACTATTCTTGGTTGGTGCGACTGTAACGAAACCCAATTTCCCTCAGGATCAATAAAGTATGTCTGTCTGTCTGTTTTCCTGCATGCAATTGGTGAAGATATGTTGGACATCTATAACAGCTTTCAAATTGCTGAGGTAGCTTTTACATTGGACACTCTAATGACAAAATTTGATGAGTATTTTGTCCCAAGTAAAAGCATTACTTTTGAGAGATTATACATTTTTTCTCCCCTGTGACCAGGAACAAGCTGTTAGTTTCGTCCAGCACGTCCAGTACTTAGCTAAGCTTCATACGCTGAGTAAGCCCGGTGAATTTGGTGATTTCAGATACTCACTAGTTAGAGACAGAATAGCTCATTGTATTCCAGATAACGGATTCCAAGAAAGAACGTTGCATGAAAGAGACTTGACACTGGAAAAGCCTGTGAATATGTGTAGGGCAGCAGAGACCACATGAGCACAAGCTAAGGAACTGCACAGGGCAGAGACAACAGTGCATGTGGTGAAAACAGAAGAGCAGTGCACATGGCGTTTCCCAAAGTAATAGGAAAGCAAAGAGGAAGACTCAAGCAGCAAATGTGGAGCAGCCACAATCCAAAGATGTCATGCTGAAGGAACATCCTGCAATAATTTTGCAAAGTGTTGCAAAACTGGGGCTACCAGGAGAAAGGTGCACATGATTGATGAGGGAATGGAGGAATTTTTTGCTGATCCTCTACAGACTGCTGGTGCTGGTAAAATATTATGGGTCATTCCAGTGACTGTGAATGAGACAGCCATTTCGTTTAAGTTTGATACCAGAGCCCAGGTGAACATAATATCCAGAGATGATTACAGACAATTAAAATGACTGACACTTAGTACGCAGAGCTGAGCTGTCAGTCGTGAAAGATACGGTCTGCAGGTGGAACAGATATGTGATTCCAGTGCTGCTATGCAAGAAATGCTCCAGAAGATATATGAAGGGCATCTTGCTGAGGACAAATGTAAATGAAGAGCTCATGAAGTGATGTACTGGCCAATAATAAACCCAGGCATCAGCTAGGCCATTGTTTCATGTGAAATATGCCCCACCTACAGACCAGAGCAGCAAACAGAGCCCCTTACACCACACCCTGTACCAGACAGGCTGTACTTCAAAGTTGGATTGGATTTGTTTGATTGTAACTAGAAGAGTCATACTTTTCTAATTACCTAGAGGTGGCAACACTGCAATCAACAGCTAGCAAAGTGGTCATCACCTTCCTGAAAGCTGTGTTTGAGAGGCATGGAGTTCCATGCGAAGTGGTATCAGACAATGGCACGCAATTTTGAGCTGTGAATTCGAGTCCTTTGCCAGTGATTGGGGGTTTCAACATATCACTTCAAGCCCACATCACCCAAAGTCTAATGAGCTAGCAGAGAGTTCAGTCAAGGGCCTCATGAAAGAGGTGCAAGATGGATGAGAGGATTTCCACAGAAGTCTAATGATTTACACAGGTGCCTCACTGCAGCATGGCCTTTCACCAGCCCAAATGTTGATGGGTCGATGCATATACACTCACCTTCCAGTACATGAAAACTTCGTGATATCTAAAGGAGCACTCAAGGTCAAATTGGCTAAAGTGAAAGGCAAAGAAAAACAGAAAGACTGCGAAAAGCAGTCCTGAAGCCTGAAGATCAAGTACAAAACTGAGATCACAATTCTGGTGCATGGTCCATATTTGCAAGAGGAAGTAGATCCACATTCCTACCAGATCCAGATAGAGCAATGGACATCTCTGAGAGGGAATGACATGGCTCTGCAACACAAACTCCAATCCATAGCACTGACATGTTCTAAAGTAAACCCATGCCAAGTTTGTCTTTATTATTAAGAACAAACATAACAGGCGCAACATCATGGGCTGAAGGTCCCGTATTGTTGCTGTACTACATACTATGTTCTAATATCTTTTCCTTTTGGATAACAATAGGATCACGTTAACCTGCTCGGTTGCAATGCTATTCTGTTCAGTATGTGGAATCAGCAATTTGCTGTAGTAATTACATCCAGGCCAGTGAAAGTAAGAAATAGAACAGATGTCAGAAAGGAACTTGTGGGAGAGGGGAAGTAGAAAATATGGAATTATTTTATATAGTTATCAACTGTATTGAAGAAGATTGCATGTCACTGGTTCTTAGCGTTCATAGTGTATTTTTTACATAATTTTACATACATAATTGTATGTAATTAGTTTTGCTACAACAAGTGTATGGGACATTGGAAAAAAGTTGAATTTCCCCATGGGGATGAATAAAGTATCTATCTATCTATCTATCTATCTAGTGGTTCTTCGCAGAACATTTGATTCAGATATTCACACAAACTATAAAATAACCTTGCCTTTGCACTGTGTCTAATGTAGCAAAGGAATCCACTGTTTCCGGTAATGGATTTCTAATTAAAATTTGTCTCTAAGCCACAGAGGAAATCAGAATAGATTTGGTCATAAGTTCCGTTTAAAAAGCATATTGAAGGTGTAATAAGAGACCCTGAGAAGTGAAGAGGTTTAATGACGGGATTCAAGTGTTTGTAATGCCTTCAGGATTGCGTTGGGACACAGTAAGCATAGATAAAATGGGCTGGAGTTTGTTTTTAAGACACCACACTACCTACATGTTGAGCTTTTAAGACTTGCAGCAAACTGCCTGTTCCAGAAGTCTGTGACACTGTTCAGGGTTTGAGATGGAGCCACACCGGGTGACTCTGCTACTCAATACAATCACCTTAGAAACACATAGATATTGAAAAAACTGCATCTTTCATGTTTGAAGATACACTCAGTGGCCACTATATTAGGTACCTTCTGTACCTAATAAAGTAGCCACTCAGTTTATGTCCGTGGTCTTCTTCTGCTGTGGCCCATCCGCTTCAAGGTTCAATGTGTTAAACAGTATGTTCAGAGATGTAATGCGTGGTTATTTGAGTTACTGTCACCTTCTGGCCGTTCTCCCCGACCTCTCATCAACAAGATATGTTTGCCTCCAGAACTGCAGCTTTTTTGCCCCATTTTCTGTAAACTCTGGAGAGTGCTGTGTGTTGTGCATGAAAATCCCAGAAGATCAGTAGTGTCTGAGATTCTCAAAACATTCCATCTGGCACCAGCAGTCATTCCACGGTCAAAGTCACTCAGGTCATATTTCTTCCCCATTCTGAAGTTTGATCTGTTGACAACTGAACCTCTTGACCATGTCTGCATGCTTTTACACATTGAGTTGCTGCAATGTAATTGGCTGATCAGATATTTTCATTAACGAGGTGTACAGGTGTACCTAATAAAGTGGCCACTGAGTGAGCAAGATAGTATAATGAGAATTGAAGTATATCAATCATTTCATTTACATCAACATACATAGTTAATGAAGAGATAAATGATAAGAATAATTGATTTTAACAAACAACAAAAATATGGCCCAAATATTCAGGTCATTTGCAAACCATCTTGAGATATTATGGAACTTTGTGTTGCCTGCTAACTCCAACCTTGTGTTAACCCCACAACAAGAGCCAGTGTCCTTAAAGCTATAATTAGAATCAGATTTAGTATTACTGGCATATGTCATGAAAACTATTAACTTAGCAACAGCAGTACAATGCAATACATGATAAATATAGAATAAATAAATGAATTAGAGTAAATATATATGTATATTAAGTAGTTAAATTAAAAATAGTAGTGCTAAACAGAAATAATAAAAAATTAGGTAGTGTTCATGGGTTCAATATTCATTTAGGAATTGGATGGCAGAGGGGAAGAAGCTGTTCCTGAATCGCTGAGTGTGTTCCTTTAGGCTTCTGTACCTCTTTTATGACAGTAACAATGAGAAGAGGGCACATTGTGGGTGATGGGGGTCCTTAATAATGGATGTCACCTTTCTGAGGCACCGCACCTTGAAGATGTCTTGGATACTACGGAGGCTGATACCCAAGATGGGGCTGACTAATTTTACAACTTTCTGCAGCTTCTTTCAATCCTGTGCAGTAGCTCCCCCTTCTCGGCTCCCCCCCCACCATGCCAAACTGTGATGAAGCCTGTCAGAATGCTCTCCACAGTACATCTACAAAAGTTTTTGAGTGTTTTAGTAGACAAACTAAATCTCTTCAAACTTTTAATAAAATATAGCCACTGTGTTGCCTTCTTTATAGCTGCATTGATATGTTGGGACCAGGTTAGATCCTCAGAGATATTGACACCCAGGAACTTTAAATTGCTCACTCTCTCCACTTCAGATCCCTCTATGAGGACTGGCTCGTGTTCCTTCATCCTACCCCGCCTGAATTCCACAATCAGCTCTTTGGTCTTACTGACAATGAATGCAAGGTTGTTGCTGTGACATCACTCAACTAGCTGATGTATCTTGCTCCTATATAACCTCTCGTCTCCATATGAGATTTTGTCAACAATGATTGCATCATCAGCAAATTTATTGATGGCATCTAACAGCAAAATAATTATTTTCCAATCATTCGACATCCCTAGTTTAAAATAAGCAATTTAACAAATAATTATTAATGGTTCTGTTACATGTGATGCACATTCTCACAGTGACCTGTGCTCTAAAAGTTTTAAAGAGCCAATATATTCCATGGTGATAATTGATTTTTTTCTCATTATGATAACACCTGCCATGCTACTGTGCACACCAAATTGGTAAGTGACATTTTCCTTTCAATGAGTTAAAGTCTAATTAATAATATTTTTATTTAATTTTAAATTTCAGATGGCAACAAGGATACAGAAAGGAGTGAAGTAGATTAACTGGTTGAATGGTGTTGCAACAACAACCTTACACCAAATGGCAGCAAGACTAGGGAATTGATTGTGGGCTTCAGGAAGGGGAAGACATAAGAATTCACTGAGGGGTCTGTCCTGGGCCAAAAACTTTTATCCAATCATGAAGAAGGCACCCCTGTGGCTCTACTTAATTCAGAGTTTGAGGAGTTTTGGTACGTCATGAAAGATTCTTGCAAATTGCTATAGATGTGCGTTAGAAAGCATTCAGACTGGTTGAATCACAGCCTGGTATGGAGCCTCCAATGTACAAGAGGTGGCAGAGAGTTATAGACTCAACCAGTTCCATCATGGACACAACCCTCCCCACCACTGAGGACACCTTCACGACCCTCTTCAGCCAGGGCATGCCCTCTGCTGGTTACTACCTTCAGAATAAGAAGGTAGAGAAGTCTGCAGACCCAGACTCTACGATTCAGAAACAGCTTCTGAGATTTCTGAAAGTACATTAACATTCCCTCATTATTCCCCTTTGTTTACTTTGTAATTTATAGTAATATACTGTGTTTGCACTGCACTTCTGCCACCAAACAAGCTTCACGACAAGACAGTGATAATAAACCTGATTCTGAAAATATTTTAATCCAGATCTACTCCTAAATACAGAAGGTAGTAATCAAATTTTAATTTAGCAATTAAAAACTAAAGGGATGCTAGAGGTATTGAATTATTCCCTAACTATGGGCAAAATAGGTCAAAAATACAATAAGGCAATATAATGATAAACAACCAGTCAAGTGGTCTCTTGCACAAAACTTTGAGTATCCAAACCTGAAGTTCAGTAGTTTCAACAGAAAACTCCTAATGAAACCCTAATTCATTCTAATTAAAATGATCCAGCACTATCACTGAGAGAATTAACTTTATTTAGGAATGCACATAATGCCTTTTACTAAAAAAGATACTGTTGCCGGAATATACTCGATTGACCGTTATTCTTTTAGTGGTTGATATATGTATGGTTCTTTGGTATGAGTCAATTATGTTGACTCGCAGCCATTGCATGTTTAACAATAAACAATCCTATTCAAGTTATTGAGTAAAAAAAGGAAAATATGAAAAGGCACATGACGGGTATGATTAGGTGACTGAAACCTGTGGGATAAAAAACATAATCCGCAGACGACTCTTCATTTAGTTTCATAACTTGATAACTGTGATTACACAACTTGGCACTGCTTGGCCTTTCTCCAGCCATAAAAACTTGTCAGAATATATTAGTAACATGCAAAGAGGTTTGAAAGTGACAGAGAAAAGCAAAACACCGAAGAAGGATTAAGCAAAGATTTGTTTGCAACTTTCAATGAAAACTGGATGCAACCGCATATTATTTTCAAAAACAAAAAATTCTAAGCAAAGTAAAGGATATTTTTAAACAATTGATATGAGTGAAGAAAGAACAGTTCTGAAATAGCCTGACTTAATGTTGGTACATTGCACAAGCTCAAAAGCCTATACAAAGTGTATGGTCTGAGCAGACAGTATTTGAAACACAAGACCAGAAAATCATCCGTTAGGCTTCTTTCATTCTTAAGCTTAGGTTGATAGTATTCCATGGTTAAACGTTTAGTTATGAATATGCTCACCCTTGGTGTATCAAGAATCCTCAGAAATCCATTTCATATAATTTGCATGGATATATTGCATGGTGTAATTTAATAACCAGAATAAAATCGATAAAATTAAACCATGCTCTGAGTGCAGATGTTAGAGGTAGTAAATAAATACAACTATTACAGGAATAGGCAAATAATGATGAATGAACTGGAGAAGCCTCTGGGATTCATGGTATGTAAGGGAATCAAGATGTCAAAGTCCAGCTGCTGTCAAAAGAGGCAAATGGAACATTAAATAATGTAAAAACTTCAGGAGAATTGCCAAAGTAGATTATTTATTGTAGAAGATTAACCAGCCAACGATTGGGGATTTGTTCATCTGATACCTAGAATTCTGGGTGTAATTCTGGAAGCACTATAGAAAAGATAATGCTGCCTTAGAAAAAGGAGCACAAACACATGTGAAAAGTTGGAAGTGTTCAAAGGAGTACAAGAACTTGATTGATTATGGTAGGGTAGAGCAAGGAGATATTTTATAGGATTAAGGGACTGTGGAAGCAAGGCACAGAAAGCAGGTGATTAGCTTTTCATCCTGGAAGAAAGTATGCAGTAGGCTCATGAGCTATTCTGGGGACAACAGTTCTTTTTGGTATGCATTATTGATGTGAATTTGGAAATAAAGGGCACAATATAAAAGTCTGCAAATTCAAATGATGACAGTAATGGACTGTAGCAATACAGCCTAGTACAAAAAAGCAACATGCCAGATAAAGTTTAAAGCAGAAAAATATAAGGTGAAATATTTTGGTGGGAAAGTGGCTTATAATATGAACTAATTGGTTCAGTTTTAAAAAGAATACCTGGAATTCTGGGTATGGTTCTGGGAACACTACAGGAAAGACGTTGCTGGCTTGGACGAAGGAACACAAAGAATTGAGAGAAGTTGGAAGTATGCACAATCAGGGTAGAGGAACTTGATTCATTTAAAGATGGTAGAACAGGGAGATATCAGTAAAAGCTTTAAAGATAAAATGTGTGGAAAGCATCAAATAACTCAGATGGTGGTGAAATTTTAGAGCAATTTACCTGGAAATGGTTAAGGGACAAGTGGCCAGGATAATTATTTAAAACTAAATCGGATGAAGTTTTATGAAGAAAAGCACATCATTAATCAAACCGCTTAGTCAGGAACATGGACCACTATAGTATACTTCTTCATCTTTTCTCTAAAATAAAATAAAGTTCTTTAAAATGATTCAGACCTGTATATTGGAAAACACCAGCATCTTTATTGGGCTGTTCGCATTTCCAACTGGAAACAAGACTGGTGAATGTATCCCACTGACCTCAACTGGCCAAAATATGTTACTACAGATCTGAAAAAAAGTTCAAGAAGTGCATCAAATGTATTTGAAATTACTATTAAAGTAAGTCTAACAAAAAAATTATGGCATACTTAAATAAGATGATTTGTTATCAAAAATTACTTATTTAAAACTTCCAACTAGAAAAGTGCAGATCTTTGTTTTGCTTTAATAAGACATATTACTCCCAATACTTAGGAGTGCAGCCTAAAACATTAATTTCTTGTGTGAGTAAGATGTGTATGAAGACTTAAGTTACAGGATATATTGGGATTGAATTACTGCTTCCTGTTCCTAAAAAAAATCAACTCTCACTTTACAACATGAGCTCTTTATGCTGATTAGTTGTAGAAGTAGGTAGTTATTCCATATAACACACACAAAACGCTGGAGGAACTCAGCAGGCCAGGAAAAGTATGGAAAGTATGGAAAAGTGTACAGTCAACATTCTGGGCCGAGGCCTTTCTGCAGGACTTTTTCCCATATCTTTGAATGTTTTTTTTCATTTAGCATTAATTTTGAAAACTATAGACAAAATTACAATGTACTGCCCAAGGGAGAATTCACATAGATATCTTGTGAAGATCCAAAATGTAACATGTTCAACGTGTACCTACTGTATTACTGAACAAAAATACAATGTGCTTTTGGATAGACATATGCTAAATTCATCACTTATGATCGCAGTATACAATCTACATAAACATTATATATTATTATCTATTCCAGCCACTCAGCTCCTTGCATTGCATTGCTTAAATACCCTGGTTTCCTTTTCCCAATGACAATAAAATTAAATACCTCATCCTCTTCTCCACAACTCATATTCTACCCGTGCTCTTACGATCTTCAGCTTCAGCACCCTGTACATCAGACTAATTCTCCACTTAGACAATCTTTATTCTGACAATTCCAACATTTAGTTTATCCAAAGGATGGCGTTTCTAATCAATGCACCATACACCGGGTACCAGCAAAAATATGGAACAGTTCTTCGGTAGTAACATTTCATCAGTGAAAGAAGAGAAATTTATGGTTTATTTAACAGGGGTTTGAAAAAGTATTTATGATCTGTGCCTAATGTTTATTGAAATAGATGCTTTTAGATAACGTAGGAAGATAACACTCTTAATTTAAATCAAATTGCTTTTAAAACATGAAATATCCCTTCCATCCCAATAGTATTGCTGACACGTATCAGGGGAACAGTTAGTGGAAATGAATAATAATTTTAATTAAATTATTCATTTATCAAGAAATATCCCCTTCCCCCCACCCCACTCCACCCACCATACTGAATATATTTCCTCATTAATTTTGTTTTTAAGTAAAACAAAGATGAAGTTGAATTTTACGATGAAATAACATTATCAGTGCTTAGCACCTCTTTCATTTGTATGGTATGTAGCAGCTACAAAATCCTAACTTGGCACCTCACTGTGGCGTAAGAGTGACACTGGCTGAACATCAGCGAAGTACGGTGGAGATTCGTTCTCTGGCAGGTCTAACCCAGCCGTGAAGGTGATGTTCCATCGGTATACTACCAGACTAGATCTAGTAGCAGGATCGTGGCTGACTAAGTCAAGGAGGTAAGCATGCCTTTGCTACTTTGTAGGTTATGCCTCTTCAGGCAAAGGCTGCACCCAACGAGGACACCGGCAGCAGGGCGTGTGATGGTGTCTGTGGCAGATGAATCCCAAAGGCTCGATGGTACAGCCACCTTGGTGGCATGCGGAGGAACCAGAGTGCTGGTCAACGGATGGCATCACCAGACTAGTTAGTTGTCACTGCGGGGCAGCTTCCTTATCCGCTAAGTCTGTTACACTCCTGTGTACCACTTAGCATCAGACTTGGAAGCCCAGAGAGACTGTATGGTGGGGGCACAACACCGTCTGTCTTATTACTGTGCAAGGCGTGTTGGAGTAAAAAAAAAACTCTCAGCACAGTCAGCATCAAAATCGATGGACAGCCAAAGAGAAGAAGAAGATGTAGCAGCTGGTTGACATCATTGATTTTTCGTTGGACTGCTGTGACATTAAAACTACTACAGACACTGCCAGGTCATCACCCTACTTTATTTTATCTCATTGGGATATAGTGCAGAACAGGCCCTTCCAGCAATCCCCTGATTTAATCCTGGCCTAATCACAGGACAATTTAGAATGACCAATTACCAGGTTAGTCTTTGGACTGTGGGAGGAAACCGGGGCACCCGGAGGAAACCTAAGCGGTCATGTGGAGAATGTACAAACTCCTTACAGGCAGTGGCGGGAATTGAATCTGGGTCATCTGTACTACTGTAAAGAGATGTGCTAACCACTATACTACTGTGCCACATGATTGTCCTCAAGGTGAGGAAAGTAATAGTTATACAGGAGGTTCTGTTAACATCATGAAATAAAGGAAATTGACTTGAAAGTGATAGAAAAGTAGCTTCCTTCGGATTTTCTATTTTGTAACTAATGGAATAAAGAGTAGGTTTCATTAGGCTACCACATGAGAAATAGTTAACTCATCTACCATTCAATCTGGACTTGTGTCATTGTGCAGGTTGATAAGGGATCTGAAGTCAAGATATATAAATACTACCTACTACTGGAACATGAATCATGTTATATTACAGAAACAGTATATAGTTGTTTTATGCTAATATTGCATTAATTCTGATATCTCTCCACAGATATTGCCTGACTAACAAGTATATACACCCTAGAGAGGCTGGTCTTGGCTCACCTCTGACCCCAGCACTTGATCCCCTGCAGTTTGCCTACCAGGAGCACATTGGTCAACGATGCTGTCATCTACCTGCTAAACAGAGCTACTCCCATTTGGATCAGCAGGGCAGCTCTGTAAGGATCATGCTCATTTTATTCCTCAATTGCCTTCAATACCATACAGTTTTCATCGCTGTGGGGGGGGGGGGGGGGGGAGAAGCTCGATTCAATGCAGGTTGGCGCTTCCATTACAAGAGAAAATCTGCAGATGCTGGAAATCTGAGCAATACACACAAAATGCTGGAGGAACTCAGCATCCATGGAAAAAAGTACCGTCGACATTTTGGGCCGAAACCCTTCGGCAGCAATTCCAGTTGGCACTTCCATTAAGTTCTGGATAATGGGCTACCTGACTGGCAAACCACAGTCTGTGTGGCTTCAGAGCTGTGTGTCAGACATGGCTATAAGCAGCACTGGGGCTCCACAGGGGACTGTATTGGCTCCCTTCCTGTTTACCATCTATACCTCGGACTTTAGATAAGTCATGTCATCTGCAGAAATTCTCTGATGACTCAGCAATAAGTTGGGTGTACAAAGGGAGAACGGGAGGATGAATACAGGACTCTGGTGGAGGACTTGGTCAAATGGTGCAACCTGAACCATCTGCAGCTCAACGTCAGTAAGATGGAGATGGTGATGGACTTCAGGAAGACTAAGCCTGCACTGCTCCCTGTTACTGTTGATGGTGAGGACATGGATGTGGTCAGCACCTGCAAGTGCACCTGGATGATGGACTTGAGTGGAGCATCAACACAGATGCACTGTATAAGAAGGAGCAGAGTCACCTCTACTTTCTGAGGAGACTGAGGTCCTTTGGAGTATGCGGGCCTCTCCTTCACATGTTCCACCAGTCTGTTGTTGCCAGTACAACCTTCTATATGGTGGTGTGCTGGGGCAATGGCATCAACACGGGTGATGCCAACAGGCTCAATAAACTGATTAGAAAGTCTGGCTCCGTTATAGGAGTCAAACTGGACACACTGGAGGCTGTGGTAGAACAAAGGGCTCTGCGGAAAATCTTGGCAATTTTGGACAATGTTTCCCACCCTCTGCAAGCCACCTTGGCTGAACAGAGAAGTACCTTTAGTAATAGACTAAAAACAACTGCCCTGCTCCAAAGAACGCTATATGAGGTCATTCTTATGCTGGCATTTAGGGTCTATTACGTGTCAACCTGTAGATGGGGAAGTGATGACCCCCTCCTGTTAGACAGTTTGAGGTAACTTATTTTTGTTAATTCTTTCTTACTTCTCTTCTAATATTTATATATTTGTATTTCCGTGCACTTGTAATGCAACTGTGATGCTGTAATTTTCTTTGGGATCAATAAAACATCTATCTATCTATCCACAGTAGTTTCTGTACATGATATCGATGCTGCTTGAAGGATTCCTAGTGTCCTCAACTGACGGGTCAGTGAATAGAGAGATAGATAGGAAAATGAAATTGTGTTTACACAAAAATTATTATAATGTACAAGGTATTGTCCTTTGTGCCATAACACAATAAAATCATCATTACTAGATTTAGTAGAGTGGAAAATAAAATTCCAAAACAATATTTCTTAGATGCATTACCTTTCATGGTTTTCCAACATGAAGGCTGAAGTGAACATATGCTGTGTTGGAGGTTGCTCTTGTCAATGCAATCAAAAGGCATTCACTTATCGACAACCTGCTCACTGATGCTGGGTTTGAGATTGGAGAATATCACTAATTGTAGTTCATTGTAGCCTGATTGGACCAAAGAGCCGAATTTCTGAAATGATGTAAGATCAGCTGGCTTTAATATGAAGATTGCACTTGACTGAGTGTGACATCGAGGGGGCGAGGAAGTCAAAATCAATGGGCATCAAGGAGGAAGCTCTCCACCAGCTTGTTATACCTCACACAAAGTATTTGCTTCAGCGGTTTCAATAATGACCTTCCTTCCATCAGAAGGGGAATCCTTATTGATCAGGAAATTTAACAGGCCATGCTTGTATACTGTGAAAACTGGACAGCATTCAGGACTGTGTAGGGAATAATAGTTTCACCACACAACTGCATCTCCACAAGGGGGGATCTAGCCATCTACACTTGGCATTCAGTGGCAGAGGTGCCACCTCAAACTTCCTGGTATCATTGTTAACTAGAAACTGGATCAATAGACAATAGACAGTAGGTGCAGGAGTAGGCCATTCAGCCCTTCTAGCCGCACCGCCATTCACTGTGATCATGGCTGATCATACATGGTCAGTATCCTGTTCCTGCCCTCTCCCCATATCCCTTGACCCCGCTATCTATAAGAGCTCTATCTAACTCTCTCTTGAAAGCATCCAGAGACTTGGCCTCCACTGCCTTCTGGGGCAGAACGTTCCACATATCCACAACTCTCTGGGTGAAAAAGTTTTTCTGCATCTCTGTTCTAAATGGCCTACCCCTTATTCTTAAACTGTGGCCTCTAGTTTGGGACTCATCCATCAGTGGGAACATGCTTCCTGCCTCCAGTGTGTCCAATCCCTTAATAATCTTATATGTTTCAATCAAATCCCCTCTCATCCTTCTAAATTACAGTGTATACAAGCCCAGTCGCACCAATCTTTCAACATATGACAGTCCACCATTCCGGGAATTAACCTTGTGAACCTACGCTGCACTCCCTCAATAGCAAGAATGTCCTTCCTCAAATTTGGAGACCAAAACTGTACACAATACTCCAGGTGGGGTCTCACCAGGGCCCTGTACAGCTGCAGAAGGACCTCTTTACTCCTATACTCAATTCCTCCTGTTATAAAGGCCAGCATGCTATTAGCTTTCTTCACTGCCTGCAGTATCTGCATGCTTGCTTTCATTGACTGATGTAGAAGAACACCTAGATCTCGTTGTACTTCCCCTTTTCCTAACTTGACTCCATTTAGATAGTAATCTGCCTTCCTGTTCTTGCCACCAAAGTGGATCACCTCACATTTATCCACATTAAACTGCATCTGCCATACATTTGCCCACTCACCCAACCTGTCCAAGTCACCCTGCATTCTCATAACATCCTCCTGACATTTCACACTGCCACCCAGCTTTCTGTCATCGGCAAATTTGCTAATGTTACTTTTAATCCCTTCATCTAAATCATTAATGTATATTGTAAACAGCTGTGGTCCCAGCACCGAACCTTGTGGTACCCCACTGGTCACAGCCTGCCATTCCAAAAGGGACCCGTTAATCACTACTCTTTGTTTCCTGTCAGCCAGCCAATTTTCAATCCATGTCAGTACTCTGCCCCCAATACCATGTGCCCTAATTTTGCCCACTAATCTCCTATGTGGGACTTTATCGAAAGCTTTCTGAAAGTCCAGGTACACTACATCCACTGGCTCTCCCTTGTCCATTTTCATAGTTACATCCTCAAAAAACTCCAGAAGATTAGTCAAGCATGATTTTCCCTTCGTAAATCCAATTATATATAATATAAAATATACCGGTAATATTAATTATATAAATAATGTGTTCATAGGAGCTGGTCAGAAGCTGGGTATCCTTGCAAGGCATTTCTCTGAGCTTTTCCACACACAGCATTAGGAACGCAATAGAAACCTCTTCTCCCTATACTTAATTGAGTATGGCTCTAACAACGTTCAAGAAACTTGACACAATTCAAATCATGGAGTCCATCTGATTTATCTCCACACTAAGTATTTATTCTCTCCACGAGAAGCAAACTGAGGCTGCCAAGTTCGCCATCTAGAGGTAACACTGCAGGAATGCACCAAGATTCCTTTCGGGTTTTCAAGAAACAATCACATGTAGAATCATCTCCAGGTTTCAAATAATCCTGACTTGGAAACATGTCACTAGTCTATCACTGTTACTAGTTCTACAGCCTGGAACTCTCTACCCAACAGCATTGTGGATTTATCTTATAAAGAAGGATTTGCAAGTAGTTCAAGAAGTTGTATCAACTTCATTAGCTGTAGTACCTACATCTCAATTTGCTTAACATTTTTCAGAAATATGATTTCCTATTAAATGTATGTTCCCTTATGTAAATATAATCACTTTTAATGACAAATTTACATATTAAATACATTTAAATGAGCCAAACAAGATCGAGTTTTAGACTATAAGACATAGGAGTAGAATTAGGCTACTTGGCCTATTGAAACTGCTCCACCATTCCTTCATGGCTGGTTTTTATCCATCCCAAACCCATTCTCCTGCCTTCTCCCGCAACCTTTGACACCCTTACAAATCAAGAACCTATCAACCTCTGCTTTAAATATATGATCACTCAGAAGGATTTTGGAGGGAAGTGGGCAGGAATTCCAGAAATCCAAGATGATTGAGAGCAAAGCCCCTGGTGTTATGGCAAGAAGTTTGGGAATGTGGGGAAAAACTCAAGAGGATCAAAAGAGAGCTTCAGAGAATTATGAGGCATACTCTTCAAAGAATTATTTATTATTTGGAATACAGCATGGAATAGGCTCTTCTGCCCCATCAATCTGCACCACCTCGCAAATCTCCTGACTTAAACCAAGCCTAATCATGGAACAATTAACAATGAACAATTAATCTACCAATCGGTACGCCTTTGGACTGTGGGAGGAGACCAGAGCACCCAAAGGAAATCCATGCGGTCACGGGTAGAATGTACAAACTCCTTATAGGCAGCAGCGAGATTTGAACCCAGGTCACCTGCACTGTAAGGCATTTGTGATTACCACTACGCTGTCGAGCCACCCACAGTTATGATGCAATATTCCTATTCGGTCTGAAGAAAGTAAGTAACTTTGAAGACAATAATGATTTGTATTTCTTGACAGAAAAGGAGAAATCAGATAATGCAGACCTGAAATGGAATTACTGTAATTTTCCAGTTGTTAGTTGTTTTATGCATTGGTGTGAGCATTCCGAACGATCATTTGAAGTGGCACTTGACAAATACTGGTAACTGGCAAAAGTACAATTACTGAGTTATATCTTAGTATGGTTGAATATGAAAATAAACACCAGAGCAAGAACATATTATTATTTGATCATAACAGTTTGGCCATGACAGTCCCACAATGAAGAACTTGCAATCATTTACTCCCCAGAACAATTTAGTTATGTCAACTTCAACAGGGAGAACTACACATTCAATGAACAGTCACAAGGCTATGTAGGATTTTAAAATTCACAACATTTGGTCAGATTTTAGATCAATAAATTGATGGGAGAAAACAGAATATGGGAATCAACTTGCAAGAGACCTAAAACAGTCTGTAAAGAGTTCAACAGTTGTGTAGTAATAAATAATAAAATGATAGTGACATTGGATAAGTACTTTCTCTTGTTTTTACCACTGAAGACAAAAAGATAATTGTGAAAATAATGGGAAACCAAGGGTCTTATGAGGATAAAGAATGGTTGAAAGTTCAAAAGTTCGAAATTAGTTCATTATCAAAGTACATATACGTCACCATATACAATCCTGAGATCTGTTTTCTTGCAGGCATACTCAGTATTTCCAGGAACCATGATAGAATCAATGAGAGACTGCACCCAACGGGGTGGACAAATAACCAATGTGCCAAAGACCTCAAACTGTGCAAATACAAAAGAGAAAATAATAATAATAAAAAATAAGCAATAAATATTGGAAACATGAAATGAAGTCCTTGAAAGTGAGCCCATAGGCTATGGGAATCATTCAGTGATGGAGCATCTGAAGTTGAATGAATTACCCCCACTGGTTCAAGAGCCTTGTGGTTGAAGGGTAATAACTGTTCCCGAACCTGGTGATGTGAGTCCTGAGGCTCCTGTACCTTCTTCCTGATGGCCGCAGCGAGAAGAGAGCATGTCCTGGGTGATGAGGGTCCTTGATGATGAATTCTGCTTTCCTGAGTTAGTACTCTGTGTAGATATGCTCAATGGAGGGGAGGGCTTTTCCCCTGATGGACTGGGACATATTAACTACTTCTTGTTGGATTTTTCATTCAAGGGCATTTGTGTTTCCATTCTAGACTGTGATGCAACCCGTCAATATACTCACCACCACATATCGATAGAAGTTTGTCGAAGTATTAGATGTCGGGCCGAATCTTCCCAAACTTCTAAGGAAGTAGAGGCACTGCCTCTAATTTAAGGTGGGGGGTATCTGGGAGGCAGGATTTAAGGGTTGGCTCAACATTATGGGCTGAAGGGTCTGTACTGTTCTATGTTCTTTTTCCATAATTGCACTTATGTGCTGGGCCCAGGACATGTCCTCTGAAATGATAACACCAAAGATTTTAAAGTTGCTGACTCTCTCCACCTTTGACATCCCAATGAAGACTGGCTCATGGACCTCGGATTTCCTCCTCCTGAAGTCAGTAATCAGCCTTGGTGTTGTCTACATTGAGTGAGAGGTTGTTGTGGCACCACTCTGCTAGATTTTCAATCTCCCTCTTAGATGCTAATTCATCACCACCTTTGATTCAGCCAATGACATGGTGTCATCAGCAAACCTATCTATGGCATTGGAGCTGTGCTTAGCCACAAAGTCGTGAGTGTACAGCGAGTAGAGCAGGGGGCTAAGCACACAGCTCTGTGGTGCACCTGTGCTGATGGAGATTGTGAAGGAGATTTTGTTACCAATCTGAACTGTCTGGGGATTGCAAGTGAGGAAATTGAGGATCCAATTGCACATGGAAGTATTGAGACCAAGGTCTTGAAACTTATTAATTTTGAGGGAATGATAGTATTGAATGCCAAGCTGGGTACCTCAGACAGGTTAAAGACATTGGTGAATATTTCAGGCAGTTGATCAGCACAGGTCTTTCATACCTGGCCAGGTACCCCATCTGGGCCCGATGATAAAGAGGTAGTGGTCCTACTATCTGGAGAAATTAATGGGATTAAAAACTGAAAATTTTTTCTAAACTTGCTTACTTACAATCTAAGATTTTAAGGAAGGTTGCTGCTGAGATAATGCAATTATTGGCTTTGATCTTCTAAAATTCTCCAGATTTTGCAATGGGCCCAATGGATTGGAAGACACCCAATGTTTCATTACTTTCAATCCCACCATTCAAGAAAGGAAAGAGGGAAAAAAATAGGTCAATTTGACATATGTTAATTAGTAGTAAGACACTTGGAAAATCATAATATGATTGGCTGATATCCACATTGATTAATAGGGGGGCGACATTCAGAACGGTGAATGCTTTGGATAAAGGAAATAAGAATAAACTGCTTGACTTTATGATGGGATTATCCAGTAAATTTTATTCTCTGAATTTTTTCTCAGTGCTTTGTATATTTTTTTTGCTTCTGGTAGCTATCCAAATATATTTTGCGACTGAATATGGCTTCATCATCCTTCAGGCATTGTATTCCAGCCCATACTAATTAGCTGTGTAAAAATGTGTCTTGTTTCCTCTGATCTTTTGTTAATTAACACAAATTTATATCCTCTGGTTACTGACCCTTCTGCCACTTATTTCCTTTATCCATAACATCACTATTCAGAATAATCCTCCCAACACATTTTTAGCCTTACCTACTCAGTAAAATTACCTCAGCATCTTCATCTAATTGATTAAATGTAAAGGTCTTGGAGAAAGGCAGGAGAGATCTGCAGATTGAAGTCAATGTTCTAGCTAAGGAAATAAATAATGTTTACCAACGGTTTATTGTAACTTCCTTGCATATGTACTTTATTCCATGCATATTAAAATAAAGAATGCCTTAACCATTTTTTGCAACTCTTTTTAAACTGAGCTAATTAGTTCATATTACAAGACTCTTTTTTCCCCACCAGTGTACGAAGGGTGATTGATAAGATCGTGGCTTAAGGTAGAAGACGTCAATGTTAGAAAACCGAGCACATTTATTTTTCAACATAGTCCCCTCCTACATGTGCACACTTAGTCCAGAGGTTGTGGAGCGTATGGATCCCTTCTTTGTAGAAGTGGTCCACAGCAGGGCTGATTGATAAGTTAGGGTAGAGGGAGATCAGTTATACAGCTCTTGTTACATGCACGTGCAGTTAACTCTTGAGTGAAAATGCTGAAAGTCTGAAGTTAATAACTCATCTCCTTCTACCTTAGGCCATGAACTTATCAATCACCCCATGCTGTGGACCACTTCTAGAAGTCCAAGACTCCAACTTCTACAAAGAAGGGATCCGTATGCTCCACGACCGCTGGACGAAGTGTGTAAATATAGGAAAAATAAATGTGCTAGGTTTTCTAAAACTGACTCCTTCTACCTTAGGCCACAAACTTATTAATCACCCCTCGTATTTCACTTTATACTTTTCTGCTTGAAATTTCATCTGGCGTCTTGTCTATTTCACCATTCTGTATTGTTGCAGCCTGTTACTAACTTCATTTGAATTTGCAGAATTTGACATTACACCCTTTACTCCCCAACTCACGTCACTAATGCATTTCAAAAAGAACAGTTGGCCCCAAACCAGACTCCGACGCTACTGCAAACGTCCCTCCAGGATGAAAAAACTAATCGTGTTCTGCTTTCCACAGTTCCTTAATCCCGTATGAATTAATGTTACTGCTAACAAATCTAAATAAATGACAAACTTTGAAAATTAATTTGCATATAAAGTGTCAATATCGTTAATGATCTTTCATCATCAAAAGCTCTCAATTCAGTCAAGTGTAATTTCCCTTCTATAATCTATAATGACTTACTTTTTAAAACATCTCTGATGCACTTCAAACAAGAGACCCCTTTCACAAATCAACCACAGATGCACACACAGGCATGGACAAAATAAGTGAAAGTTTGTGTCAGCTAATCTTGTAAAGTTCACTTTTATCAGCTCTTCGTGCTAGCTGTCTAAAATCTTACTTCTGTGAGATTTGTTGTTCCTTACTGCTCTATGTCTCCTTATATAATTAAGCAGCTTGGGAGCTGAAACAAAGTGGCCCATTGTGACCCACACCAGACATTTATGTATTCAGCACATGCAACTCTTCAGTCTCTTCAATAGAAGCCTCAGTAGCTAAGTAAGCTAGGCCATTATGAATCAGCAAGCTGTTTAATTCCACCGTAATTTATCCATTGAGATCACACTCATTTAATTCAAACCAGTACAGGCAACCTTTATGTAATCCAAAATTATGTACACATCATACTTTTCCACATCAGTGAGTCATTACAAGTTAAACAAGATGATTTCCAAATATCCTTCAGGGTACTGAAGGAATGTCACATTGCCAGAGGCGTCACGTTTTAGATGAAAGTAAGTGTAAAACGATCGGACGGCTCAGCCCGATCCCGGATCGACTTCCTCTTCCTGTCAGAGCCCCTCACGGTCAGAACCACCCACGTCACGCCGGTGTTCTTCTCTGACCACTGCCTCCTGCGAGCCACCTGCCACCTACGGGAGGACCGGAAGGCAGGGAGGGGGATGTGGAAGTTGAATGTCAAGCTGCTGACCCCAGAGAGCATCGAGGAACTAGAGAAGGAGTACACAGGTTGGAGAACCTTGAAAGCCTTCTTTGATTCCCCAGTTCACTGGTGGGAAGCCACCAAGGAGAACATCAAGAGGTTCTTCATCCGCAAGGGCATCCAGAGAGCAAGGCAGGGGCAGAGGGAACTGCGTAAACTCCAGACACAGTTGCAGCAACTCCTTCTTCTGCAGTCGAGGGGGGTGGATGTCAGGGAGGAACTGCGGGAGGTGAAGGGCCGGCAGGCCCAGCACTTTGCCACCGAGTCCTCCAAGATCATCTTCCGATCGAGGGTCCAAACCGTGGAGCAGGACGAGACGTGCTCACGATTCTTCTTCCAAAAGGTGCACAGGGGGAGCTCTGTGATTCACAACCTTATGGAAGAGGACGGCTCAGTCGCGTCCTCGCAGACAGACATACTGAGGATCTGCAGGTCCTTCTATGCCGGTCTGTACGGAGAAAAGGCCACAGACTCCACAGCCTCCCGCAGCTTCCTGTCGTCTATCACACAGGTCTTAGACGACGGCAAGCGGGAGAGTCTGGAGCAGCCACTGACCCTGGACGAGCTGACTGGCTCCGTCCGTTCCTTTGAGTCGGGTAGGACTCCCGGAAGCGACGGCTTACCGGTCGAGTTGTATTCGGCTCTGTGGAACCGGATGGGCCCCGACCTGCTGGAAGTGTACAACACTACGCTCCTGGCAGGCAGCATGTCAGAATCCATGAGGAAGGGCATCATCACCCTCATCTACAAGCAGAAGGGGGAGAGGGAAGACATTAGAAATTGGAGGCCCATCTCACTCCTGAATGTGGACTACAAGATCCTGTCCAAGGCTGTCGCCAACAGGGTCAAGTCTGCACTGGAGCAGGTGATCCACCCGGACCAAACCTGTGCTGTACCGGGCAGGAAGATCTCAGACAGCCTCGCGCTGCTGAGGGACACCATCGCCTACGTGCAGGACAGGGGGGTGGACACCTGCCTGGTCAGCTTGGACAAGGAGAAAGCCTTCGACAGGATATCGCACACGTACATGGCGGATGTACTCTCCAAAATGGGATTTGGGGAGGGAATCCGGAATTGGATCAAATTGCTCTACACGGACATTTGTAGCGTAGTCCAGGTCAATGGGTAGGAAACAGACAGCTTCCCCATCAGGTCTGGAGTCAGGCAGGGCTGCCCTCTCTCCCGTCTTGTTCGTATGCTGCATAGAACCCTTTGCTGAAGCCATCAAGAGGGATGGGGGCATAAGAGGGGTAACGCTGTCAGGCAGCGGAGGGACACAAGTCAAAACCTCCCTGTACATGGATGACGTCACCGTCTTCTGCTCCGATCCGAGGTCAGTTTGCAGGCTGATCAGCATCTGCGAACAGTTCGAGCAGGCGTCAGGGGCCAGGGTCAACCGCACCAAGAGCGAAGCCATGCACTTCGGCAACTGGCCTGACCGATCCAGCGTCCCCTTCACCATCAGGGCTGATCACGTGAAGGTGTTGGGGATCTGGTTCGGAGGGGCCGAGGCGTGCAACAAGAACTGGCAGGAGAGGACTGCCAAGGTGAAACAGAAACTAGGACTGTGGGGAGGGCGCTCCCTATCGATAGCGGGCAAGAACCTGGTCATCAGGTGTGAGGTGCTCTCAGGGCTGCTGTACTTGGTGCAGGTGTGGCCATTCCCCCACTCCTTCAGCTCAGAAATCACCCGAGCCGTCTTCAGATTCGTCTGGGGATCCAAGATGGAGTGGGTCAGACGGACCACCATGTACAAGTCCCTGGACAATGGGGGCAAAAACGTCCCGAGTGTTGCCCTCACCCTGATGGCCAGCTTTGTGTGTGGCTGCATCAGGTTGTGTGTGATCCCAGGTACGTGGGCACCAAGTACCACTACGTGCCCAGGTTCTACCTGTCGCCCTGGCTACAAAGGATGGGTCTGGCCCCTTTCCCGCGCAACACCCCTGTCAGCGGGTCGTTGCTACCATACCTGTCCTTCGTAGAGAAGTTCTTTCAGGTCAACGCCTTTGACCACAGGGTCATCAGGCAGTGGTCAGCACGTAAGGTCCTGCAGGCACTGCAGGAGAAGGACGTGATGGACACAGTGGGGTGGTTCCCTGTGCAGACTGTCCAGTTCATCTGGCAAAATGCCTCATCGCCAGACCTCACCAACAGGCACCAAGACCTCACCTGGCTGGCGGTGAGAGGGGCCTTCCCAGTCCGATCCCTCCTGTACACCCGGAATGTCGTCTCCACACCCCTCTGCCCACGGGAGGACTACAGAGAGGAGGAGTCGGTGACCCACCTCTTTGCACACTGTGGGTTCGTGGAGAAGATGTGGAGGAGGATGGAAGGGGCAGTGTCGAGGTTCATCCCCAGAAGCTGCGTAACAGAGGGCTCTCTGATCTACGGGCTGTTCCCGGGGACGCACACGGAGACCAACATCCGGTGCTGCTGGCAGATCATCAACTCGGTCAAAGACGCTCTTTGGTTGGCCTGAAACTTGATGGTCTACCACCACACGGAGATGTCAGTGGGGGAATGCTGCCGACTGGCACATTCTCGGCTGCAGGAGTACGTGCTGAGGGACGCACTCAAACTCGGTGCAGCCACCGCAAGGGCCCGGTGGGGAAGGACCACAGTCTAGGTTTCTTCTCCCGTGGGAGTTGAGGGGTAGGGGGCTTGGGGGTATACACCCTGAATGTAAATATGAAAGAACAAAGTGCCACGTGGGTGGCAAAACTTTAGAACTTTGAAATTGTAAAGACAGTAATGGTACCAACTGTAAAGAATTGAAAGTCTTTGAATGGTTATTGTATATAATTTTATTTTTGAATATTTTGTTTTATAAAAAAAAGCATGTGCACGTATTGTACTTGGTGCAAACACGTAGTCCCATGACACCATTAAAAAATAAGTAGGGGTGATAACCACCATCTTCTGGCGATCTTTATCTATCAACCAATAGTTCCAAATGGCGTTACCCCCATTTTATTTAACATAGAATATTACAATGCAATCCAGGTCCATGTCCTTAACTCATCTGCCTCTACCACAAACCCAGCAGTCATCACTCAGTGTAAAAAACGTACCTCTTACATCCCCCGTATACTTCCCTCCAAATCACCTTAAATTATGCCCCCTTGTATTAGTCATTTCTGCCCCTGGAAAGGTCATTGGCTGTCTGCTCAATCTATCCCTCTTATCATCTCTATCAAGTCACCTCTTTTGTGGCACGTCACGTCATGAAAATTGACTGGCATACTGCTTGTTACACTTTGCTGACATCAAATAGGTGTGCGTCTTTTTGTGTACAAGTTTGACATTTTAATTAACAGAGTGTTCTTTGCAAATTTCCCAAGACCTACTTGCTAATATTAGCAAGTAGTTAGTAGATGCAGATGCATCAGCAAACATGTTAACAATAATTGAAGAATGAGGCTACATGCCTCATCATTCAACTCTTTGGAATAGTACAGGACAACTTCTAGAGGTTAATATACTATTCCAGTAAAAGTTCATTGCAACATTAAGATGGAATATAATCTTGGATGTGCTGATGAAATGTGACTTTATAAGCTGGGTCTGTATTGGTAAGTAAACTATTGACATTTAACGCTTTCCAAATGTGCTCTAATTCTATTTTAAGATTTTACAGTTGAACCATAAAATACTTGGCCTCGTCTAAGTTATGTAGAATATAAAGGCTTTAGTTGGATTTTGTCTTCAGACATACAAACCTGAAGAATCTCACCAAATTGAAGGGTAACATTTTGTAAAGTGTAATAGATTTTGTTTGCTGTATATATTATTGAGCAATTTAGCCAAAAGCAGATAGAAGATAAACAATGAAATCTGTTGTCAAAATTAAATTGTATGTGTTCATAATATTTTCATAATGTTTTAAATACATCACACAGAGTTTATTGAAAGATTACACAAACAATATCATTTATGTATTGGTGGAAGAGCTAAATGAAAATATTTATTATCCAGCGATTTGGTAAAGATCTAGAACTTGCTGGCTGAAAGGGTAGTAGAGACAAAAACCTTCATCACATTTACAAAGTACTTGCGATATTCAAAGGATATGGACTCTGTGTTGGAAGGAGAGTGAGTGTAGGCTGGGCAGCTCTTCTTGACCTGAACAGATATGTTGGAACAAATGGCTTCTTAATATGTCAGATTTTCTACAATCCCTGGTAGATATCAGGTAATAAATATTGCTGCTATTTCTTCACCCATTTCTTTCCCTATATGTTTCTTCAATTCAGATCATACAATGTCCTATGAAGGAATTTCTGCATGACTACCGCCATTTTCCAGCCTAAATTTAGCCTTCATCAGCTTAACCCCAGAGTATCTCCAACCAGCATAAACCTTTGCTTCTCTGAGTGCCCTGTCATACTGAACTTGTGACAAGTAATTTGAATGGTTTGCAGTCAATTAAAAGATTACCTTTAACAAGGCTTTGTCTAACCTCAATCCATAGCTCACTTTGTTGTGGGAGCAGTGGGAAGGAAGGAAGAAGAAAGCTATCATTTCCCAACTGGTCAAGGGATTTGAACTTTATCATAAAGTGGGTTTAAATAAATGTGAGCGACACCCCAAAACAGGGGTTCCCAACCTTTTTAAATGCCATGGACCGATACTTTTAAGTGAGGAGTCCATGGCTCCCCAGTTGAGGACCCCTGTCCTAAAGAATCTCATCCAAGAGTGACTGTAGATGCTGGAAATCTGGAGAAGCACACACAAAACACTAGAGGAGCTCAGCAAGGCAACAACAGGTATGGAGGAAAATGAACAGTCAACATTTTAGACAGAGACCTCTCATTTAAGTATAAAGAGATCATCCATTAAGGCAAAAATATGGCAAAATGTCTTTTCTACTCTTCTCATCAAAGGGGAGTGGAATTAATACTGAATACAGTTGATTCCAGTTAATTGGTCATTGGTTAATCACTTATTGGGACAACTCAGAAACTAATTGAGAAAATAACTGGGATTCCCTTCATTTATTTGGGACACCATGCTGCATGCGTGCACTTCCATGGTCGTTAGACACACCACCACACTTTCAGCAAAGTTTTTAAATTGTATCAGTTGTATGCGTGTTCAAAGAGCGATTTTTGTCACTTATAGTTAGCAAGAAATAAAACAGACAATTTAGAATTGTTTTGCTCTCTTCACTGCAGTTTAAAGCATTCATACTTGTGAGTTGCCAGAAATAGCTGGGAGTAAAAATGAAATGGTTTCACTGCTTCAAGAAGTTAGAAATTATGAAGAATTGGAGGACACAATCATTAACTGCAATTGTATAAAAGCAGTGCATTATCCCCACTAGCTATCTGGACCAATTTTGTTCATTTACAGCCAAAAGAATGGGAATTCCACTGTTGATAAATATTAGGAATTGATACAGTTTTACAGTACTGCAGTAGTGTTCTAATTTGTTCTGTATTTTATTTAAATATATTTTTAACTATTTCCATGAACCTTCAGATCTAAATGTACTGGTCTTGGTGTGGCCCAACTAATTGGAATCCTCTATTTTTTTTTAAAAAAGGCAGAGCTAGGTAAATTTTTGGTTGGCTTAGATTTATAGATTCAAGATTGGTTAATGTCCTTTACACTTGTATTCAGAAAATGAGAACAAATTAATTATTACTCTGGATCCGATGCACCTCAAAAAGCACACAAAAGATAAAGAACACAGTAATAACAACAAAATATGAAAACACAAGATAGTTAAGTGATACTAGGCTGTACATAAGATGACTAACGAAATAATAAAGTAGTGATGGAGTTAGTGGGCAAACATTTTAATCAGCTTGAATGCAAATTAGCAATGATTTTTACAGAACAGAGAAGTCTGCAGGAAACAAGATCCCTCACTCTGCTTCTCATTTGCATTTTCAAATGTGCGTTCACTACAAAAGCTACAGCGAATGCCTCAAAGCCAGAGAACTGACTTAGTGATTCATTTTTACATCAAATGTCAAATGTTGAACTTTGCAGGCATTTGCTAGCTCTGACAGCATCAATATTGTAAAAATGTTATTGTTTAAAATATGATCAGAGGTGACTTAAAAATACAATTTTCAATTAAAACCTTGAAAACTCAAGCATGTCAAACACTTTATTAAATGCTAACAATTAGAAGTCTAATCCAGGTTGGCAAGATATTAGGTTGAGCACCAATTATAAATGATCAACAAGAGCCAGTCCATTTTTTAAATTCCTTTCTTTTCAGAATGAGCTGTTAATCATATTATCCAGGATTCCAGTGAGGATCAGTGGGCTGATATTGTGGCTTTTGAGTTTGCTACTAACAATTTTATTTCAGCACTATCAATTAATAAGAACCCTGCTACTCCCTCTGTCCTGTTCATCCACAGCATTCTTTAATGCAAACCATAACAAAATGTGTGGGCAATATTTATAAAGAGCAAGGCTTATGTTAAAATATTTAACAAAATGCTTATTAACATGGAAAAGTGTTTCTTTAGGTTTTTTCCGTGTTCATATTTTAATGCTTGTAACTTATCTGATATACTATAGTAAAATTCTACTTTTGTGCATTCCAATGATAATTATGATAAAAACAGAATTTCATTTATGCAGCCTGCACATTTTAAGCTGGAGATCTATTAAAATGTATTTAATTTTTCTTGATTGAAAATCCCTAAGCAACAGTATGAGAAAGTTAACATTTTGCTTGTTCTACAATGAGGCACTTTGGTTATTGTATCATGGCAATTAGTGACAGAATGTGGGTTTTGTTCTCACGACAAGCATTGCTGTCCTTCATATATGGAGGAAAAGGTGATAAAGCATGTCATTCATTAACACAGCAATTCAGCATCTTGCTTGGACACTGCTGTGGAATGGATTACACTTTCCTTCCCAGATATTAATCTAGCTTTAAAAAGATCCAAATAGTTTCTTGATCAACACACCTGAAACTGGCCTATTTAAAAATATATAAATTTAGTTAATCAAATGCAAATTTTATGGATGTCCATAATGGAATATGAATTTTTATCTCCAGTTTATTAGTTAACACCGCTGAATTGACCCTGTCACCATTTCCACAGTATAAATTTTATTCCTGGCACATCCTTGAGCAGTAACAGTGGCAGATATGAACTACATTTAAGGGTTTTGTGACAAAGAAACACATTGCTTATTAGGTATAGTCTACAATTAAACAGAACAATTCACATAAGTGTAAATTTTTTATTTGGTAAAAGACAACCTACATTGTTCCAAATGTTATTGAATTTACTGAAAAGCTATATACTTTTAAAGTATAACAATATTCAAATATCACATTTTGGTATCTTTTTCACAATACAAAAGAATGTTGATTAGGTTCTAAAAAACAAATCAAACTTAACTGAACTTCACAGTACTCCATTTCAGTATCAATACTAGATTCATTTTTAGGCAGATTTTTTAACTTCAAAGATTAAAGCTGTTAAGATTCAGCAATAAACCTTGTACAACAGCAGTATAACATTTTATTACCGGGTGGAATGAATGAACCTAGAATTCAACTGAAGCTTATCTAGAAAAAAAGTGAACTTGACTCAGAAACATTGCTTTTAACAATTTTAGCAGCTTATGTAGAAAATTTATGGAGGTAAACTATTACAGCAAAGTCACAAGATATTCAGGGCATTAAAGAACCCGCATACAAAATTTGCAACACAATTACATAGGTCAAGTCGACCCAATGAACGAGTTTGGTTTGTACTACAATTTAAATCATAACCACTAGATCCTAGAACCTCTGGTGCTTCTCTGTGCATCTACGAATAACAACCAAACTATGTGCAATCATATGCAGGGGACCAGCCCGACAATTTGTTTAGAACCAATAATTCAACATTATTTGTAATATATTTTTTTTAAATGGATACCCTGTTCGTTCTTAATCTAGATGGAAAGAATAGTTATGACTTCCAGTAATAGTAAAGACTACAGTGTGCAAAATTCTCAGAGCATAATCTTAGTGATCCAGTGATTCAACTAAATTTGGAAGTTGTAAAAATTTTTTGGAAGCACTAGGAGGTACCTAACCCAGTCAAAGTGTAGTACTGCTCTTTCTAATGCAAGTAACCACTTAGTTTGAGGAACAATAATGTCTTCATCTTTATCTTCATAAAATGGAACAACCAACACATTGGCCACAGATCAAATATATGTTGAAAAAAATCTGAAAACCCCCTGAGATATTGGGATTTCACTCCCATATTCTATTTCACATTAGAAGTTCTAGCCTTATTAGAAATCAAGATCCATGTCTGAAAATAATAACATGAACTTTTCAAATGATTTGATTAAAAATTATGGAGCAGTAACAAGACAAAAATATGTTGTAAATGTCACATATTTGATGGTGTTGTTTTTTCTTTATACTGGTTTTCTGCTGCTGACCAAAACCATTCTGGATAGTTCAACAGAACCTGCTATTGTCAGTTAGTGGTTATTTCGCACACTCAAGCCTACAACCATACAAGAACCAGGTGTGCACTTTTAAGATTTGCTAATGAACTAGACCGACTCCTTTCTCTAATCATCAGAGAATCTCTTATTTTAAGAACTACCGGTAAATGCTTAAGCGCAGTATTTTATCTTTGGAAATCCCAAACTGAAATACTGGACATTCCAAATATGACTTCAAATTCCAGTTACTTGAAAGTAGATACTTAAAAATAGAGGGACAACAAATTGAATCTGACTCTTCCGGATGTTTTAGAAAACGTTTCAGAGTATATATTACCGTACATTAAAAAACAATAAGACATTTTCTCTGAAATTCAAGGCAAAACCTGCAGCAAAAAGGTACAACAGCTTCTTTCAGATGGATGTTTTCTCAGTGAGAACCAAGATAGTATGAAAGTGTAGAAATCTCACAAAAAGTGTGAACAAACATTTCATTGCCTGTGGAAGGGGTGTGGGGAGGGGGTGGGGGAAAAACTGTTATGTCTAGGGAGGTTTTCAAGATTAGTCTTCAAAACTATCCTGAAAAACAAACCAAAATAAAATATTAAGTTACAAGATGCATACAACTCAGGGCTTATAACTTTGCCTTTTCCCCCAAATCACATTAGACTATTCACTGGCATATGGAAAATTAGCAACTATGAAACCAAACAGCTGTAATTTGTCTGGACAATGTAGCAGCATAACTCATTCTAATTTGTTTTCACTGTAAACTTGAGAATGCCAGGAGCAGAAATCATACTAATATTTATCTTGGAAACAATTAGCATGGCCCATCCTGATAAAGATTCAAGTTACCACTGACCAGAAATCAAATTTGAAATTTTCTAATTGTCTCATCCTTGTGCCAAGTTTTTAAATTATAGTTACACAACATGATGGTATGCCCAGATGCTGCAAGACTACTTTATGAATATGAAGCACCAGGTTCATTTTCATGCCTAAAGTGCTGTTGTATTTAGAATGTGGAGTATTATGCACTTCAATGGAAAACAGGCAGAAATAGCTGCATAAAATCTAAACTGTCATGTATTAGGAAGGAAAGAATAAATTAAAAAATTTATGAAGAAAATAAATTTCCAGGCACGGCAAGTGTGTACTTCCATAAACTCAACTGGTAACTGGGAGGTAATACCTTTTTGCTATGGTATAGAATGAAGGATGGAGAAAGCTGTAGCTACCAGAACCCAGTATATAGTGATGTATTTCTCTCAAAATATTTGAGAATAATTATTGTCTCAAAATAATTGTTGCTCTTATAACCTTCCAGATGATATGACAATATGTGCTTGTTTTGAACAGAACCAAAAGAGGAAAAAGTATGTCACCTGTAGTAATTAAACACCGCCCGATTTATCCTCAAGGATTTTACAAAAATGTGTAACAGGAAAAAAAAATTCAAGTACAGTGCTGGACAAGTCATGCAGCTGAATACTTAACTACTTTTCAATGTTTAATAATCTAATTTAAATACCGGGAATAAATTATAACAGCTGCATCAATCCTTTGGAGATAGAAACTCAAGTGCAGAAGCATTTCAAAGATGACAACAAAACCACAGTATAGATATTTTCAGCACTCTTTGAACCCATAAAAAATTGTTGCCACCCTCAAAGGGTTAAATACACAATATGCTCTGAGAAAAGTGAACTACCTTTTTGGGAAAGTTGCCTATTTCTCATTTTTTTAAAAAAAAAAATCTCTTCAGTACACGTCCTCCTTCAATGAAAGTCCAGTTATACTACAGCTATTTCTTCATTCACTCTAGTTTCTCTTCAAAATTTCAAGCATTGCCAAAAGCATCTGAGCATCTCCAAATTCTGTGACAGTAATTAAATCCATCAAATAATACTTTTTCTTCATTGCTTAGCTCTCATCACTCTTCCTATTCCATATAATGATGTAGCAATGATAGTGTAAACTATAAACAACATTTATCTTGGTTAATCCTAGATAAGCATCTTTGTCCCATAGTCAAATTTATTCTTAACTGATTGTGCAACTACAGTTGAAGGTAGAAACGAGTCATTTTTATGCTGGTGCTAGGGCCTTTGAAAAGTTACCTGTAAAAGAAAAAAAATCAATATTAAATACACAATTAGATTTAAAATATGAGTTTTATCTATTTTTTAAAAAGTTGACATATATTCTTACATTCACGTTAATCAAGATAAACCAAATTAGTATACTAGTCAAAATTAGTTAACCTACTTATTAACACATTTCAACAATTAATTTCCAGGTCATGGCATTTTAAAAAAAAGCTTTACATGTGTGATTCAAAGATTTGTTGTGGTGGAATTGGTTGTAATTCACGAGCATCAGGAAAGAAAAAAAAAATTCAGATGATGGACATCTGACATAAACACAAAAATGTTGGAAACACTCAGTACATCAAGTATCATTTATTCAGATGGAGAGTATCAAAATTGAAAACATCTCTTTCTCTTTCCATGATTGCTAGCTGACCTGCTCAGTGTTTTTAATTGTTTTGTTTTTATTTCATAGACATTGGCGCTATTCTCACAAAAAGATGCAGCTGCAATCTATGGCCTAGAGAAACTGATCACTAGGGCTGTAGATAAGTGGGAGGTAGGGGTGTGGGGATAACCAAATGGCTGTTAGGGCTCTGCTGAGGTATAAGACAAGGAGATATCAGACTCCACTGACAACCAGAACCACTCAGGAAGGAATGGAGTACCAAAGAAAAAGGGAGCATTTCCAATTAGAGTCAGTGCAAATTGAAGACTTTTTTTTTTACTAAAAACACACAGAATTCATTAAAAAAAAAAGCTGAATTAAAGGCACAGAGAAATGAGTGGATATAACACAATAGCTATTACAGAGATGTGGTTGCAAAATCAACAAGATTAGAATTAAATATAGCAGGATACATAAATGTTAGAAGTATCCCAAGTGAAATAAAAGGAATGACCATGAACATGGGACAAAAATCAGAGTGGAAGAATATTAACTAGGAAAGCTAAGCACAACTCATGTGGGTTGCTGAAACAGTAAGGGCATGAAACAATTACAGGCTCCAAACTGTTAATGTGGGACATATCTGTACAAAGGTCAGAATCGGAGTCAGACCATAAGACACACGAGCAGAATTAGGCCATTTGGCTTATCGAATCTGCTCCAGCATTGCCGATCCATTTTTCCTCTCGGCTGCAATCTCCTGCCTTCCCACCAGTATCCCTTCATGCCCTGACCAGTAAGATTCATTATCACTGACATGTCATGAAATTTGTTGTTTTACAGCAAATGTGCAAAGTATTACACAAAAATCGCTATAAATTAAAATATAAAAACAAACAAATAAATAAATGGTGTAAAAAGAGAGCAAAGTAGAGGGGTAATGTTCATGGACCATTCAGAAATCTTTTGGCAGAGGCGAAGAAGTTGCTCCTAAAACATTGAGTGTGCAAGATCCTGCACTTCCTCATTGATGGTAACAACTAGCAGAGGGCACGTCCGAAATGGTGCGAGTCTTTCATGTTGGATGTCACTTTCTTGAGGCATCACCCTTTGAGGATGTCCTTGATTTGGGGGGGGAAAGAGAGGAGGACCAGTACCCATGATGGAGCTGGCTCAGTTGACAACCTTCTGTGGCTTTTCCAATCCTGTGCATTGCTGCCTCCATATCAGACGGAGATGCAAACAGTCTGATAGCTCTCCATTGTACTCTGTAGAAATCTGCTAGAGTCTTTGGTGATGTAACAGACCCCGAATGAAATATTGCCACTGGTAAGCCTGCTTTGTAACTTCATCAACATGTTGGGCTCAGGATAGATCTTCAGAGACACTGACACTCAGGAACTTGAAGCTGCTCACACTTTCCACTGCTGACCCCTCAATGAAAACTGTTGTGTTCTCCTAATTTACCATTCCAGAAGCCCACAATCAATTCCTTCATCTAAACGACATGGAGTGCAAGGCTTTTGTTGTGACACCACTTAACCAGCTGATCTATCTCACTCCTGTGCACCTCCTTGTCACCATCTGGGATTCTGCCAACAGTTGTTTCATCAGTAAAGTTAGAAATGACATTTGAGCTGTGCCCAGCCACAGACACGAATGTAGAGAGTTGGGCAGCGGGTTATTCATGCATCCTTGAGCTATGCGAGTTGATTATCAGTAAAATGTTATTTCTGACATGCACATACTGTGGAATCCTGATAAGGATTTCAAGGAGCCAGCTATAGAGGGAAGTATGAAATTTGTTGATTAGTATTGAGGAGATCAGGGTGTTGAACACTAACCTGTAATCAATAAACAGCAGCCTAATGTATGCACAGCTGTTGGGTGGGTGATCCAAAGATGAGTGAGATCCAATGAGACCGTATCTACTGTAGAACTGTTATGGTGGTAGGCAAATCACAGTGGCTCCAGCAGGAGTTAATTCTAGTCATGATCAACATCTCAAGGCACTTCATCACAGCAGATGTCAGTGCTACTGGGCTATGATGGTTGAGGCAGCTCACTCTACTCTTCCTGCGCACCAGTACGACTGATGCTATTTTGAAGCAGGTGGGAACCTCCAATTTCTACAGTGAGAGATTGAAAATGTCCTTTGACCACTCTTGCCGGTTGGTTGGCACAGGTTTTCAGTGCCCAACCAGGTACACCATCTGGGCCCGACACCTTGTGATGTTTCACTCTCTTGCCTGTGAGATACATACATCAGGGTTGCCATACGTGGCAGGGATTCACACAGTATAGTTCTATTCTCCCTTTCCAAAGCATGCATAAGAGGCATTCAGCTCATTGGGGAGTGAAGCATCAAAGCCATTCATGATGTTAAGCTTCACCTTATGGGAAGTAATGGTCTACAAACCCTGTCATAGCTGACATGCATCTGATTTTGTCTCTAACTTCACTCAGAATTGCTTTTTTTTTCTTAAGATAGCCTTCCATAGGTCATGCCTGAACTTCTTGTAGATCACCAGTCTTAAACACCACAGATCTACTCCTCACCAGACTGTGAATCCGTTGGTTCATCTATAGCTTCCTGTTTGGGCATGTCCAGTATGCTCTCGAAGGCACACATTCATCCACACAAGTCTTGATGAAGTAGAGAACAACTGTGGTATATTCATTCAGATCCAAATATGGTCCAATCCACAATTTAAAGCAGTCCTGTAAGCACTCCTCTGCCTCCTTTGATGATACATTTACACTCCTCAGCAATGGAACTGCAGTCCTCAGTCTCTGCTTATATGCCATGAAGAGAAGTATAGCCAAGGTGACCGGATATGCCAAACTGCAGGTGTGGGTTGGCACGGTAAGCATTCTTGATGGTAGCTGATCGGAAACATATCTATTATATTTCTTGAAGCTGGAACTAGTTGTAGATAAATGAGAACCGGAATTTATTTTTATTTTTTTAAAGTGCCACATGTGGCTATTATTTAGAATAAGTGGGATTTGTGGTTTTATGTATGCAGTTAAAGACAAAATATAGATCCAAAGTAAATAGTCGATTTTCAAGTTTGGAGGCTAAAAGTGGTTGGCTGCTATTAGGATCTATGTTGGGGCCAATGTTCATAATCTATATTTATATTAGGGTACCAAGTATAATACTTCCAATTTTACTGGTGATACAAAGTTGGACTAAAAGTGAGAGATGTGATAAAGATGCAGAGAGGCTTTAAATGGGTTTTAATGACAAAAAGTGAGGCATTATAAATAGAAAACAAACATGATACAAGACCTCAAGGTGTACCTGAAGCTGGAGCAGAGAGCTCCTGTTTTTCAGGCTCCTGTGGAGGATTTGGCACAATTTCTTCATTCATTTCTGTCGCCATAAATTCATGAACTGCCTTCTCTATCTGAGGTTTGAATATGTGATATAGCTTCGGATCTACAACCTGAGAAATAATTCTGTCCACGCCAGCTTCCAACATTCCTGATCTGTGAGATGCAAATGTAATTAATTTTAGTATACTCATGAAACAAACTTTCTCAGAATCAAATTTTCATATGAAAGAATGAGGACAATTCCATGCAGAAAAATTAAAATACCTAACATCACCATGTCATTTGTAACACACAACCAAAACCAATGTTACAAAAACTTCTTGTAGCTGTGAACAGAGTTTTGGCAAAAAGCTGAGCACATAATAAAGATGTATTGGAAACTAAAAGCATTCAACAGTTTATCAAACCCAGCTCAGTGCTTTTTATGGCTACTGTCGGAGATCTACATAACTGGATTCAAAACAAAAATTATAATACACAAATTATAAGAAAGGAGTTTTCAGTAGAGGTTATTAGGGCACAAGATGGTAAGCAACACTTTCTACTTTTGAATACCAGATTAAAAAAAAGAAATGCTACTTCAACTAAAAGAAAGAAAATTTGCAGTTAATCTCAAAAGCACAATTCAAAACAAAATCCAATTTGGCCTACATAAATCTTTAAGTTTTAACTAGACCATGGTTAGACAAAGCTTAAAAATAATAAAACTCAAAATTGACTCCTTTGTACATTTGTACAAAAAGCAGCAATTCAATGAAAAGATTAATTTGGTCAAAGGTTATAATATATTTTTACATATCTAACTCCTCTCCCCATTCCTTAACCCTCTCAACAAATGCCCCTTTGTTGAAGTAATTAGCCAGCTCAAAAATGTGCAGATACCATTACAGCACAAGTAACAGCAAAAAATGCAAGCGAGGAAATTTAAGGAAAAAAATGCCACTGTGATGCTTGATATTGGAGCAAATCAAAAACTGTACTGCTGGAAATACAAACCAAACACAAAATGTTGGAAAAGCACAGCAGGTTAAGTGGCAACAGTTAATGTTTCAAATGAGCAACCCTTCATCAAACAAGCTCTATGTTTAAGATTCATCAATTTTGTATGAGAAAAAATATTAAAAAGTACCAAAGTAATTTGTGTGCTAACAATTAAAAGTAAAACTTTGAATTCAGTAAAGGTTCAGTAAACCCTTTAAAACCGTTGCGTTTTTCCTATTAACCTAAAAATTCCTGCTAAGCCCTTACAGAAATTTAAACATGGATGATATTCTGCATGCCTGTTACGCTGAATAACAATACAACTAAACACTGCTGCATTACCTTTGATGGCAGGACCAATCAACATGTTTTGCTTTGAACTTAAAAAGAAATTAACAATTCTATAGAGCTTAATTAATGTACTCACTTACAGACCCTTTGTCGAAGCTCATTACGCAGCTGATTTTTGTTAAGGCTTGGATTCCACTCATGATTAGCCAAATGATTGGAGACAAAATTATCAACTCGCTGTCTGAGGTTCTGATATGCTGGCTACATAAAATTGGATTTAAAAATGTTAATAGTTCAAATATTTATTTATGCACAAACATGCTTCTTCCCAAAGTCTTAGAAAACTCACAACCAATACAAAGCCTTCCCCTCCCCATACAGCACATAGTTTGCATGTTCTCCCTGAAACTTGCGAAGTTTTCTTAGGGTTTTAGGGGGCCTTGCTTTCCTCTCACCTCTCAAAGATGACCTAATGAATAGGTCAATTGGCCACTGTGAATTGCCCCTGGTGTGTAGAGATGAGTGGCAGAATCTGAAGTAAGTCGATGTGGTCGAGGGAAAATAATGACTCGGGCCGGTTTCTGAGCTGTATAAATATCACATGTCGCCCGAGACCAATAGAGATGTAAACCAGACAGCATTCAACAATCATCTTATTCTACATTTTAATCTAATAGAAATAGATGAGTTGGGAAATAAAACTCAACATCTGGCAACGTGGAACACAGCAGGCCAGGCAGCATCTTTAGGAAGAAGTACAGTCGAAGTTTCGGGCCGAGACTCTTCAGCATCTGCAGATTTCCTCGTATCTGGCAACGTGCTTGAACTGTTGGATGAATTTTTATAAATATGTGATATTTGTGCCTCCCACATAGATGAAAATATTGGGCTAAGATTTAACAGGATATTCACATTCCCACAATGTTATCACTAGCTTGGTTGCGTGAGCTTTATCAGATCAAAACAGATGGCTTTAGGTCAAATTTCAGACATCCTCAGTAAATGGTGACAGCTCTAAATCTTGGGTTGACGTCCAGCAAGGATACTGGTCTGCCTGGTGACATGGCTGCCCCAATCAAAAACAGACAGGGATTTTTCCATCTTTGGTAATAATGCATCCAAAAAGGTACCTTGAACGTAACTGAGGAAAGCACAGGAATCATCTAGCAAGTCTCAGAGCTCACTATTTGTGAGAGTTTAAATCTGCCCAAAAAAAGATCTCAACAGACAACGTACATCTTGCTCTCTGCAGATATGCTTCTCAAGTGCTCATTGCTTTAAACAAGCTATCTTTTTTAAAATGAAAAAAGTTCTGACTTTAAATTCAGACTAGCTTCCTACAAGGGCAACAGAGCTGAACACTGCTTTAGAAATAAAACTGAATGCCAGACAGAAATTTTACTCTTATAATTTATATCTTATCTGCGAATTCACTAACCAAGTAACTTTTATAAATGTTTGACGTAAAAGCCATGCAGTGTAAATAAATACAGGGAGAGATTTACACACTTATGCAGTGGCTCCAAAATCATTTTATGGTGTTTTTTTAAAATACACACACAAAGTGTCAAAGAAGGATAAATACAACATTCGAAAGGGAGAACACCACATTTCTTGTTATGGTGGCTGCAATGGAGAATTAACAAATCAATCTACTTACAAGATGCAAAATTACTAATATTAAACAATATGTATTTCATTCCAAATTCCATCCAATCCAGAAAATTAGTGTAGCATAATTTAAATATATGATTTAATAATCACAATTCAGCATTTCTCTTGGGTTATTTTAAAATAGTCTTTCTGTAAAATATGAAAGTTAAAAAAAAGGTAATAAATTTCGCACCGTATTTTATTCACCCATATGCCATTTCAGATTTACTCAAACAATTTACAAGTAACCCACGTTGCTGAGTTCAATTATTGCTTGTTACATTGTGTCTGCTGTTACATCTTATTTAAACAATTCAGTCAGCACCCTGCAAGTTTTAAAAAATTTGTTTCGATAAAAAGGATTTCTACTTGTTAAAAATATGTAGGGCCTTAACATTTTGCTGAACATTTTCCACTATTTGCTGGGAAAACTTCACCGTCAAATAGAATTCATATCAGATGTCGACTGGATGGTTATCAGCAAACTGAGATGCAAAGCAATTCAGTGCCTCGGAGAATGATAAATCAGAAAAGCAAAGCAGTTTATACTGTCAGCTAAACTTTGCATTGAATCATTACATTCTGACAGCACTAATCCTATTCTTGCTTTAATAGCGAAGTTTAAAAGAAATATGTACAGCTATCATTTTAGTCACAAGACATGTAAAATTAATTCCTTTTATTTTGGATAATTTATGCAACAGAGCAGTTTGTTAGGTCCCAATCACAATTTCTTGACTGCTAGGCATTGGGAGAAAGTTCCCTGGGGTGGCTATCTCTAATATTCTTTCTCCAAGAATGTCAGTCATGGAGTTGAATACAGATGGAGGAAACAAAGCAGGGAGAAATGGCCCAAGGACCTCTCTTCCTCAAAAGCAATGGACAGCGAGTGTTTAAACACGTACAAACAAGCTGGAGGAACTCAGCAGGTCGGGCAGCATCCGTTGAAACGAGCAGTCAACGTTTCGGGCCGAGACCCTTCATCAGGACTGAAGAAGGAGGGGGCAGGGGCCCTATAAGGAAGGTGGGGGAGGGTGGAAGGTACCAGGTGAAAAACCAATCAGAGAAAAGATCAAGAGGCGGGGGAGGGGAAGCAGGGAGGGGATAGGCAGGAAAGGTGAAGAAGGAATATAAGGGGAAAGCATTATGGGTAGTAAAAGAAGGCAGAATCATGAGAGAGGTGATAAGACAGCTAGAAGAGGAGGAAGAGTGTAAGTGGGATGGGGGAAGGGAGAGGGAGGGAACTACCAGAAGTTGGAGAATTTAATGTTCATGCCAAGGGGCTGGAGACTACCCAGATGGTATATGAGGTGTTGCTCCTCCAACCTGAGTTTGGCCTCATCATGGCAGTAGAGGAGGCCATGTATGGATATATCCGAATGGGAATGTAAAGCAGAGCTGAAGTGGGTGGCAACTGGGAGATCCTGTCTGTTGTGGCGGACGGAGCGGAGGTGTTCAACGAAGCCGTCCCCCCATCTGCATTCGTTCTTGCCCATGTAGAGGAGGCTGCACCGGATGCAACAGATGACCCCAACAGTCTCACAAGTGAAGTGTTACCTCACTTGGAAGGACTGATTGGGGCCCTGAATGGTGTTAAGAGAGGAGGTGTAGGGACAGGTGTAGCACTTATGCTTGCAGGAATAAGTACCAGGTGGGAGATCTGTGGGGAGGGACTTGTGGACAAGGGAGTCGTGGAGCGAACGATCCCTGCGAAAAGCAGACAGGGGTGGGGAGGGAAAGATGTGCTTAGTGGTGGGGTCCTGTTGAAGGTGGCAGAAGTTGCAAAGGGTTCGGAGGTTGGTGGGGTGGTAGGTGAGGACAAGGGGAACACTGTTCCTGTTGTGGTGACGGGAGGATGGGGTGAGGGCCGAAGTGCGGGATATGGGGTGTTTAAACATCTGTGGAACTTCCTGGCGCCGGGAGTTGTCGAGGCAAAGTCATTGGGTACATTTAAGGCAGAGAATTATAGGTTCCTGATTGGCATGGGGGTTAAGGATTACTGAAAGAAAGCGAATATGGCTGAAAACGTCAGCCAAGACTGAACGGCATTGCAAACTCGATGGGCCAAATAGCATAACTTTGCTCCTATATTTTATGGTATATTTAAGGTAGAATGGACGAATGGGTTAAATGTTACCAGGGACTGGTAAGGAGTTGAAGCAACCATCAGATCAGCCATAAACTTAATTATTCAATGGTCGTATATGTTCTGCTCAAATTAATTTATACTCGCACGACCTGGAAATACCACAATAGAAGGATGGGGACCAAAGGACAATGGACTGAGGCCAGGGCAATGGGAGGAGGGAGAAGGCTGTACGTGAAGGACGGGACTGCCGAACTGGGCCGCCCCGAGGCCGAGGGCTCCGTAACCCTACCCGCACGGCAGCTGGAGGGGAGGGGTTTAACGTGAAGGCAGCGAGGCGACGGCCGACGTTGGCGCGGCTGGAGGTTCAGCACCGCCCGAGCTCCGCCGCTCCACAACCCAACCCGCGATGGCGTCACTTCCGACGGTCGGAGAGCCCCGCAACAGGCCGCCGGCGACCGGCGACCGGCAGCCGAGGAGGAGCGGGCCTAGGCCGGGGGCTGCCGTGCTCACCTTGGTGTCGACATCAGCCAGGCAGTCTCTGCGGAACTCGTCAAACAGGCCGCGGTTCTTCAGGTGATCCACGATCTTGGCTATCAAGTTCGGATCTTCAGGCGGCAGGTTCTTGGCCATGGCAGGCGGGCGGTGAATGGACGATGCAGATTTAAATATAAGGGTGCGGACAGGGTGAACTGTTCATGAATCCCACTCCGGTTCACTCGCTGATCGTTTACTACTTCCGCTCCGCAGCCGAGGGAGAGGGGGAACAGCGAGCATGCACCGGTAAGGTGCGGTGCCTTCTGGGAAGTGTAGTTTTACGTCTGCAGATGCTCGCCAAGCTCAGTAAACTCCAATTCCCAGGTGGCTGTGCAACCACTCGTGCCCATCCCCACCGCCACTTGTGCTTGGGTTCCGAGTGAGCACTCGCTAAGATCCGATTAGCGTCCAGCTACTTTGTGCTTTGAACCCTTCAACTTCTCCCAAAGTCAGTGGATTCAAGATTGTTTAATGTCATTTCCGGCGCACAAGTGTAAAGGAGGACAAAACAATTCGGATCTGATGCAGCACATAAAAAGTACACTAAGAACACAGTAATTTAAAAACACAATAAATATAAATACATAAGATAGCTACGTAGCCTCCATCCTGATGAAAGTGGGACAAACAGTCCATGAGCAGCCTGGATAGGGTCCGTCATAATTTATTTATTTAGAAATACAGTGCAGAGCTGGCCTTTAAACTGTGCGACCCCAGCGATCTCCGATCCTATCCAGGCCTAATCACAGGACAATTGACAATGTCCAATCAACCTACTAACCGGTACGTCTTTGGACTGTGGGAGAAAACATACACGGTCATGTCCAGAGGAGATTCACGAGAATGGCTCCGGGAATGAAAGGGTTAACATACGAGGATCATATGATCACACACGAGGAAATCTGCAGATGCTGGAAATTCAAACAACAACACACCCAAAATGCTGGTAGAACACAGCAGGCTAGGCAGCATCTATAGGGAGAAGCGCTGTCGACGTTTCAGGCTGAGACCCTTCATCTTACTATCTTTCCTTTCGGTTAGTCCTGACGAAGGGTCTCGGCCTGAAACGTCGACAGCGCTTCTCCCTATAGATGCTGCCTAGCCTGCTGTGTTCTACCAGCATTTTGTGTGAGGATCATATGATGGCTTGCTCTAGGTCTGTATTCACTGGAGTTTAGAAGAATAAGACGGGATCTTATTGAAAGGCCTAGATAGAATGGATGTAGAGAGGATATCTCCTATCATGGGGGAGTCTAGGACCGGAGAGCACAGCCTCAGACTAGAAGGATGTCCAGTTAGAACAGAGATAAGGAAGAATTTCTTTAGCCAGAGGGTGGTGAATCTGTGGAATTCATTGCTGGGGGGGGGGAGGCGCAATTCACTGAGTGTATTTTAAACGGAGGTAGATAGGTTCTTGATTAGTCAGGGTGTCAAAGGTTATGAGGAGAGGGCAGGAGAATGGGATTCAGAGGGGTAATAAATCAGCCGTGATGGAATGGCGGAGCAGACTCAATGGGCTGAATAGCCTAATTTTATTCCAATGTCTGATGGTCTTGCTTCCATTTTCGAAAAGTTGAAAAGCTGCTCAATCGGCAAAGTAATTGAATAGTGCAAAATGATTATGTCTTGTTGAAGTTGAAATTCTGGAAAACAAAATGTGTGAATTTATATTTTATCGTCCACTTGGTGGCAGTAGAGCTGCTTAATCATTTTATTCCTCCTCTTATAGATAGATAGATATATATCTCACCATATACAACCCAGAGATTAATTTTCTTGTGGGCATATTCAAAAATACAAAAGAGAATAATAACCATAATAGAATCAATGAAAGTAAGCACCAACTTGGGTGTTTAACCAGTGTGCAAAAGACAACAAACTGTACAAATAAAAAAAAGAAAAAACAATAATAAATAATTCATATCTAGAACATGACATGACGAGACCTTGAAAGTGGGTTCATAGGTTGTGGGAACATGAAAAGTGATGTGGCAAGTGAAGTTGAGTGAAGTTTTCCCTTTTGGTTCAAGAGCCTGATGGTTGAGGGGTAATAACTGTTCCTGAACCTGGTGGTCTGAGTTCTAAGGCTCCTGTGCCTTCTTCCTGGTGGCAGCAATGAGAAGAGAGCAAGTCCTGGGTGGTGGGGGTCCCTGACGATGGATGCTGCTTTACTGTGACAACATTTTGTGTAGATGTTCTCAGTTTTGGGGAGGACTGGGCCGTGATGGACTGGGCCAAATTCACTACTTCTTGTAGGATTTTCCATTCAAGGGCATTGGGTGTTTCCATACCAGGTGCTGGTGCAGCCAGTCAATATACTCTCTACTACACACCTATAGAAGAATGTCAAAGTTTTAGGTGTTATACCGAATCTTTGCAAACTCCTAAGGAAGTAGAGGCACTGCTGTACTTTGCTCGTCACTGTACTCATGTGCTGATCCCGGGGAGAGGTCCTCTGATATGATGACACTGAGGAATTTAAAGTTGCTGACCCTCTCCACCTTTGATCCTCCAATGAGGACTGGCTTATAGACCTCTGGTTTCCGCCTCCTTAAGTCAATAATCAGCTCCTTGGTCTTGCTGACGTTGAACCAGAGGTTTTTGTTTTGGCACCACTCAGCCAGATTTTCAATTTCCCTCTTATATGCTGATTTATCACCAACTTTGATCCAGCCTATGACAGCGGTCATAAGACCATAAGACATAGGAGCAGAATTAGGCCATTCAGCCCATTGAGTCTACTCCGCTATTTCATCATGGCTGATCCCAGATCCCACTCAACCCCATACACCTGCCCTCTCACCATATCCCCTGATGCCCCGACCAATCAGGAATCTCTGCTTAAAAATACCTATAGAGTTGGCCTCCATCGCAGTTTGTGGCAGAGCATTCCATAGATTCACCACTCTTGGTCTTAGAAAATTCCTCCCTCCTTTTATTCTAAAAGGTTGCCCCTGAGGCTGTGCCCTCTAGTTTTGGATATCCTCACCAGAGGAAACATCCTCTCCACATCCACCTTATCTAATCCTTTCAACATTCGGTAGATTTCAATGAGATCCCCACGCATTCTTCTAAATTCCAAAGAGCACAGGCCCAAAGTTGCCAGAGGCTCCTCATATGTTAACCCCTTCATTCCTGGAGTCATCCTCTTGGACTCTCTCCAATGACAATCCATCCTTTCTGAGATATGGGGCCCAAAACTGTTGATGGTACCCTAAGTGAAGCCTGACTAGTGTCTTGTAAAGCTTCAGCATTATCTCCTTGTTTTGATATTTCCCTTGACATAAATGTCAACATTGCATTTGCCTTCTTTACCACTGATGCAACCTGTGAATTAACCAAATAAATATACGTACATTCCAATCACAAGTAAATTTTTAATTCCGTATGTGGTCAGAATGATTTAGCTAGGGTTCAGACAGGAGTAAATGTAGAACATTACTCTTCCTCCATCTTCAGAACTGATCAGTGCCCTGTACATGATTACTTGTTATTTCCATTCTTGCTCTTCCTGTAGCTGTGTTATTGAACAGATAGAAGTTTTGGATATTCTTGAGCGTTGGATTTGACCATTAAAAGGCAGAATAAACACAACATCCAGATGGAAATATCTAGAAAGTTGGTTAGCAGCTACACACACGAAACAGTTAACATTTCAGTTCAAAAACTCTTCATCAGAATGTGGATTTGGATACAGGATCTATTTGTCATGTCAATATTAGTTGGACTTACATGTGTAAATTATGTATAATTCATGTTCAGTTAAGTTTATGTTAACTTGTGTTTGCCCTTGTAATGACGTTGCGGCTGCAAAAGCTAATTTTCATGTTATTTATATCCTATGTATTTATGCCTGTGCCAACAATAAATTTGAATTTAAAATTGAACATACAAAACATTCAGCCCCCACTTGCCTCACATGGTCAAATAGTTACTTGTGCCCGTCTGCAGTATTTTTATAATGAGTAATAGCACTCAAAGAAAATATTAGTAGCACAAAGGTCGCAGTAATTTCTCTTGTGGATTGTTCACAGCAGAGTTTTGGGGATTAATCGCTGATTCCAGGAGGTAATGTGGCAGGCATCAGTAGGTGCCTTCAGTTTATTAACCTATAGTAGTTTCAAACCAAGAGCCAACAGTGAAAAGGCAGTAATGCCACACATTTGATCCTTTTCTCTGCCTACAGCTGATTTAATGCTGAAGTATAAATATTTGAATCCCTGCAGCCAATTTTAATTTTACTTTCACCCTCACATGCAGACATGTCTAATTTTAGTTGCAGTGAGTCGAGGAAGTTCCAGTGAGCAAGTCTTAGTGAACTTTGTACTAATTTTAGTCAAGCTTCTGAGGGCAATTGACTGTATCCATGAATGTTGCAGCTAACATCAGCTGACTTCTCACAGAGCAGTAATACGATCTGAGAAGTTCCAAATCTGTTTGAAGCAGATCATGTCACGAGGTGCAATTGTACATTACACCGTCTTTGTCACTTTGTGGTCAGGGCAATAAATAACAACTGTTATTGGGAATGCTAAGAGAGAAACTAGACAATAAAATATCAGTAACCTTTTGCATGAGATGTGAAATAAATATTGAATTTATGATAGTGGATATGCCAGTAAGTACTGAAAAGTGCAATGGAGATAAAAACACAACCAAGAGCGACTAATGGCTTGTTTCCGTGAAATTTTTGTACAGCTTATCCATTGAATAGTTGACATTGTGTATAGTAATGTTCAAACAACCATTAACTGCAAGATTAAAAAGTCAATTATTTACTGCATATTCTAACAGTTTTATTACTTCATCCATTACCAAGTGGATGTCTAGAAGAGGTAGATCTTGGCAGGAACAAAATATGCTGCCAGGCATACTAATAGGATTCTGTTGAACAGAATCATTCAAATGCTCTATGATATCCCCAAGGGACTGTGTGTTAATATGGTGCATTTTTGCTTTAAGATCTCTTAGTCACTTGTAGGAGCTCCTAAAATTAGACTTGTTGGAACTGCTCCTCACTTGTCGTTTTGTGATGTGGGTATTGCAGGCACAGCAGGCATTTACAGGCCATTTCTGAGGCAGGACAGTGGTGGTGTAGGTGGTGGAATTGTCTCACCGCTCCAATGGCCCACGTTTGATTCTGGCCTCTGGTGCTGTCTCTGTGGAGTTTGTATGTTTTCCAAATGACTATATGGCTTTCCTCTGTGTCTTCCTGAAGAGTGCGAAGTGTTAGGTTAATTAGCCACTGTTTCATTTGGTAGGGAACCTGCAGTCGTTGGCGTTCCCTGTGCTTGAAGTTCTTGTCCTTGGACTGAAAGAAGCTACAGAAGGTTGTAAATCTAGTCAGCTCCATCTTGGATACTAGCCTACAAAGTACCCAGGACATCTTTAGGGAGCGGTATCGCAGAAAGGCAGTGTTCATTATTAAGGACCCCCAACACCCAGAGTATGCCCTTTTCTCACTGTTACCATCAGGTAGGAGGTACAGAAGCCCGAAGACGCATACTCAGCGATTCAGGAACAGCTTCTTCCCCTCTGCCATCCAATTCCTAAATGGACACTACCTCATTTTTTTTCTATACGGTATTTCAGTTTTTGCGCGTTTTTAAAAAAATCTATTCAAGATACGTAATTGATTTACTTGTTTATTATTTCATGTTTTATTTTTTTTCTTTCTCTGCTAGATTATGCATTGCATTGAACTGCTGCTGCTAAGTTAACAGATTTCACGTCACATGCCGGTGATAATAAGCCTGATGCTGATTCTAGTGGGAAAGTAAAACATACTAGGATGATGCTGTCAGAACTGGTTCTGTGAGTCCACACAGTATTTTGTTGGTGGGGGAGGGAATGAAAGGTGGTAGATATAGAACTAATCAACCTGGCAGCCTTCTGCTTAATGGATATGATATTCTTGAGTGCTGTTGGAGTTGTAGTTATCAAGATAATTGGTGTAGCCTGTAGATAGTGGAATGGCATTGGGGTCAGAGGTTGAGTCACTTGCCAGAACATACCCTACTTTTGTAGCCACAATATTTCTATGCTTCAGTTTCAGACTATTGATGGTGACTGACTCAAGATTGAATGTTCAGGATGAGGTATGTTTGACAAAAGGCAATTGTTCTCCATAGAATCTTTGTATATTACTTTATAATACAACCTTTTCAAGTAATTTAATTATACCTAGCAGATATCAAAGTGCTACTGATATCAATGTTGAAAATATTTTACTAATAATACACTGCAAGATGAAGTCATTAATATCATAAGATCAAAAATGAAAATGTTGCTATTTTGAAAATATAACAGTAAATAGTCAGTAGTGACAGACTGGGATCAATTACAGTTTGAAAGCTATCAATGATCAAACTAATTACAATAGTAAAGCTAATTTTATACACAGCCTTGGTGGTCTTACTCACCTCTGAAGTACCTTTTAGCAAACTTAGTCCTAGTGCAAGGGTAAGCAATTCCTAGAAATCCTCTGCAGGTCAGATAGCATCTGTGAAGACAGAAACATTTTTCAACAGATGGGGCTTGATGTGTCCATCATTTTGGTTTTTATCTCAAATTTGCCCCAATTACAACACATTTCTTTGATATCAATAACTTCTGCCACTTCCAATTAAATCATTGCCTTCTTTCTTGTTATGTATATTGACCAATGTTTATATCTCAATCAATATCACTAAAAAAAAGAAACAAATCTATACAGGAAGTGTGTTCCAGATTCCAACCTTATATTTTTCCTTATTTCCCCTCAGAATCTGCTCGCCCTTACCCTGAAACCATGCCCTTTCATTTTAGATACTTATGCTATGGGGGGGGGGAATTTCCTAAATTCTATGAATTATGCCCCTCATAATTTTTTATAACTGCCAGGTACTTCTCAAACTCCTCCGTTCCTAGGGAAACAAACTCAGTCAAATTCTGACTCTCCGTATAACTGAAACGCTCCAGCACAACAATCCTGATGAATCTCCTCTTTGGTGCCACCTTGAGCTCTGTGGGTTCCTGACCATTGCAGAACCGCAGACCCATCTGGTGGCGCAACAGCACAGCAAGGAGAGCAGGTGGTGCACAGTTCCATCCTGACCTCTGGTGCTGCCTGTATGCAGCTGTGATTCCAGCGGCTTCTCCTGCTTCCTCTTATTCCAGAGACAAAACATACTTGTCAACTGTAAAGTTGTGTGTGTGTGTGTGTGTGTGTGTGTGTGTGCGTGCGTGTGTGTGTTTCTTTTGCGGGGTGAAGATGGTTTGGTTAGAGGGTGTAAAAGATATCAGGATGTGCCTGTTGAGCGTATGAGAGAGAATGGGTTAATGGGAGAATTGGAATCATCTGAAAGCTGGCATAGACTTGATGGGCTGAATAGAGCTACTAAGTCATGAGGGAATATGGGCATTAAACATGAGGATAATGGGCAGTTTATCCAGACTATCTCTGGAGCTATCTATAAAATATTGTTGCAACCAATTGAGCAGATAATCAGAACACACAATCCTTAATGGGTGAAACCTGTAAATAACAATTGCTGTTTTCAGCCAATATTTCTTATACTAAACAGTTCCAAAAATTGTAAACCAATGTTCTGCTTTTACAAATGTAACTGAGTCATATGTTATTCTAATAGCCTTACAATATGTTAAGTCGTATAAATCCCCAGGGTCTGACTGAGTGCATTCGCAGACTTTGTTAGATGTGAAAGAGAAAATTGCCAAGGCCCTTGTGAAGATATTTGCTTTATTTTTGCCTTTGTTACCACTTCATGCTATCTCCTTTGCTGCCTCTCCCTTTAATCCTTCTGTACTCCTACGCCTTCTCTCCTTCAGTATCTCTACCACCTTTTATCCTTCTCCCAGCTTTTTTAGAATAGCTACCAGTAGCTCTGCCAAGGATCAGGAAAGTAGATAGATGCCTAAGAAGAGGTCAATGGAAAAACACACAGTATTTAGATAATCTAGTTTTATTAAGACCGTAACACCATAAGACATAGGAGCAAAATTAGGCTATACAGCCCATTGAGTCTGCTTCACCATTCCATCATGGCTGATCCCAGATCCCACATACACCTGCCTTCTTGCCATATCCTTTGATGCCCTGACTGATCAGGAAACAATCAACTTCCACCTTAAATGTACGCACGGACCTGGGCTCCACCACAGAGCATTCCATAGACTTACTACTCCCTGGCTAAAAAAAAATTCCTTCTTACCTCTGTTCTAAAGGGTCTCCTCTCAGTTTTGAGGTTGTGCCTTCTAGTTCTGGATATCCTCACCATAGAAAAGATCCTCTCCACATTCCCCAAGTAGTCCTTTCAACATTCGGTAGGTTTCAATGAGATCCCCCCCCCCCCCACCCCGCATTCTTCTAAATTTCATTGAGTACAGGCCCAAAGCTGCCAAACGCTCCTCGTATGTTAACACCTTCATTCCTAGAATCATCCTCGTGAATCTCCTCTGCACTCTCTCCAATGACAACATGTCCTTTCTGAGATATGGAGCCCAAAACTTTAGACAATACTCCATGTGCAGCATTATCCCCTTGCTTTTATATTCTATTCCCTTTGAAATAAATACCAACATTGCATTTGCCTTCATTACCACAGACTCAACCTGTAAATTAACCTTTTGGGAGTCTTGCACGAGGACTCCTAAGTCCCTCTGATGTTTGAACCTTCTTCTCATTTAGGTAATGGTCTGCACTATTGTTCCTTTTACCAAGTTGCATTATCATACATTTCCCAACACTGTATTCCATCTGCCTCTTTTTTGCCCATTTTTCCAATTTGTCTAAGACATGCTGCAATCGCATTGCTTCCTCAGCACTACCTACCCCTTCGTATGATCCGCAAACTTTGCCACAAAGCTACCAATTCCATTATTCAAATCATTGCTAACAACGTGAAAAGCAACAGTCTCAATACTGACCCCTGAGGAACACCACTCATCATCGTCATGGCTTGGCTTCGCGAATGAAGATTTAGGAAGGGGGCTGCCCACGTCTGCTGCAGGCTCACTGGTGGCTGATGAGGCCAGTATGGGACAGGCAGACCCGGCAGCAGCGGCTGTGAGGGAAAATCTGTTCTGGGTTTGGTGCTGCTGTGTCACGGTTCTTCCTCCTTCTCCTTTTGTCCTCAAGGCCAGCCCTGCGTGCGTTCTCGAAGGAGGAGACAGATTGGTGAATGGTGTGTCACCAGACCACGCGATCGGAGGCTAGAGTAGACCACTGGCGATGGTCAAAATGACAGGCACCAAGGGATTTCTTCAGAGAGTCCTTGTACCTCTTCCTCGGTGCCCCTCTGTCACGGTAGCCAGTGGAGAGTTTGCCATACAGCACAATAACCATATAACCATATAACAATTAGAGCATGGAAACAGGCCATCTTGGCCCTTCTAGTCCATGCCGAATGCTTACACTCACCGAGTCCCACCGACCTGCACTCAGCCCATAACCCTCCATTCCTTTCCTGTCCATATATCTATCCATTTTTACTTTAAATGACAAAATCGAAGCTGCCCCAACCACTTCTACTGTAAGCTCGTTCCACACAGCTACCACTCTCTGAGTAAAGAAGTTCCCCCTCGTGTTACCCCTAAACTTTTGCCCCCTAACTCTCAATTCATGTCCTCTTGTTTGAATCTCCCCTGCGCTCAATGGAAAAAGCCTATCCACGACAACTCTATCTACCTCCTCATAATTTTAAATACCTCTATCAAGTCCCCCCTCAACCTTCTATGCTCCAAAGAATAAAGACTTAACTTGTTCAACCTTTCTCTGTAACTTAGGTGCTGAAACCCAGGTAACATTCTAGTAAATCTTCTCTATATCTCTCTATTTTGTTGACATCTTTCCCATAATTCGGTGACCAGAACTGTACACAATACTCCAAATTCAGCCTTACCAATGCCTTGCACAATTTTAACATTACATCCCAACTCCTATACTCTATCTCTTACTAACTTTCCTTTCGGTTAGTCCTGACGAAGGGTCTCGGCCCCAAACGTCGACAGTGCTTCTCCCTATCGATGCTGCCTGGCCTGCTGTGTTCTACCAGCATTTTGTGTGTGTTGTTGTTCCTATACTCAATGCTCTGATTTATAAAGACCAACATACCAAAAGCTTTCTTCACCACCCTATCCACATGAGATTCCACCTTCAGGAAACTATGCACCATTATTCCTAGATCACTCTGTTCTACTGCATTCCTCAATGCCCTACCATTTGCCATGTATGTCCTATTTTGATTATTCCTACCAAAATGTAACACCTCACACTTATCAGCATTAAACTCCATCTGCCATCTTTCAGCCCACTGTTCTAACTGGCCTAAATCTCTCTGCAAGCTTTGAAAACCTACTTTATTATCCACAACACCACCTATCTTAGTATCATCTGCATACTTACTAATCCAATTTACCACCCCATCATCCAGATCATTAATGTATATGACCATTTTGTCCATTTTACTACTTCAATATTAATACCTAACGATTGAACCTTCCTAACTAACCTTCAGTGTGGAACCTTGTCAAAGGTCTTACTGAAGTCCATATAGACAACATCCACTGCTTTACCCTCATCAACTTTCCTAGTAACCTCTTCGAAAAATTCAATAAGATTTGTCAAACATGACCTTCCATGCACAAATCCATGTTGACTGTTCCTAATCAGAACTTGTCTATCCAGATAACTGTATATACCAGCTCTAAGAATACTTTCCATTAATTTACCCACCACTGACGTCAAACTTACAGGCCTATAATTGCTAGGTTTACTCTTAGAACCCTTTTTAAACAATGGAACAACATGAGCAATATGCCAATCCTCCGGCACCATCCCCGTTTCTAATGACATTTGAAATATTTCTGTCAGAGCCCCTGCTATTTCTACACTAACTTCCCTCAAGGTCCTAGGGAATATCCTGTCAGGACCCGGAGACTTATCAACTTTTATATTCCTTAAAAGCGCCAGGACTTCCTCTTCTTTAATCATCATAGTTTCCATAACTTCCCTACTTGTTTCCCTTACCTGACATAGTTCAATATCTTTCTCCTTAGTGAATACCGAAGAAAAGAAATTGTTCAAAATCTCCCCCATCTCTTTCGGCTCCACACATAGCTGTCCACTCTAATTCTCTAAGGGACCAATTTTATCCCTCACTATCCTTTTGCTATTAATATAACTGTAGAAACCCTTTGGATTTATTTTCACCTTACTTGCCAAAGCAACCTCGTATCTTCTTTTAACTTTTCTAATTTCTTTCTTAAGATTCTTTTTACATTCTTTATATTCCTCAAGCACCTCATTGACTCCATGCTGCCTATATTTATTGTAGATATCTCTCTTTTTCCGAACCAAGTTTCCAATATCCCTCGAAAACCATGGCTCTCTCAAACTTTTAACCTAACAGGAACATAAAGATTCTGTACCCTCAAGATTTCACCTTTAAATAACCTCCATTTCTCTATTACATCCTTCCCATAAAAACAAGTTGTCCCAACCCACTCCTTTTAAGTCCTTTCGCATCTCCTCAAAGTTAGCCTTTCTCCAATCGAAAATCTCAACCCTGGGTCCAGTCCTATCCTTCTCCATAATTATATTGAAACTAATGGCATTGTGATCACTGGACCCAAAGTGCTCCCCAACGCATACCTCCATCATCTGACCTATCTCATTCCCTAACAGGAGATCCAACACTGCCCCTTCTCTAGTTGGTACCTCTATGTGTTGCTGCAAAAAACTATCCTGCACACATTTTACAAACTCCAAACCATCCATCCGTTTTACAGAATGAGCTTTCCAGTCTGTGTATGGAAAATTAAAATCTCCCACAATCACAACCCTGTGCTTACTACAAATATCTGCTATCTCCTTACAAATTTGCTCCTCCAATTCTCGCTCCCCATTAGGTGGTCTATAATACACCCCTATAAGTGTTACTACATCTTTCCCATTCCTCAATTCCACCCAAATAGCCTCCGTAGACGAGCCCTCTAATCTATCCTGCCAGAGCACCGCTGTAATATTTTCTCTGACAAGAAATGCAACACCTCCCCCTCTTGTCCCTCGGATTCTATCACACCTGAAGCAACGAAATCCAGGAATGTTTAGTTGCCAATCACACCCCTCCTGCAATCATGTTTCACTAATAGCTACAACATCATATTTCTAGGTATCAATCCATGCTCTAAGCTCATCCACCTTTCTTACAATGCTCCTAGTATTAAAATAAATGCATTTAAGGAATTCTCCACCTCTTACTCTCTGTTTATCACTAACGGTGCAAACAACTTTACTATCTCCTTTTTCTTCCTTCTCCCATACATCTGTTCCTACACTCAGGTTCCCTGCCCCCCTTGTATCTAGTTTAAATCCACTGGAGCCTCTCTAGCAAACTTACCAGCAAGAATATTTGTCCCCCTTCAGTTCAGATGTAAACCGTCCCACCGGAACAGGTCCCACCTTCCCTGGAAAACTGCCCAATTATCTATAAATCTAAAGCCAAACCCTTCTGCACAATGTCTTCAGTCACGTGTTGATCTGCGCTCTCTTACTATTTCTAAACCCGCCTGCACGTGGCACTGGTAGCAATCCTGAGATTGCCATCCTGGAGGTCCTGACCTTTAACTTGGCGTCTAACTCCCTAAACTCACCTTTCAGGACCTCCTCACTCTTCCTCTCCACATCATTGGTCCCTACATGGACCACGACATCCGGCTGCTCACCCTCCCTCCTGAGAATACTGAGAACTCGATCCGAGATATCACAGTCCCTGGCACCAGGGAGGCAACAGACCATCCGGGATTCTCGATCTCTTCCACGGAACCTCTTATCTGTCCCCCTAACTATCGAATCCCCTATCACTACTGCTCTCCACTTTTCCCTCCTTCCCTTCTGAGCTGAGGGTCCAGTCTCGGTGCCAGAGACGCAACCACTGCAACTTGTCCCTGGTAGGTCGTCTCCATCAATAGTATCCAAAATGATATACTTATTATTGGTGGGAATAGCCACAGGGGTGCTCTGCTCATTCTGTCTATTCCCCTTCCCTCTCCTGACAGTCACCTAGCTACCTGTCTCTTGACTCTTAGGGGTGACTATCTCTCTGAAACTCCAGTCTATTATTGCATCTGCCTCCTGAATGATCCGAAGTTCATCCAGCTCCAGTTCCCTAACACGGTTTGTCAGGAGCTGCAGCTGGATGTACCTTTCGCAGGTGTAGTCATCAGGGACAATTGTGCTCACCCTGACTTCCCACATACTGCAAACGGAGCACTCGACTGCCCTACCTGCTGCCTCCGTTACCTACTCCTAAGCTAATTAGATCAATTAAAGGAGCTTACCCAGCCTCACCTCACCTGGAGTGAAGCTCGTCCTCAGCCTCTGCTTGCCGAAGCCTTTCGAGCCAGAGCCTGGGCAAAGCCCAATCTTGGGCAGGCGATGATCCTCCATCCTGGAGACGTGCCCTGTCCAGCACAGCTGCATCTTCAACAGCACGGCCTCGATGCTGGTGACCTCTGCTTGTTCGAGGACTTCGATGTCGGTGACAAAGTCACTCCAGTGGATGCTAAGGATGGTGCGGAGGCAGTGCTGGTGAAAACACTCAAGGAGTCATAGGTGGTGACGGTAGGTGACCCACGACTCGGAGCCATACAGGAAGGTGGTCAATACACTGGCTCTGAACACCACTAACCAACCAGTAAAGGCCCTTTTTATTCCCACTCACTGCCTCCTGCCTGTCAGCTATTCCACTATCCATGCCAGTATCTTTCCTGTAACACCATAGGATTTTATCTTGTTAAGCAGCCTCATGTGTGGCACCTTAGCAAACGCCTTTTGGGAATCCAAGTAAATGACATCCACTACCTCTCTTTTGTCCACCCTGCTTGTTACTTCCTCAAAGCACTCTAACAGATTTGTCAGGCAAGATTTCCCTTTACAGAAACCATGCTGACTTTGACTTATTTTATCATTAGCCTCCAAGTACCTTGAAACGTCATCCTTAATAATAGACTCCAATACTTTCCCAACCACCGAGATGCGGTAGATGTGGTGTACTTGGATTTTCAGAAGGCCTTTGACAAGGTGCTGCACATGGGGCCGCTTAGCAAGATAAGAGCTCATGGAATTACAGAGAAGTAACTAGCGTGGGTGGAGCATTGGCCGATTGACAGAAAAAGAGTGGAAAAAAGGGATCCTATTCTGGCGGGCTGACAGTGACCAGCGGAGTTCCACAGGGGTCGATGTTGGGACCTCTGCTTTTTGCGATGTATGTCAAGGATTTGGACTATGGGATTAATGGATTTGTGGCTAAATTTGCTGATGATACAAAGATAGGTGGAGGACCGGGTAGTGTTGAGGAAATGGAGAGCCTGCAGAGAGACTTAGATACTTTAGGAGAATGGGCAAAGAAGCGGCAAATAAATAATATTGGAAAGTGTATGGTCATACACTTTGGTGGAAGAAATAAACAGGCAGACTATTACTTAGATGAGGAGAGAATTCACAATGCAGAGATGCAAAGGCACTTTGGAGTCCTTGTGCAAGGTACCCTAAAGTTTAACCTTCGGGTTGAGTCGGTTGTGAAGAAGGCGAATGTAATGTTGGCATTCATTTCTAGAGGTATAGAATATAAGAGCAGGGATGTGATGTTGAGACTCTAAAAGGCATTCATGAGACTGCACTTGGAGTATTGTGTGCAGTTTTGGGCTCCTTACTTAAGAAAGGATATACTGACATTGGACAGGTTTCAGAGAAGATGCACAGGAATGATTCCAGGAATGAAAGGGTTACATGTGAGGAACATCTGGCAGCCCTTGGGCTCTATTCCCTGGAGTTCAGGAGAATGAGGGGGGATCTCATAGAAACATTCCGAATGTTAAAAGGCCTGAACAGATTAGATATGGCAAAATTATTTCCCATGGTAGGGGAGTCTAGGACAAGAGGGCATGACTTCAGGATTGAAGGACATCTATCCAGAACAGAGATGCAGAGAAATTACTTCAGTCAGAGCGTGGTAAATCTGTGGAATTTGTTGCCATGAGTGGCTTTAGAGGCCAAGTCATTGAGTGCACTTAAGGCAAAGATAGATAGGTTCTTGATTAGTCAGGACATCAATGGGTATGGGGAAAAGGCAGGGAAGTGGGGACGACTGGAAGAATTGGATCAGCCCATGATTGAATGGTGGAACAGACCCAATGGGCCAAATGGCCTACTTTTGTTCCTGTATCTTATGGTCATATGGTCTATAATTTCCTTTCTTTTGCCTTCCTCCCTTCTTAAAGAGTGCAGTCCTCCGGGATCATGCCAGAATCAAGTAATTCTTGAAAGATTATGACTAATGCATTCGTTATCTCTTCAGCAACCTCTCTCAGGACTCTGGGATATAATCCACATGGTCCAGGTGATTTAACCACCATAAGACCTTTGAGTTTGTCTAGCACCTTTTCCTTTGTAATAGCAATAGCACTCACTCCTGCTCCCTGACACTCATGGACCTCTGGCACACTGCTAGTATGTTCCTTAGTGAAGACAGTTGCAAAATACCCTTTAAGTTCATCTGCCATTTCTTTGTCCCCCAGTACTACCTCACCAGCATCATTTTCCAGTGGTCCAATATCAACCCTCACCTCCCTTTTATTCTTTACATAACTGAAATAAAACTTTTTGTATCCTGCTTCATATTATTGGCTAGTCTCCCCTCATATTTCATCCTTTCCATTCTCGGTTCACTGCATGATGCTGCTTGCAATGAGACAAGAACTCTTAGTTAATGTTTTTTTTCACCTGCTGCTGTGCCTAATTCTGATTGGTACTCTCTTCAAGTAGCAATGTGAAGCTCCATGCCAACAGAAAACAGCGGAAGTGTGGTAGCACAAAGTGCCTGCTGTCAGAGCCGGGCATCAAGTGAGACAGGGCTAAGCCTGGAACTGCAGTGAAGGAGAGGCGAGCAACAGCACAGCAGAATTGAGACGGACACCCACAGAAGAACGGACACTTGGCACTATGCTGGAACCATCAGACATGACTCAGTGCTGGGCGTGTGGAAGAGCACCGCTGTGGAATGAAACAGCCAATGCTGACTATGAGTACCTGGCACAGTCCGGAACTTAGTGGGAACTAAGAACGAGAATGAAAAACATTTGGCAGGAGAGTGGGAGACAGAAAGAGAGAGGGGCAATGGGGAGAGAAAGGGGAAGAGAGAAGTGGGGGCAGAACAGAACTGGAGGGAGGAGGAAGAGTACAATTTAAGTAGTTAATTCATAGCACTTTATCTCTTGCCCTATTGATTTGACCTATGCAGGTGAGAACACGTCAAAGAGAAAGAATCCCCTTTTGGACACTCCAACATATATTATGTTCAATAACTTACAAGCACCTCCAAGTAATTTATCCAACCAACTGTTGTCAATGTGCAATGAAACTCAATGTAGTCTAAATACTGATAAAATATAGTCAAAATCAACAATTTTTCTTTCAGTTTCTCCCACTTTTACTAGGCTCAGGGTGTAGCATGACCCCAGCTATGCCTGCCTTTTTGTTGGCTATGTGGAACAGTCCCCTGTTCCAAGCCTTTCCTGGTAATGCTCCCCAACTCTTACTGTGCTACATTGATGATGGCATTGGTTCTGCTTCATACACCAGTGCTGAGCTCGTCAATTTCATCAACTTTCCTCCAGTTTCCACACTGCCATTAAATTCACTTGGTCCATTTCTGACACTTCTCTCCCCTTTCTCAATCACTCTGTCTCCATCTTTGGAAACAAACTTACCAACTAGCATGGCTATCTTGACTGCTTCCCCACCCAGTCTCCTATAAAATGCCGCTCCCTTTGTCTCCGCTGCATTTGTTCACAGGATGAGGCTTTCCTTTCCAGGACATCATAGATATATCACTTCTTCAAAGAGTCAATTTCCCTTCCTTCACCATCGATGCTACACTCACCCACATCTCCTCTATTTCTCAGTCATCTGCCTTCACCCCATCTTCAAGCCACCTTAAAAGGGATAGAGTTCCTTTTGTCCTCACATGCCACCTCATGAGCCTCCACATCCGGCAGTTCATTCTCCACAGCCTTTGCCACCTTCGACAGGTCCCTATCATCAAACACATCTTTACCTCCCAATTTTATGCTTTCTGTTGGGATCAGTCTTTCTGTGATTCCCATGTCCATTCATACCTCCCCACTAATCTTCTTCCTGGCACTTAACCCTGCAAGCAGAAAAAAGTGCTACATTTGCCCATTCTCCCTCAGCTCCATTCAGAGCCTCAAACAGTCCTACCAAGTGAGGCAACAATTCGCCTGTGAATCCGTCGGTATCCGGTGCTCCCGGCGCGGCCTCTTCACATTGTTGAGACCCTGCATAGATTGGGGGACCACTTTGTCGGACACCTTCACTCCATCCACAGAAAGCAGGATTCTCAGTAGCCGACCCTTTTAATTCCAATCTCTATTCCCATTCCGACATGTCACTCCATGGCCTCCTATCCTGCCACGATGAGGCCACTTTCAGGTTGGAGGAGCAGCACCTCATATTCCGTCTGGTTAGTCTCCGACCTGATGACATGAACATCAATTTACCCCCTCCCCTCTTCTTCAGTTCTCCACTCTGGCTCCTCTCTTACCTCTTCTCTTCCCCCTTCTCCTACCCTTTCTCCCAGGGTCAACTCTCCTCTCCTATCAGATTCCTTCTCCAGCCCTTTCCACCTGTCACCTCCTAGCTTCTTACTTCATTCCCCTTCCCCCATTGATTTGGCTTCACATTTCACCTTCTAGCTTGTTTTCCTACACTTTCCCCCCACCTGCTTATTCTGGCTTCTCCCCCCCCACCCCCAGTTCCAATGAAGGGTCTCAGACTGAAAAGTCGACTGTTTATTCATTTCCATGGATGCTGCCTGACCTGCTGAGTTCCTCCAGCTTTGTGTCTGTGTTGCTCTGGATTTGCAGTGACTGCAGAATGTCTTGTGTTTATGACTAATGTTTCTTGTCCTTATGGGTGTGATACTATAATAACTGCCAACAGTTGGAGCAAAATTAAACAACTGAGTAGGGAAATAAAGCAGCTAAATACACATTATTCTGCTTTTGTTCCGTTTGGAATTTATAGTCAATCCAAATATTTAAGTCCTAAAATTATACTTATCTGTATTTGATTTTGAGTTGACTGATAAGGTAATCACATAGTGACCAAACCCCAACAAGTAGCAAATTTGATCTTCTATAAAGGATATTTCAATTTCCTTACTTTCATTCTGACAACTTATATTGAAGAAAATATCATCCTGTACAGTGGTCTAGAATTTCATATATAAAATATGAATAGATAGGAATATGATGATAAATTAAAGCAGACTAGAGACCTAGGAAGTGAAGCATTGTTGTAGTTGATACAAATTTCCAAAAAGTGTGCTACAAATACTGTAATTTCACGTTTTTATGTACTGTAACAATTTAGAAACGAACCAGCAGCAATAGAGTTTACACGGAGTTTGGTTTTGATGTTAAAACCACTATCTTTAGTAGCATCAGCTTAACCAAGATAAACAAAAGTTGACAGTGTTATGTGTATGTGTGTGTGTAAATATAACTCCCAAACTACTGAGCTTGGGGGAACAAGGCTTAGAGTCTTGAGATGGGAAAGCATGGAAGTTCAGTTCATCCACGGAATAAATGATGGGAGAGAGATATTTGTAATCCAAGGTAGAACGTAGAGAGAAGGCAATTACATCGAAATCCCCAGGTTCCACAATGGTAATTAATAATATCAGTGGTGGAAGATCCTCCGTCGAGCTGTTCCAAATCCACACACGAATTCCCACCAGAGTGATCTGTCACGGGGATGTTGTCTTCAAGGGGTTAGCGCATAACACACCCAGGCAGGGGTTAACTTCGAGAGGTCCCACAGGACATTCCTAAATCCACTCCTGTGGATTATATGAAGTGACAGCCACACATTCGATGCACACTGGATCGATAATCAACCCACCCTTGTGGCTGTAGCAGAGTTCCAAATTCCCAGCTTTGACAAGCTGGAGCCGCTACCTTTTCCAAGTTCGCTCCTCTCTCTCTTCTTCTGACTTCTGACTGCGACTGTCTGTGTCCTTGTGTTAAAGGTAAACAAGCTGCGAATCAGTCAGGGAACAAAATAACTTCACTGGAATATTAAAATTCATGTGCCAAAGGCAGGGGCTTCTCCTGACTGCCTGATTTACATTGCTCCTCCACCCATCATTATCAAAAGGGATTTATTAATCATTCATCCAATTCCTGTTCATGAGATTTTGCTGCTGATTTTCTTAAACAGTTTCACTATACCTTAGAGAATTTTACCAAGTTGTTTCTGAGAGGTATTTTAAACAATATGAAAGATTTTATTTTCATTTTTGAATTTACCCTTTAATGGAGAAGGCTATGTTGTTAAAAAAAAATTATAATTACATGTTGTTTTAGAATACAGTGGATTCTGGTTAATTAGACACGTTGGGATATGTACATTTGGCCTAAGTAAGCAGCTGCCCCAATTAGCCAAAGTTTCAAGGAAATAGTTAAAAATATATAAAAAAGACAAACTACCATTTAACTGTGTAACAAATCATGTATTAAAATGAAATACAGACAAGTTAGAACTCAGATCTAGTACTTTCCAAGAGCTAATGACAAATCAACTCTTCTTGGGCTTCCACCTGGGTATAGGTATTGATCATAACCGATGTTTCGATGACAAACTCTGCTATCTCCATCAGGGGTGATGATCTCTGATGAAGATGGCAGAGTTTGTCATTGAAACATCAGTTATAATCGATAACTGTGCCCAGCTGAAAGCCTGAGAAATTAGAACACTATCAATATTACCACTTTTATAAAACTGTGTTATTCCTAATTGTTATCGACGGAGAGATTCGTACAGCGTACACTGCAGTCTTCTTTTGATTGGCTGCAAATGAACAAGATCAGCACAAGCACCTAGTACAGATAATGGACTGCTGTCAGTGCCTTCCTGCATGAAGTAGTGTCAAAAATGACTGGTTTTTAATTTGGTGTCGGTTGGCACAATTGAATAACATAACACACACATGCAACTGATGCTATTTAAAACCTGTTTGCTCTAAGCACTGTGTAGTGTCTAACAATCACACAAGTGCACAAGATTGACGCTAGTTGGAAACTGTTACGCCCTCCAAATCTTCATTATCATTGTAACATTCAAGATGATTGTCAATATCTTGAAATTCTTCGTGGTTCCTAATTTGCTGAAGTAGGGAAATCATTTCATTTTCGCTCCTCGCCACTTCTCTCATCTCCAAGCCTGAATGGTTGAAACCGCAGTGAGCAAAACAGATCTGAATTTTCTTACTACCTCTTTCTCGCCAACTATCAGTGACAAAACTCATTGTTTTTTGAATACAAACATGTGCAACTGTAGCTATTTAAAAACTGTTCGCTCTAAGCTTGGTGTAGTGTCCAATGGCTGCACAAGTGCACTCGGCTGACACTAGTTCCAAATTGTTCAGCAACGGTCTCCTGTCCCAGTTAAGCAGCATAGTGTCCCAAATAAATAAAAAGGTTATGATACAATTGAATAGTTTTGTTTTCATTTGAGAGAGCAAGCAACTAAGAGTTAATCATGTTACTGTATGTCTGGAATCACATATAGACAGGCAAAGGTGGCAGATCTCCTTGTCTGAAAGGTGTGAGAAAAAGAGATTATGTATTAGGATATCCAATCGTTTTGTAGAAAATAGTGATTTTTATGTCGTTGATTCCAGATTGCTAACTGAATTTAAAATGCATGGTGAGATTTGATTTCACATCTCCCGATGATTAGTGCAGGCCCCAGTGTTACCAGTCCCAATGGCATTATCGCTGTGCCACTACCCTATCCCAGAAGTAAGAAAGTGATTCATTTTACCGCCCAGGTGTAAAGTTAAAATTTATAAGTAGCTTTAAATTGGAAAAGTAAAACTGGTATAATATACATTGCATAGCATCAATCTTTCAGAGTGGAACTGAAATGGTACCGATTTGGATCTAGTCTGAGGTTTTATGTTTACTCCTTATAAATAATTCAGGCAGGAACGATATGTACTTGGACCTAAACTGAACTGACATGTGGTTTTAGCTTGTACAATGTTTTAGATCAGACCTTTCAGCTTCCCAAGCACTTCATTCTTAGTAATAACAGCAACACTCACTTCTGCCCTGTGACACTCTTGGGTTTCTGTCACACTGCTTGTATCTTCCACAGTGAAGACTGACGCAAAATACTAATTAAGTTCATCTTCTATTTTTTTGTCCCCCTTTATAACCTCTCCAGCATAATTTTCCAGCAATCTGATATCCACTCTTGCCTCTCTTTCACATTTTATATATCTGAATTGGTATCCTTTTATGTTATTGGCTAGCTTCCCTTCATATTTCATCTTTACTCTCCTCACGGCTTTGTACTTGCCTTCTGTGGTTTTTAAAAAAACTTTCCAATCACCTAAATTCCCACTGTTTTTTTCTATATTGTATGACCTCTTTTTTGCTTTTATGTTGTCTTTGACTTCCCTCGTTAGCCATGGTTGCCTTATGCTCCTAGAGCGGGGAAGGCATCAGAGTAAAAAGGTTGGGGGAGGGGAAGGAGGGCAAGTTAGAAGGTGATAGGTGAAGTCAGGTGGGTGAGAAAGGTAAAGGGCTAGAGCAGAAGGAATCGCATAAGAGAGAAGCGTGCACCATAGGAGAAAGGGAAGAATGAGGGGCACTAGGGGGAGGTGAAAGGCAGGTCAGGAGAAGAGGTAAGAGGCCAGAGTGGAGAATAGAACAGACAGACAGATATACTTTATTGATCCCGAGAGAAACTGGGTTTCGTTACAGCCGCACCAACCAAGAATAGTGAAGAAATATAGCAATATAAAACCATAAATAATTAAATAATAATAAGTTAATCATGCCAAGTGGAAATAAGTCCAGGACCAGCCTATTGGCACAGGGTGTCTGACACTCCGAGGGAGGAGTTGTAAAGTTTGATGGTCACAGATAGGAATGACTTCCTATGACGCTCAGTGTTATATCTCGGTGGAATGAGTCTCTAGCTGAATGTACTTCTGTGCCTAACCTGTACATTATGGAGTGGATGGGAGTCATTGTCCAAGATGGCGTGCAAGAAGAGGGAAGGGAGAAAGGAAAAAAGAAAAAAATACCCGAAGGAGAGATCGATGTTTCAGGTTGGAGGCGACCCAGACAGAAAATGAGCTGGAAATCATTCAGAGTGCAGATGTCCGGGATATAAGGGAGACGACAGTGAAGGCAGCATCAATGATGCAGGAAGGGAAACCCTGTTCTTTGAAGAAGGAGTACACCTCTGATTTCCTGGAAAAGAAAGCTTCATTCAGGGAACAGATGTGGCAGAGCTGCAGGAGCTGAGAAAAGGGAATTTCATTTTTACAGGAGACAGGATAACAGATATGGTGGAGATGAAAGAACTGAGAGAAAAGAATAGCATTTTTACAGGAGACCCTCCCTTAGCCCACTCAGCTTTGCAAAAACTTCTCTATTAACATGAGGAGGTGGTGTCACAACTGGAAGAGCTGTTCCATAGACTAATGAAGTATCAGAATTATACCTTAGATTTCACCACCACAGTCCTTCGGTACAGCTCATGGACAGTACAGACTCACCAGCAGTGGCACCAGCCTTGGGAGAGCTCAACGTTGACTCCAGACGAATGTAGTCTTACAGTATCAGGGTAAACATGGACAAGGAAATCTCCTCCTGACTGTCCTCTCCCTCGCTGATGATTATGGAAAACCCTGAACATCCTCTACATAGCACCATCCAGAGACAGAGAAGCAGTTTCAGCGACAGGTTACTGTCGATGCAATGCTCCTCAGACAGGATGAAGAGGTCAATACTCCCCAATGCCATTAGGCTTTACAATTCAACTGCCAGGACTTAAGAACTTTTTTTTAAAGCTATTATTAATGCTTTTTGAGTTAGTGATTTAGATGCATATCATATTATTACTGAGTTAAGTATTGTATGTAATGAGTTTTTGCTACAACAAGTGTATGGGACATTGGAAAAAATGTTGAATTTCCCCATGGGGATGAATAAAGTATCTATCTATCTATCTATCTATCAATCTGCTCCTCACTGAACAACACTTGGAAGAAATGAGGACACAATTATACTCTAGGAGGTGGAATTCAATGGCCTTCACCAACAGTGGCTTGGAAGGACCACTGTTAACCAAAGTGTTTAAGACTGAGAAGCTCTGTCCCTCCAGCAGCTTGTTTCTTGAGTTTGAAGTTCATAACTGGCAGAATATAATTTGACATGAAGCTAGAGCTAGAAAATGTACATGAAATATATGTGTGCCACAAAATTACCAGTCAATGAGGATCTCCAACAAGGGAGAGACTGATTGTTCCTTCTGTAGGCAATGATAGTACTATCACTTACTCCCACACCATCAATTTGCTGGCGATAAACTTCAACCAGTGATACAGATTCAGTGGCAGGGCAGAGGTGAGGTATCTAGTGGTGATTGATTCACTCCTTACATCCAAAAGCCTTTCCACTATCTATAAGCCATCAGTTGGGAGCAAGATTGACGCAGCTGTAAAGAAGCAAGACGGCAGCTGTATTTCATTCCAGAGTATGGGGAGATTTGGTTTATCAAATAAAACACTCGAAAACTTCTACAAATGTACCATAGAGAGCATTCTGACTGGCTGCATCACTGTCTGGTATGTGGGGGGTGGGGGGGGGGGAGTGCAACTGCACAGGAGTGAAGTAAATTGCAGAAATTTGTAATATTAATCATCTTCATTTTGGGTACTGGCCTCTGTAGTATCTTCAAAGAGCCCTGCCTTAGGAAGAGGGCATCCATCATTAAGGATCCCCATCACTCAGGACATGTCCGCTTCACATTGTTACCATTGAGAAGGAGGTACAGAAGCCTGAAGGCACACACTTAGTGATTCAGGAACAGCTTCCTCCCCTCTGCCATCCAATTCCTAAATGGACATTGAGCCCATGAACACTACCTCACTACTTTTTTATTTCTGTTTTTGCACTACTTATTTAAACTTGATTATTTAATAGACATATATATACTTACAGTAGTTCAGATTTTTTTCTCTATATTTATTTATCATACAATTTCATTGAACTGCTGCTGTAAAGTTAAAAGTTAACAACTTTCACAACATATGCCGATGATATTCAGCCTGATTCTGATGGAATACTCTTACTTTATCGAGATGAGTGCAGCCCTACAAAATGCCCAATGTGCCCAGTTTCAAATAGGTCAAAAGAAATCTTAGAAATTAGCAGCCCATCCCATCCATTACCCAAAATATTTATCCCTCATTATATTTAGTAATGTTTTAGCCTTTCCTTGCTTCAAATTTCAAAGTAAAATTTATTATCAGAGTACATACACATCACCTCCTACAACCCTGAGATTCTTTTTCTGTGGGCATACTTGGCAAATCTATAGAACAGTAACTGTAAACAGGATCTGTAACCTGCAAACATCAGGAACTGTAAAATGTCAACAAATTGCAAATGCAGATATAAATAAATAGCAATAAATAATGAGTACGAAATAAAAGAGTCCTTAAATGAGTGTAGATATCCCCTTTTGTTCAAGAACCTGATGGCTGGGGGGTATAACTACTCCTGAACCCGGTGGTGTGAGCCCTGAGGGACTTGTACCATCTACATGATGGCAGCAGCGAGCAAAGAGCACGGTGAGGATGTTTGGTGATGGATGCTGCTTCTTATGACAGTATTTCAAGTAGATGTGCTCAATGGTTGGGAGGGTTTTATCCATGATGTACTGGGCCGAATCCACTTCCTTTTGTAGGATTTTCCACTCAAAGGCATTGGTATTCCCATACCATTTGCTTTAAGAAGACCACTATCATTCCGGTGCCTAAGAAGAACAATGTAAGTTGCTATTGCATTGTTGGCTACAACGCAGAGTATACCAAATGCACTGCATTTAGGATGTTAACACCCTATCACCCAACCTGTGACCTCAGCCAAAATAGAGGATGGCACAATGGAAACATCGTTGTCTCGAGTTTCCCCTATAACTCAGAATTATTCTATATTACTGGTTTCTCATAATCATTGAGTTTAACTCTCAAAATTCCCCACACAATGGCATTATGCAGGTCCCCAACAGAAAGACTGCTGTGGTTTAATAAAACAACTAATTGTCACCTTCATGTGGCAAATGAAGAATGGGCAATAAATGTTGTCTGCCAATAATGTCCATGTCCCAAGAAGTGAATGAATATAATGTTATAATGGAATATTGTGTCATTCTGTTGTAATATTTGTGTATCCTACAATGGATTCCTATCACATGGGGAGGTAAGTTATGACTTCTGTGACAATGCTTTAATATTTACTTCTATTCTTCATTGACTTGATAACCAAGATGGGAATGAATCCAAAACATTGGGTTGTGAGGTGAGGGGTAAAATTTGATTCCTGGGTACGTGCTTTCTTTCATTAGCACCGTAGAATTACTTGTATACCAACCTGTGTAATTATAAAGTCTACTGAAACATGTCATACTCTTTTTCACTTTTGACTATCACATTTTGTCTTAATGACATCTTCTGATTTTGCACTGTAGTATATTTACAATCAGAATTTAATTACTTCAAAGGGCTACATTAGTTAAAATTAATTTCTTCAAAATTAGTTAACAATAATTTATTTTTCAAAATTCTAATCATATTTCTTCATGTTGAATTCCCACTTATGTACAGCGCACTAATTTAGGTGAGCTGTGTGCTTTGTTCAAGTGAAATAAAACATACATATTGTTCAGTTCCCATGGAAACTCAAACTGCTGCCAAAACAGCCATAGGCCTAACAATCAGTAGCAATAAGACAAAGAGGCTGTTGGATATTGAAACCCAATAATCTTTTAACGTACATAAGAATGATAGAGATTAGTTAGCTATCTAGAAGGGCTTAGTGCACAGAAACTGTTGAATGAAAATACCTTTCTTTTCAACTTGGTTTGATAGATCAACATAAATTTATTCTAATCTCAGAAAGGACTTAAGAACAGGTAAACATAAAAAAAGACAAAGCCTCATAATGATTGAGTTCTGAGCAAGCTATAGGGATAGAAAGAAACTATAAAAGGACCGAATCTTCCGTATGCAATAAATTGTACCTCCATCTCTCTGTTACCTAATCTGCCTGTGTACATATAAGTTTATGATTTTCTTTTTGAGAATATGAAAAAATTAACAACACATCTTAGTAAATTCTAATGCAAGACATTACATTTTATTTAAACCTAGTTCTGGATAAATTACAATAACAGTATATTTCAATTGATTTATTACAATGAGAGATGTTATTGTATTTTAATTTACCCCAGTCTGTATGATGTTTTGCAAGTTATCCATGAATTTCCTTAGGCTTATTTATTCTGAGAAACGTTGAGTATTTTTCAAAATGCTCAATCACCTAGTGGCACTTATATCCACAGTAATGAAGTGTTTTGAGAGGCTGTTGTTGAAGCATATCAGCTCCTGTCTGAATGGTGACTTGGATCTGCTCCAATTCACCTACCAAAGCAACAGGTCTACAGTACATGCTATCTCGTTGCTCCTTCACACAACCCTGGAACATCTGGACAGCAAAATGCATACAACAGGATACTCTTATTGATTACAGCGCAGCCTTTAACATAATCAAAACTAATCAGTAAGCTACAACACCTGCTCTCAGTACCTCCTTGTGCAATTCGATCCTGGATTTCAACTCTTGTAGGCCTCAGCTGGATCAGATTGGCAAAAACATCTCCACCTTCTCTATCAGCACAGGAACACCACAGAGATGTGTACCTCGTCCCCTGCTCTATTTGTTTTACGCCTACGACTGTGTGGCTAAGCACAGCTCCAACACCATATGCAAGTTTGCTGATGACACCACTGTTGTGGGCTGTACCAAAGGTGGTGATGAACCAGCAGTCAGGAGGGAGATTGAAAGCTTGGCTGAGTGGTGTCATAACAATAACCTCTCACTCAATGTTAATAAGACCACGAAGAGGGAAATCAGACGTCCGTGAGACAGTAATCATCGGAGGATCAGAAGTGGAGAGGGTCAGTAACTTCAAATTTCTGGGTGTCACTATCTCAGAGGACCTGTTCTGGACCCATCATATAAATATAGTAGCAATGAAAGCACAACAGTAACTCTTCCTCCTTATGAATCTGCGGAGATTCGGCATGTCATCAAAAACCTTGGCAAACTTCTATAGATATGAGGTGGAAACTGTGCTGACCGGCTGCATTACGGCCTGGTATGGGAACACAACACCAATCCCTTTGACAGTAAAATCCCACACAAGGTAATGGTTTCAGCCCAGTACATCATGAGTAAGACACTCCCAAATACTGAGCACATCTACATGAAATGTAGAAAAGCAGCATCCATCATCAAAGATCCTCACCACCCAGGCCATGCTCTTTTCTCGCTGCTGTCATCAGATAGAAGGTACAAGTGCCTCCGGACTCGCATCACCAGGTTCAAGAACAGCTACAACCACTTAACCACTTGGATGAAAGGGGAAAACTGCACTCATTTAAGGACTCTTTTATCTTGTTATTTCATGCTCATTATTTATTTCTATTTATTTATATCTGCATTTGCAGTTTGTTTACTGTTCACAGTTCTTGATGTTTACAGTTTACAGATCCTGTTTACAGTTACTGTTCTATAGATTTGCTAAGTATGCCCACAGAAAAAGAATCTCAGAGTACGTACTGGTGTACATATGTGGTGACTCTAATAATGTAGTCTGAACTTTGAAAATGGTAACCCTTACATGAATCAAAATGGATGTTTTTAAATAAAATTAATCTTTGTGATGTTTGGACTATGTATTTTTGACCATAATTTCTAAGACCCATTCTAAGATTTTATGATCTATTCTAAGATTTCTAAAATTTTCTTCTTTTCCTGCTCTCAGCTATTCAGAGTTCTCAATTTCCAATTAAAAAAATGAGTACTCTGACAACAATGGCAGCTAGTACACCAGTTCAGTACTTTCATTGTATTGCACACAAATGTAAATTGTGGGAAAATTTCGTTAACACACTTTTGATTCAATAGAAACACACATTTACTTAAATAAGTAATTATGCAGTACGGCAAATAGACGTGTCATTTCTTTAACATGTTATTTATTATGTGAAATAGCCTATGATGGGCATATTCTGACCATTGACGTACATTATATGTTGTATAAGGTGGAGGTTGCCTGTTACACCACTGGCGTTCAGAGCAGCAATGAAGGGCCTCCATCTCGGGCTGTGTTCAGGGCTTCCTTCATCATGTCAGTAGCTTCCTCTCAGTTTTCACTACTGTCAGTTATGCAAGACCCGGGTGGAGACCCAGGAATACCGTTGCACTCAGATGTAGAACGATTCTTTATTGCTGTTTCCATAACAACTTTGTTTTACCAGTCAGGGTCGTTAGCCTTGAGCTGAACCCCCGAACCTGGCAGACTGGCGGACCACTCTTAGTCTGTCCTCTATGCTTTGACTGGATTGCCATGGGTGATGCTACCAAGAGCCAAAGCATAAAGCCAACAAAGCTCTCCAAAACATGACAAGGTTGCGGACCTCTTGGAAGTATATTGTATTTCACTTTATGTGAAAAGCACTAAGTAAATGTATATGTTTTTATATGTTGCATGCATAAATTTATTTAGTGCTTTTCACAACCTCAGGGCATTCCAAGACTTATACATCAAAAAAAATTCCAGTGTTGGAACAGTGGAAATATCAAAATCAATTCAGTGATAAGCAAAAGAAGACATTGTCAAAAATTTCATAATTTCACAGTTTTACATTGCTGTTGTTATAAATGTCCAACACGTAATACTGACTCTACAATACTTTGGGAACTTCTGACAGAAACAGTTCTTTCTTCTTTCTTATACTGTGTATAAATATTCTCAGCCACATTGTTAACAAACAACAAATATGTAAAACTCACCCAGTACTTTGATATATTATTGCCATGGTTACAATTCTTTTCACGGCTGGGTATAACTCTTGACAGGCTTTCAGAAGTTAGTCCAGGTTCAATCCTGAACACAGGTGCCTCTGTGTCAATGTTTCACATTCTCTCTGTGACTGTGTGGGAGACCTCAATTACCTCCACATCCCAAAGGTATGGTGATAGGCCGACTGCCCACTTCAGTTTGCCCCTTAGTGTCAGTTAATGAAAAGCAAAGAAGCTGAAAGAGGAATTGATGAGCAAGTGCAAGGGACAAGAAGTGGCTAAGCTGCAAACAGAATGGAAAAAGTAAAATGGAACTCCTGGGATTTGACATGGACTTGAATGGGATAAATTGTCTCCTTCTATGACTCATTATGGAATCATAGAGACGTAGAGTTAAACAGATCGTTTGGCCCAACTCATGCAAACTGACCCAAGTGTCTACCTGAGTTATTTCCATTGTCTGAGTTTGACCCAAATCCATCTAGGCTTTGTTCCAATCCGGATGTTCTAATTATAACAAGGAAAAAGGCTGCTGGAGAAATAAACAAATTAATGCACCTGATTACTTACTTATTGACATACAGCATGGGATAGGCCCTTCCAGCCCATCCAGCCACGCCGCGCAGTGACCCCCGATTTAATCCTAGCCCAGTCACCCTACAACTTACAATGACCAATTCATCTTTCAAGCATTAAGTCTTTGGATTGCGGCAGGAAACCCACACTATCACAGGAAGAGCACACAAGCTGTAAGGCAGCTGCAGGAATTGAACCCGGGTCGCCTGTACTGTAAAGCGTGGTGCTAACCACTACGCTACCGTCCATGTGATGAGATGATTACATAGGAAATGTCCACAAAGCTAAGTGAAAACCTACTCAAGACAAAGGTGGCCGCCCTAGCTAGTTTCCTTGTTTGAGTTCTTTTTGCATTCCCAAATCCTTTACAGCTCATCCTGAGACCATTGGCCCTTTCCACTTGGACTTCTCAAACCTTGCTATGCTTCCTGATCAATATAGGACATTATCAGTAGACTATCATCCTTGTGATGAATTGCTGCTTTCTTTACCCTTGAGTCTACAGTGCAGCTATAGATAGCTCTGCCCTTTGTTTCAATATTTAATCTTACTACAGATATTTCCCCCTACTCACCATTCCCTCAACTTTTCTTAATGTTTTGTTTATCTCTAACTTTTCTCAGTTCAGATGAAAGGTTGTTGCCCTAAACATTATTTACACTCGGGGCAACTTTATTCGGTACCTCCTGTACCTCATAAAGTAGCCACGGAGTAGATGTTCATGGTCTTCTGCTGCTGTAGCCCATCCACTTCATGGTTCAACACGTTGTGCATTCAGAAGTGCTCTTCTGCACATTACTGTTTTAACTTGTGGTAATTTGAGTTACTGGCCTCCCTGTTAGCTTGAACCAGTCCATCCATTCTCCTCTGGCCTCTCTCAGTTACAAGGTGTCTTTGCCCACAGAACTGTCACTCACTTGATATTTTCTGTTCATCGCACCATCTTCTGTAAACTCTAAAGATCGTTGTGCATGACTATCCCAAGGGATCAGCAGTTTCTGAGATACTCAAACCATCCCGTCTGGCACCAACAATCAACCTACAGTCGATGTCACTAAGATCACATCTCTCTCCATTCTCCCCACGTTTTGTCTGAAGAACAACTGAATCTCTCAACCATGTCTGCATTCTTTTATGCATTGAGTTCCTGACACAAGATTGGCAGATTAGGTATGTGCATTAATGAGCTGGTGTACCTAATAAAGTGGCCACTGTGTATATTTCTCTTGTTACGTATGTTAACAGACTAGTGAAGTATTTGCAGAATTTTCTGTTTTTACTTCAAGTTTATTCATGATTTTTTGGCGACCCACTTTCTGCGCAGGCGAACCGGCTCACAAATAGCCAGCGTGTGGGGAGAGACTTTGGTAATGCACCTCTGACGTCATTTCCGCCTGGAGAGGGCAGGCGCTAGGGATTAAATGCCAGCGCCGCTAAGTTTGAATAAACTAGTCTCAAAATGACTTACTGACTGCGTATCGTTATTTCAGCGCTGTGTGTAGCACATCGCTACATTGGTGACCCCGACGGTCCAAACGAGATTTGGACCAAAGATGACCGACTCTTCATCTGTTCACGCAGTTTCGCTAAAACTGCCAACTTTCTGGACGCTGTGACCACGCGTGTGGTTTAGCCAAGCAGAAGCCCAGTTCCAGATTCGGCAAATATCTTCTGATTCCACGTGTTATTATCACGTGGTGAGCGCCCTTGACCAGGAGACGGCCGCCCAGGTTGCGGATTTCATACAGTCGCCCTCGGAAGAAGGCAAATATGAAGCATTCAAAGTGCTGCTCATTGGGACCGTTGGCCTCTCACAGCATGAGCGGGGTGCCCGCCTGCTTCACCTGGACGGTTTGGGAGACAGGCTGCCGTCAGCATTGATGAAGGAGATGCTGGCCCTGGCTGACGGACACAAGCCCTGTCTCATGTTCGAGCATGCGTTCCTAGAGCAACTGCCCGAGGACATACATCTGCTGCTGGCCGATGCAGATTTCAGCGACCCCCGGAAGGTGGCGGCCCGGGCAGACGTGCTGTGGAAAGCCAAGAGGGAGAGCGTGGCGTCCGTCGGTCAGATTACCAGGCCACGCGCCCAACAGCAGACCAGACCAGGATTGGCAGGGGGGCGCAGACAACACAGAGGCAGGAGTGAGGAGGCCAGTGAACAGTGGTGTTTCTACCACCAGCGGTGGGGCACAAAAGCCAGCCGTTGTCACCTGCCCTGCAGGGGCCAGGGCCAGGGCCAGCTGCCGCTAATGACTATGGCGGCTGGCCACCATAGAAGCCTCTTGTACTTCTGGGACAAACAGTCAGGACGCCGCTTCTTGGTCAACACTGGAGCAGAAATCAGCGTCTTGCCCCCGATGGGGTACGACACCCGCAACAGGAAGCCAGGACCCACCCCGAGGGCCGCAAACGGCAGCACGATACGGACCTATGGCACCCGCACAGTGCAGCTGCAGTTCGGCGCCAGCCGGTTCACGTGGGACTTCACACTGGCCGCCGTGGCCCAACCACTCCTGGGGGTGGACTTCTTGCAAGCTCACGGCCTGCTGGTCGACTTGCAAGGGAAAAGACTGGTACATGCCGAGACTTTCCAGACGTTCTCCCTGGGTGAAGCCAAGTTACTGGCCCCACACCTGGACTCCATCACGCTGTCGGACAACGAATTCACCAGAATCCTGGTGGACTTTCCATTGATTCTGGCACCGCAGTTCACGACAGCCATGCCCAGACATGGGGTTCAGCACCACATCCCAACCCAGAGACCACCCCTTCACGCCTGCGCATGAAGGCTCCCCCCGGAAAAGCTCCACCTGGCGAAGGAGGAGTTCAAGAGGATGGAGGAATTGGGGATTGTACGGAGGTCTGACAGCCCATGGGCCTCCCCCCTGCACATGGTGCCCAAAGCAGCTGGGGGTTGGAGACCATGCGGCGACTACCGCAGACTGAACGAGGCTACAACTCCAGACTGCTACCCCGTGCCACACAGACGTTCCAGCGGATGCAGTGGGACGCGACCTGGACTTTGCGTTCATCTATTTGGACGACATCCTTATAGCCAGCTGTAGTCGCCAGGAGCATCTGTCCCACCTCCGCCAGCTCTACTCCCGCCTGAGTGATTTCGGCCTCACGATCAAAACCCGGCCAAATTCCAGTTCGGTCTCGATACCATCGACTTTCTGGGCCACAGGATTACCAAAGACGGGGCAACACCTCTGCCCGCCAAGGTAGACGCGATCTGCCACTTTGCCCGGCCCAACACGGTCAAAGGCCTACAGGAGTTCGTTGGTATGGTGAACTTCTACCACCGTTTCCTCCCCTCAGCAGCCCGTATCATGCGCCCTTTGTACACCCTGATGTCGGGTAAAGGCAAGGACATTACTTGGGACGAGGAGGCCGTGGCCGCTTTCGTTAAAGCCAAGGAAGCCTTGGCAGATGCCGCGATGCTGGTGCACCCCAGAACGGACATTCCGACCACCCTCATGGTGGATGCATCCGACACAGCAGTCGGTGGGGTGCTGGAGCAGCTCATCGAGAGGCGCTGGCAACCCTTGGCGTTCTTCAGCAAGCACCTACGACCACCCGAACTCAAGTACAGTGCTTTCAACCGGGAGCTGTTGGCACTGTATCTGGCAATCTGGCATTTCAGGTACTTCTTCGAAGGCAGGCCGTTCACCGCGTTCACGGACCACAAACCTTTGACCTTCGCGTTCACGAAGGTGTCCGATCCCTGGTCGGCTTGCCAACTGCGACATCTGCCCTACATCTCCGAGTACACGACGGACATCCAGCATGTCTCGGGAAAGGACAACGTCATGGCGGACACACTCTCCAGACCAGCTGTCCAGGCCCTGTCCCTGGGGGTGGACTATGCAGCACTGGGGGAGGCGCAGCAGGCAGACGACGAGATGCCCAGCTACAGGGCCGCAGTCTCAGGTTTGTAGCTGCAGGACTTTCTCGTAGGCCCAGGTGAGAGGACCCTCCTGTGCAACGTGGCTACTGGCCAACCTCGCCCCATCGTCCCGGCAGCCTGGAGGTGGTGAGTTTTCGACTCTATACACGGTTTGGCGCACCCATCTATCAGGACAACCGTCCGGCTGGTCTCCAGCAAGTTCGCGTGGCAAGGACTTTGCAAGCAGGTCAGTGAATGGGCCAGAACGTGCGCGCAGTGCCAAACAGCCAAGGTGCAGTGGCACACTAAAGCCCCGCCACAGCAGTTCGAACCCACCCACTGGAGGTTCGACCACATTCATGTGGATATCGTGGGCCCCCTACCAGTGTCCCGAGGAGTGCGTTACCTCCTAACTACGGTAGACCAGTTCATGAGGTGGCCAGAGGCAGTCCCGCTAACCGACACATCTGCCGATTCCTGCACCCGAGCACTGGTTGCAACCTGGGTAGCACGCTTTGGGGTACCAGCCCACATTACCTCCGACAGAGGTGCCCAGTTCACCTCCAGCCAGTGGTCGGCTGTGGCCAGCCTGTTGGGAACGCAGCTACACCACACAACTGCCTACCACCCACAGTCGAGCGGACTAGTAGAACGCTTCCACCGTCACTTGAAGTCGGCTCTCATGGCCCGCCTGAGAGGACCTAACTGGGTGGACGAGCTTCCCTGGGTCCTGCTTGGAATTTGCACAGCGCCCAAAGAGGATCTGCACGCTTCGTCGGCCGAGTTGGTGTACGGCGCGCCCCTGGCCGTCTCGGGAGAGTTCATACCAGCCCCAAGGGGGCAAGAGGAAGAACCCGCAGCAGTCCTGGACAGGCTACGCGAAAGGCTCAGCAACCTGGCCCCCGTGCCGACTTCACAGCACGGACGGACCCCGACCCATGTACCCAAAGACCTGCAGAACTGTAAGTTTGTGTTTGTACAAAGGGGCAGACACCGGGCACCACTACAGCGGCCGTACGAGGGACCGTTCAAGATGATCAACAACAACGGGTCCACGTACGTTCTGGACATTGGGGGGAAAGAGGAGGTTTTCACGGTGGACCGACTCAAACCAGCCCACGTGGACTTGGCGCAGCCGGTTGAGGTTCAGGTACCGCGGCGCAGAGACAGACCTCCCAAACAGAGGCTGATCCAGACTGTGGACATTGGGGGGGGGGGGTGTATCGCCGGTTCTGGGGGGGGTGTTATGTGGCGACCCACTTTCTGTGCAGGCGAACCGGCTCACAAATAGCCAGCACGCAGGGGGGAGACTTTGGTAATGCACCTCTGACGTAATTTCCGCCCGGAGAGGACGGGCGCTAGGGATTAAATGTCAGTGCCGCGAAGTTTGAATAAACTAGTCTCGAAATGACTTACCGACTGCGTGTCATTATTTCAGCGCTGTGTATAGCACATCGCTACAATTTGACATTTATTCAATAGTTGTCTAAAGGACAATTAAAACTGAGACTCTGCCACATTCAGAAGATAGCAAAAATGATTAAAATGTTCCAATGTGTATCAACTTCACCTGGTTGAGATGTTTAACTGAGTGGAATTCATTGGAAGGGAGTAATAAAATTTGGATAGTACCTGGCTATGATAGTCTTGCAGAATTTTACTTTCTTAAAGATAGCAGAAATTCAACATCAGGCAACAGGAAGTGGCTTCATTTGGGCAGCTTAAGCATTTTGTTTTCACTCATATCCTATTCCAGCTATGATACATGCAAGAGTTTGGTTAGCAGACTGCAGGATGAGTTGTGCTAATGCAACAGAAGTTGATGCTTCCATCCTAGCCACATTAATGTCCTGCTGCCACTGCAGCATTGCTCAGCATTTGAAGCAGTGGTTTAGCTAGAGCAGTAGAGTGTGGAAATTACAGATCATCAAAAGACAGAAAAACAACTTTCTGGGTTTAGTAATGCTATAGTTTATGAAGACTTCAATCATGCCTTGACAACTTCACTTTGACACCCATACAGCAAGAGCTCCAGGCAATTACTCACATTTCCTCTACTAAAACTTTCATGTTAAACTGTCATGTTAATTGATTATGCTTTCTTGCCTTCTGCCAATAATATAACCTTATCTGCAAGGTCTGTGACCTTCATCTCTCTCCACCCCCTTCACAAGCTCCCTCCAAGTTGCAATTCAAAAAGTCTTCATAAAGTTGTTGGAGGCCATAAGCATTTAGTAGCAGTCTAAAATGTATCCCTCCTTTCTAATTATTAAGATGTGTAAAACCAACGGATTCAAGTTTAGAAATGTGACCCAGCTGGTTACATAATGTGTCATTACCAATCAAATTACTTCTTATGCTTTAATAATTCAGAGTATCTCTTTAAGGAATTAAGGTTTATTAACACAGAATTCTAGAGTGATAAACCAGTTTTACATTTTTCTCATATTTTATCAGATGCATTTAACAGGATTCTAAATACAGTGGATTCTGGTTAACTGGGCCATAAGTTGATTGGGGCAGCCGCATATTTGGGACGACTCTTAAAGACCAAAAACAAATTGAGAAAATAGCTGGGGTTCCCTTCGTTTATTTGGGGCGGGAGACTGTTGCGAACATTTTCGAACCAGCATCATGCACATCGTGTGGCTGTCAGACACTACACCATGCATAGAGCAACCAGTTTTTTAATGAATGTTACCTTTGGTCACACAGGACACTCCCCTCTCCCCTGTGGCTCCAAGCAGCTGTTTGCGTGTGGCCACACCTTGGTACACAGCTTCAACTGGAGAACTAAACTGGGTGCGGGTAGCTGGTGCGTCTCATACTTAGGGATATACTTGTCCTAGCTCTAGCAGACTGGGTGGATGAGATCTATAGTGAGATTCAAAGACCAGGAAGACATTTCTGCAATGCTATGTTGAGAGTGCAGGATACGACAAGGCACAGAAGAAGTCAAGGTCCCACTGGACCCGGGTTCTGACCTCGGGAGAATGGAACTGCCCCAGTGCAGCAGCTTTTCCACTTTAAAAGCACTCCCGCACAAATTTACTGTCATCGTCAGATATGACAGACAACCACCATTAGTATTGGTAGTGTTCTAAATTGTTCTGTATTTCATTTAAATACAAAATTTGTTGCTTGGTTAAATGGTAGCCTGTCTTTTTTTCACCTTTTTAACCAATTGACTAATTGTGCAGCCGCTTAATTGTGCTAAAAAGTACTGGTCCCTGTGTCCCCATTAACTGGACTACGTTGTATCAATACCCTTAAATGTTCTTTTCATTAACAGCTCACACTCATAACAAAACGGTACTGAACAGTCAGCCAACCTCACACCATAGAACGACATAGCTGTGTGTAAGTTGTATGGGCTGTTCTTTTAAATTTGATAAAAGCACATCAAATTGGCTCCTGGCATTTATCCCATCTATACTGTTGAAGTATAATTCGAGAAACTAGCAGAGGACTACTGAAGCAGTAACAAATAAGGAGAAAAGTTGTGTAAACTATAAAGAAATATACTGTAAAAGCAGTTTGGAGGAGCATCTGTGAAGAGGAGAGCAAAGATAAAGCTGGTCTCAGGACACGAGAATTAATAAGGAAAATACATAAGCATTTAAATCAAATCAAATTCAAGTTTAATTATCATTCAATCATATATGAACACAACTGAATGAAACAGTGTTCCTCTGTGGCTAAGGTGCAAAACGTACACAGCACATTTAAAAGAACAAGCAAAAACACAGTCACACAAAAAAAATATATGTAGCACATGTCCTGCAAATTGATTGTACAGTTCCTATCCAGCCTGTCATTCCACCGACTGAACACTGGAGGGCAGCACTGACGGGGGAGGCCGGCACTAACTTGAGCACAGGACTAGTTCTCAACTGCTACAACCAAAATCACGCAACTGCCCTGCTGTCTGTCGCACCACCAGTCAAGGGAAACAGTCCAACAGGGTCTTGCCATCACAAGAAAAACACCCAAGGCAATCACCCACGATTACAAGCATTTCAGTCCATTGTAAGTCATCCCCACAATTGCCAAGGTCCTTTTCACTGATGAAAACTGAAGCAAATTATTTATTAAGTACCTTTGTTTCAACATTCACCAGTGAAAAGGACCTTGGCAATTGTGGGGATGACTTAAACTGGATTGAAACACTTGAGCGTATAGACATTAAGAAAATGTGCTGGAGCTTCTGAAGGTATTAAGTTAGATAAGTTGCTGGGATTGGATGAGTATACCCCAAGATACAATGGAAAGCAAGGGAGGAGATTGCTGAGCCTCTGGCAATGATCTTTGCATCACAATAGGGATGGGAGAGGTGCTGGAGGATTGGAAGGTTGCAAACATTGTTCTCTTGTTCAAGAAAGTGTGGTGAACTACATATACCTGTCTGGACACGCCCCCCCGCCCCCCCCCCTCCCCGCTGACTGCTCCTGTGGCTCCTCCCACAGACCCCTGTATAAAGGCGATCGGAGGCACTGCTCCTCCCTCAGTCTCCAAGATGTTGTGTGGTGGGCTCTTGCTGCTGACGGTGCTTTCTTCCAGCTAATAAAAGCCTATCTCGACTCACGTCTCCGAGAGTTATTGATGGTGCATCAGAAAGGGAGTAGAGAAAACCCAGGAAATTATAGACCAGCAAGTAATGAGGCATGGAATCCAAAGAGACTTTGCCTTGTGGATCCAGAAATGGCTTGCCCACAGAAGGCAAAGGGTGGTTGTGGATGGTTCGTATTCTGCATGGAGGTCGGTGACCAGTGGTGTTCCGCAGGGATCTGTTTTGGGACCCCTCCTCTTTGTGATTTTTATAAATGACCTGGATGAGGAAGTAGAAAGGTGGGTTAGTAAGTTTGCTGACGACACAAAGGTTGGTGCTGTGGATCGTTTGGAGGGTTTGTCAGAGGTTACAGCGGGACAACGATAGGATGCAGAACTGGGCTGAGGAATGGCAGATGGACTTCAACCCAGATAAATGTGAAGTGGTTCATTTTGGTAGGTCAAATATGATGGCAGAGTATAATATTAATGGTAAGGCTCTTGGCAGTATGGAGGATCAGCAAGATCTTGGAGTCTGTATCCATAGGACACTCAAAAGCTGCAGCACAGGTTGACAGTTTTGTTAAGAAGTCATATGGTGTGTTGGACCATACCTTGTTCATCAACTGTGGGACTGAGTTCAAGAGGCGTGAGGTAATGTTCCAGCTATATAAGACCTTAGTTAGACCCCACTTGGAGTACTGTGTTCAGTTCTGGTCACCTCATTACAGGAACGATGTGGATACAATAGAGAGAGTGCAGAGGAAATGTACCTGTCAGAGGATGTTGCCCTGACTGGAGAGCATGACTTATAAGAATAGTTGAGTGAACTTGCCCTTTTCTCCTTGGAACAATGGAGGATGAGAGGTGACCTGATAGAGGTGTATAAGATGATGAGAGGCATTGATCATGTGAATCGCCAGAGGTTTTTTCTCAGGGCTGAAATAGCTAATGTGAGCAGGCATAGTTTTAAGGTGTTTGGAAGTAGGTACAAGGGGGATGTTAGAGGCAAGTTTTTCACACACAGAGTGGTGGGTGCATGGAATGCACTGCCATCAACAGTGGTAGAGATGGATACAATAGGGTCTTTTAAAAGGCTCTTAGATAGGTACATGGAGATTCGAAAAATAGAGGACTATGCGGTAGGGAAATTCTAGGCAGCTTCTGGAGTAGGTTACATGGTTGGCACAGCATTATGGGCCAAAGGGCCTTTAATTTGCTGTAGATTTTCTATGTTTCCTTGTTACTATGTTGCACCTTATCAAAGGCCTTCTGAAAATTCACATAGTGACTCTCCTTTGTCATTTTGCCAACAACTGAAGGCAGGCTAACTGGCCTAAAATCTCCTCTCTTCCTTCTTAAGAAGGGAAATGACATTTACAATTTTACAGTCCTCTGGAACCATTCCAGAATCTAGTGATTCTTGAAAGATCATTACTAATGCCTCCACAATCTCTTCAGCCACCTCTTACAGAACCTGGGGTGCAGTCCATCTGGTGGACGAGAATGAAAAAGGAGAAATCTTGTTCCAGCTGTATAAGGATTCGGTGAAGCAGAGTCAGAGAATGACACAGAATTTTGAAATCCTTTAGATTGAGGAAGAGGATGATTTATTGTGAGGAAAGATTGAGCAAACCTCGTGCTCTCTCGACTTCAAAAGGATGAGGGGACGATCTCACTGAATTCTGTACATTCTACTGGAACTTGATAGTGTGGATGCTGTGAGAACAAACATAGACCGTAGAGTGATATAGCTCAGAAAGAGGCCCTTCAGCCCACGTTTTTCTGCACTGCCTCTGATGCCAATTCAAACTAATCTGATCTGCCTGTACATTAGCTAAATCCCTTCATTCCTGACTTGTTTATGTGCCTATCAAAATGTTTTTTAAACATTGCCATCGTATCTGCTCCTACCAGTTTCACGATCCTACCACTCTCTTTCTAAAAAAAACTGCCTTATAACTCTCCTTTAAACTTTCCCTGTCCCAGATTAAACCTATACCCTCTATTATTTGACATTTTCATCCAGGGAACATATTGGTCATGAATTGTGGCCATAAGTTCTAGTCAATATTGGGGAAATTAAAGCTACCCACTACAACTACCCTGTCGGTTTTACATATTCCGCCTCTTTTACATCCCTCTCTATCAAGTCTGCAACAGCTGAGTCCTGGAACACTGAGCTGCTTGTCCTGTCTTCTTTCAACCAAACCCCTGTAATGGCTACAACACTATAGTTCCATGTACGAATCCAAATCCTGCATTCATCTGTTAACCCATAGGTTATCTTGCATTGAAATAAAAATACACTGCAGCCCGTCAATCCCACTGTGTTTATTAAGCTGGCCCTGTCTGTTCTTCCTATCAGCCCAAGATTACCTAACTTCTAACTTCCCTCATTCTCCCAACTTGCTGGCCAACTGCTCTGGTTCCCATTTCCTAATGCACAAATTTAAACTATTGTGAATAGTACTAGCAAACCCCCAGCAAGGACATCCACTTTCAATACAATCTCTCCTTTCTGTACAGGTGCCCTGGGAGAGAATCCATTTGATCCCTCCCTTATGTACCAGCTCCTTAGCACTCATTTACCTGACCTGTTGTCCTGTTTCTAGCCTTGTTGATACATGGCATGCAGTGTAATCACAACCCTAGAGGTCCTACTTTTTAACACTACCTGATTCCCTAAATTCTCTTTACAGGACCTCATCTCTTTTCCTGCCATATTCCACAACAGATAGACTTATTGGAGAGGGGAGCAGTCAAGGAAGAGTCCTACATTACTGGCCTGCCCCTTCTGGCAGTCACCCATCTATCCAACTGAACCTTTGGTGTGGCCGCTTCCCGTATGTATAACTCCTCCTGCCTCCACGTTGAGTCCAACTGCTGTTCCACTAATTCATGTGTCTGAGAGGGGCTGCAGCAGGGTGTACTTCAGGCAGACAAGGCTCTCCGGGCCACTGGATCCCCCGGATCTCAGAGGAGGAGCATACCATTCCATTGACTGCTATTTCTGCCTCTTTAGTTAACTTGGGGACTTACCTTATTGCTGCTCGTCCTTGTTACCAAAGCCCGGCGTTCAACAGCCTGCACTTTTAACTTACCAACTGAGTTTTTACGTCAGTGCAGCCCTTCTCAAAATGGCTGCTCTGCTAAAGACTGCTTCCTCTTCATTTGCTGTATTATTTAACGGAAGTACAGCTAATGGCTGCTCATCTGCAATGGACTGTTCAAATTTCCTTTGCTTTCTTGGTGCCTAGAACTGGCAGGTGCAATTGCAGGATAAAGGATTGATTGATGAAGAGTGAGATGAACGGATTGTGCATCTTTGAAATGCTCTACTACTTCCTATCAATTTAAATATATTTGCATGAGAAGAAACATTTAGGGCCAGTGCTGACCTATGTGAATGAATTGCTTATGGCTGCCAACTTTCTTCTATTGTCTCATTTAACTTCCATTCTTTCTGCATGAGAAAGAAAGGGAACTTCATTAGCCAATTGAGCCATGGAAGGTCAGAGCTAAGGTCATTCCTTTTCTTACAATATTCACAAATGTAAGCAAGGAGTCAGAAATGGCACTCAAGAGCAGGAACCTGGGTGGAATTGTACCCTCCTTTGCACCTGAGATAAGCAGTAACAGAGATAAAAGGCATCAGCTTAACCCTCAGATAAGGGCTTCAATCTAGTGACAATCTTAAGAACCCCAAACCCAGTTCTCAACCCAACCCATCATCAATCTGGCCATTGTAGGTTGTAACAGAGATTGGAGGATGGTGCTCATAGCCAATCGGTAGGTCAGTTGTCAGAATCTTTTAATAAATAAAGATTTGCATTGATGTAATGCTTTCCTCATTACCTTAGAACTTCACATAGCATTTTATAGTCAATACGGCTCTTTCCTTTGAAAGCCAGTTCTTGTAATGTAGCAAAATTGTAGCCAATTTGTACAGAGAAGCTTCCACAAACACTAGTTATATTTTTAAGTGAAGTTAACTGGAATACTGTAATAAATATTGGACAAAAATAATTTATCTATTCTTCTGTGTTACCGCAGGTAGTTTCACACTTAAAACCTGCTAAACCTGGGGAGCATGGGTAAGAGATACCATACTGCAGTGTTAGCTCTGAATATATTTGCAATAGTTTTCAACTGATTTCAGCTAAATTGTTTCCGTATTCCTGAATCACTGTGTGATGGACTGTGTATTCCAGAAATTCCAGCCGATGTAAGGATAGAGGTTACAACTAAGCAGGTGATAGCCAAATCCATAAATCCATACACTTTCAAGCAACATACTGTACAATTGCACTTATTCAGCTAAGCACCACTGGCTCCTGGTAGAACAAATGATTTGACTGATTAAGCATGGCTGAAGATTTGGGAAGAATTGGAATATCCCAACAAGTCTTACTTTATTCCATTATCAGCGTGTAAACAGCATAGCTACATTGGGAGTAAATATTAGCCCAATATTTCCATCTGCCGCAAACCGTTAGCACCTGTTGCTAGTCTATAGGATAAGTCTGCAGTTAAATTTACCAAACCACCTGCATCAAGTTTCTGCAAAATGCTGCCACTAGCATTTATTAATGAGGTTCTCCATGGTGACAGTGTCTTACGGGTAGAAATGCTTGTATTTGAAGTGTTAGAATAAAGATACCAGGCTGAACAGTGGGGAAAGCGTTGGCAGCTAGATTCTTCACATCACCTTCTGTTCATGATGTCAGAAATCTTCAATGTTCTAAATGTTAGAAATGTACACCATATACAAAACTGCAAAAAATTACATGAGATTTTTAAAACAAATATTGAAAGAAAACGCAAATACTCAAAACATTTAGAACTATTTAATATATTTAACTAAATTCAATTAACTGAGAAAAATATCAATTGTCTAATACTTGAATGAGACAGATCGGTGGCAGAGCGGCATTGCAAAAATAGCCTTGCACTCAAACGTCAGTAAGACCAAGAATGGTCTTCAGGAAGGGGAACTGGGAAACACAGACCTCTCCTCACTAAGACGTCAGCAACGGAAAGGGTGAGCAGCTTCAAGTTCCTGGGTGTCAACGTCCCTGAAGATCTATCCTGGGCCCGACATATTGATGCAATTACAAAGTAGATATGCCAGCAGCTACATTTCATTCGGAGCTTGAGGAGATTTGGTTTGTTACCAAGGACTCCAGCAGATTCTGACAGATGTATGGTCGGGAGAATTCTGACTGGCAGCATCGTTGTCTGATATCGAGGCACCAATGCACAGGATCAGTAGATGTTGCAGTCAGATCCATGGGCACTAGCCTACCCAGTAGGTGATGCCTCAAGAAGGCAGCGTCCATCAAGTCATGCCCTCTTCTTATTAAGGAGGAGGTACACTGGCACGTTTTATGAACAGCTCCTTCCACTCCGCCGTCAAATTTCATGAACTCATGAACATCCCCTCACCTTTTGCCCTCTTTTGTGCTACTTATTTATCTTTTTATTATAAATTATATTCATTTTTATATATTGTGCTGTACTGCGGCTGCTGCAAACAGACCAATTTCATAACAAATGTCATTGATAATAACTCTGATTCTACTTTGCTTCCTTGCAGCCGTTCCATCCCACTCAAATGAAGGGAGGTCCTGACCTTCTCACACTCCTGGGTTTTCAGGCAGACTTCCAAGAAGAGTAGGTAGCCCAGGGCACCTGAGTAGTCCAAGTTCTGTCGGCTATCTGAGGTTAACATTAGAGAGATTTTATATTGTGAACAGCATCTACCTGGTGAGCTCAATCCATGTATTAGCAAGGGTACAAAATCCTTAAAATTAGCCGATGGATTCACTGATTTGGAGTTTAACATCAGAGCATAGTCAGGAGAAGTTGGTGAACAGTTACCGCCAGGCTGAATCTGTGTCTTCATGTAGAAACAAGCAGGAATCCCAGACGTGAGCAATACTAATGCAGGAAACTGCTGGCACACTTTGACGAACACTTTATTCCTGTATTCGATATAATTGACAGCAGAATTAATGGGCTGCATAAGGAAAGACCATTCATCTTTCATAGTCCTTAAGAAGTAGTTTTTTTATTAGAGCAATACTACAGAGATATATATCAATGCCAGAAAAAAACAACCAACGATTACTTCAGGAGCAGTCCCAATTCTGTGCTAATCCAAAAAGGCCGCAGAGAAAAATGGCAGCGAGTTTTCACACCTTTGTTCCAACACCCTGCAAATTCATTTAGGCAAGTGGCTATGTTTGATATTTCAAATTCAACTTTGTTTGCTGTGGCATGCAGAGATATAGGTACGCATGCAGCGGTACGGCACCTATGGAATGTATATGAACAGTGGATGCAGGGAGCTTGTGCAGCCATTAGAGGGCATCACAGGCCAGCTTGATCTTCACACTTGTCCTGTCGCAGGGTGGGAGTAGGAACCCGGAAAAGATCCAACCCCTGACAATTTCATGGCACCACTGCATCTGCATGGATGTATCAATTAAACACACATTGGAGAAGGACAAACTGGCTTGGGTTCCCAGGGTCACAGCGACAACAGGAAACTCTGATAGCTGGAGGGTTAATGATAACTTAATACCTGGGTCTGCTGAGCCATATTGATGAAATATCTGTGTTCTTGTAGTTACCTTTTAGTTGGTCACTGTGAGGTGATGAGTTAATTTCCATGATAGTAGTCAAGTCAGTACGTCGTTAGCTTTGATCTTGGTGGTGGTGCTTGGGATGCGTTTATTTGCGAAAATGTTCACAGCAAGAAGCAAATCGTAGAAGTTCTTGTCATATGCACAAGTAGAGTGAGGTGTAGAGGGCATTGAGTTGTAGAGTTATAGAAACATAGAAAACATACAGCGCATTACAGGCCCTTCGGCCCACGATACTGTACCGCGCACGTACTTACTTTAGAAATTACTTAGAGTTACCCATAGCCCTCTATTTTTCTAAGCTCCATGTAGCTATCCAGGAGTCTCTTAAAAGACCCTATTGCATCTGCCACCACCACCGTCGCCAGCAGCCCATTCCACGCACTCACCACTCTCTGAGTAAAAAACTTACCCCTGACATCTCCTCTGTATCTACTTCCAAGCACCCTAAAACTGTGCCTTCTCATGTTAGCCACTTCAACCCTGGGCAAAAGCCTCTGACTATCCACACGATCAATGCCTCTCATCATCTTATACACCTCAATCAGGTCACCTCTCATCCTCCGTCGCTCCAAGGAGAAAAGGCTGAGCTCACTCAACCTGTTCTCATAAGGCATGCTCACCAATCCAGGCAACATCTTTGTAAATCCCCTCTGCACCCTTTCTATACTTTCCATATCCTTGAATAGGTTGTGGAATCATTTCAGAGGTGAGGTGAGTGAAGTTACCCATGCTGGTTCAGAGCCTGATGGCCTGAGTGGAGGGTCTTTGATGATGGATGCTGCTTTCTTCTGGCAGTGCTCCATGTAAATGTGCTCAGTGGTGGGGAGGGCTTTGCCTATGATGGACTGGGCCATATCCACCACTTTCTGTAGATGTTCCCATTCTTGGGCATTGGTATTTCTGTACCAGACTCTGATGCAAGCAGTTAGAATGTTTCTCCACTGTGCATCTATAGAAGTTTTCAAAGTTTTAGATGGCATACTGAATTGAAGAAAGTAGAAATGTTGTCATGTCTTCTTTGTGATGGCACTTATGTGCTCAGAATCAGAATCTTAAGGCTCCTACTTCCTCGATGGTAACAATGAGAAGATGGCATGTTCTGGGTGATGGGGATCCTTAATGATAGATGCTGCCTTTTTGAGGCACTGAGTTTTGAAGATGCCCTTAAAGCTGGAGAGGCTAGTGCCTGTAATTGAGCTGACTGATTTTACAACTTTCTGCAGCTTTTTCTAACCCTAGGAAGTGGCCCCACCATTCCAGATGGTAATGCGACCAGTTAGAATGCTCTCTATGGTATATTAATAGAAATTTACGGGAGTCTTCGGTGACATGTCAAGTCTCCTCAAGCTCCTAATAAAATTTAGCTGATGATATGCCTTCTTTGCAATTACATCAATATATTGAGCCCAGCATAGAGATATTGACACCCAGGAACTTGAAACTGCTGAACCTTTCCACTGCTGATCCCTCAGTGAGGACTGGTATGTGTTCCCTTGACTTCCACTTCCTGAAGTTACAACCAATTCCTTGGTCTTATTGACATTGAGTACAAAGTTGTGACACCACTCAACAGCTGATTTATCTCACTTCTGCAGCCTCTTCATCCCCAGCTGAAGGTGGAATGTAGACTGCTACCAGGATGATGGCCGAAAACTCTCCCTGCAGATAAAATGGAAGACACTTGGCCTCTAGATGTTCCAGGTCAGGTAAGCAGGACTGAGCCAGAAGCATCACATTTGTGCACCACAATGAGTTAATCATGAAGTACACTCTCCCTCCTCCACCTTTAAAACACTCAACTGACCTGCCTTTATGGTGAATGGTGAAGCCAGCACTGTGTTTGAAATTCTGGGGCTGAGCCATGTTTCCATGAAGCAAAGTACACAGCAGTCCCTGATGTCCCTTTGGTACTGGAATCTTGCTCTGCAATCTTCAATTTTAATTTTTAAAGTCTGTACGTTCACCAGCAGGATAGTCAGGAGTAGGAGTCTGTAGTTGCAATTGTACCTGTAGCCCAGCTTGCCTTCCCTGCTTCCATTTGCTTAAAAGGGAGCTGCACTTGTGTCCTGACTCTGCCGTCTGGGGTCTGTCGATTCTGAGGATCGGTAGAATTTTTAAACATCCTAAAACAACGTTGCTTACTGAAGTACCCATGGTTGTGACCGTGGATTTCAGCTATAGCAGCCCTAAATGGGAACATTTGATGATTTCTATCGGAGCTGCACGCAAAGGGTCGCCACTTACCGCCGTCATCTCTCACACTCTACTGGTCCTTGAATCAGAGAAGAATGCTTTTCCTTCTTTTCCTGGACGCTCCACCTCTCTCTCTCTTTCTGAATATTTTATCCCTGCCTCGCAGAACCTTCCTGTTGTTATGCCGTTGGCCCCCTCCTTTGTGAGAATCGCAAGAACCCTAGTTAAGGGGGGTCAACTGACCCAAAAGAGGAAGAGACGTGCGGAATGGACACAGAAAAATGGGAGAGAGAGAGAGAGACCACGTTCTCCCAAGAAGCAGAATAAAGGTGACCTTGACTATTGTCTCATGGAGACCACGTGAAAAGCCCTCGGGCAAAGTGGGCTGGTTGAGAGAGAGATCGCATTACCTGCAACTTGATTGACACCTGCGATCCCGTGAAGAAGTATAAAGGCGGGTCTGAGGGGGGGAACCCTCAGACGCACCCAGGAGACACCAAGGAAACACTATACCGATTCCCGTGGGAGCGGGACGCCATTTTGAAGGAAGCCACGTGCGTTAGATTCCGAATTTGAATCTGTGGCTAGAACCAACGAAAGCTTTTAAATAACAACGGGGAAGTCTGTTCCCCTGATTCCAAGGATTTGCTCTGCCAAGACGACGGGCAAGTGTTTATCTTTTCTAAATCATCTCTTTCTCTCTACAACGTGAAAACCCCAGCGGTTCCCAAAAGGGAAAAGCCTGCAAACTTCTGAGTGACTCTTTATATTTCAATTGGACTCAGTATTACCCCTAGACAACTGTAGAGCGTATTTCTGATTGATTATGGTTACACCGGTGTTTTAGATTGAGTTTGACGATGTATATGATCTGAATGTTTTGTATTAACCATACGTTTGTGCCCTTTTTTGAATAAAACGTTTGAAAATAGTAGCATCCGACTCAGCTGATCCATCTATCTTTGCTGGTAAGTTACCTGGTTACGGGGTTACGTAACACTGTGTACTGGCAGGATGATGACTTTTCAAAGCAAACGCAATGGATGCTGGAGCTCCAAAATAGAAACCGAAAACACAAACAGCAGCTGAGGTGAGAGAAAAACAAAGGTAAGGTGTCAGCTTGATGGCTTTTAATTATAAATAAGAACTTTTGTTTCTCTTTTATTGTGGTGATTTTATAGTGGGCAACAAGTTTTCTGCCCAACTACTCAAATTAATACATTAGCCTAAACTTTGAGGGGTTAAAATGGGAATACTAACTTCCCTAAAGTGACACACTGATTTGATGAAAATAACCTGATTTAGTTTTTCCCAAAGGACTGCTGAGCAATCCATTCTGTTTGTTAAGTGTTTTTGTGGCCACTGATACATTTCTTCCCAGTACATCTGTGCATTCCCTTGAGCTTTATTTGGATATGCATCTCTTCAAACTGTTACTTGGCCTTTGCATTTATGCATTTTCGATAACAAGTGATTCTCTCTCATGATTCCAATGTTTTTCTGAGTTGACTGGGATCTGTGAATTCAATATAATTGTACTCATAGAAACATGGCATTTAAATCTCGTTTTCTGATCATTTCTGCCATTTAGATGGCAGAAATCTATACATAAGTGCAAAGGTTAGAGTGTCTTGATATTCAAAATAATACTTTAAAATAAAGCTACTGAACTGCCAAAGAGAAAAGGAAACATCACATTTTTCCAGAAACAATGATTATGAGTTGTGGTTATTCTACATATGAGCTTTCTTCAATATATTAACTGTTTAGTTTACACAATAGTAATTACAATTCTAGATATTTCATTTATGATGTTTCTATTGTCTATCAATAAGGATGTTGATAAATGGGAATGAAGATAATGTTTAGATTCCTCAACAACAATAGCCTCAGCCTGTTGTTCCATGGCTTGGAGTACTGGAATCTCACAGCACGAATAGCTGACAAGCCAGAATATTGGCAGTAATGATGCTGCCTTAGTGTAACCATGTGTGTCATTTGAGACATGAAGAGGATTGACTGAATGAGTGATGTACATTAATTGTAAATATATTGATTGTTTTAGCATTTAGCAGATCAAGCAGCAACTATGGAGGGGAATAAAGGATTGATGTTTCTAGCCAAGATCTCTGATGCCACTAATACAAAATGAAAACATTCAAAAATCCATCATCGTCACAAGTTTCTGCAAACAAAAAAAAATTGACCTCTTTTGCTTCAGGAAATCACCTCTATTCTTGCTTTTCCCATCAGAGTTCGTGATCTCGCTGTCTCCATTCAACTCCCACTGAGCTCTCTAAGTACACTGCAATCCTAACATTTCTATTTCCAGTACCAACAAATTACCTACCAAAGTTACGAAGTGTGTTCTGTTTCCAGAAAAATAAGTTGTCATTTCTCATGCTTCCTTTGATATGGATGTTCACCCTATTCTTCACCAACACCTCACTGTCTGGATGGCATTGCACTCATCTGGCTTTTGAATAGTGTTACGCTTTGTACCTCCAAGACATTAAACTAACTGGAAGCAAAGTCACAGAGTGGGGATGCTTAATTTCTTTTTTACTTATAGCGAGATGTCCACGATGAAAGGTATCATCCATGTGCTTTGACATAGAACGCATAATGAATTATTTAAATGAACAAGAGTGCTTTGTGAAGCAATATTTTTACAATATTGCAGAAATATCACTGAAGTACTGAATGCACAATACTGGCTCTTTTCCTTCTCTCGTCCTGAAGGAATACATCAAGGAGGTATTGGCCATGGGGTTTATCCCTCGGGCAACATTGCCGGCAGGAGCGGGCTACTTTTTGTGAGCAAGATGGCAAACTCCGTCCCTTCATTGATTGTCGGTCCCTGAACAACAGCACTGTGAAGCACCAAAACCCCCTTCATCTGTTGGTGTCTGAGTTTGCACATCTCCAGGGAGCAAACATATTTCCAAAACTGATCTACAATCTGGTTTGTATGAAAGAACGATATGAGTTGAAGTCAGCTTTCAACAACTCTAATGGGCACTATGAGTACCTGGTGATGCCCTTTGGTCTGGCCAATGCCCCCGCTGTATTCCAGGCCTTGGTTAATGATGTGCTCAGGGACATGTTGAACCAGTTTGTGTATTTAGATGACATCCTTATTCATTCCTGCTCTCATCAGGAACACGTGCAGCATGTCAGGAGGTTCTCAGATGGCACCTCAAAAATAACCTGTACACCAAGCCCAAAAAACATGAATTCCATAAAGACCAGGTGTCGTCATTGGGCTATATACTTACCCAATCCAGTGTTCAAATGGACCCTAGTAAAGTTCAGGCAGTTGCAGAGTGGCCCAAACCGTCTACAGTCAAACAGGGACGGTGCTTCCTGGGGTTTGCAAACTTTTATCGCTGCTTCATCTGGAATTCCGGCTCTATCGCGGCTCCCATGAATGCACTCACCAAGGCCTCGGCAGGACTCCATTGGACAGACGATGCCGATCAAGCATTTTCAGAGCTAAAGCGAGGTTTCTCCACTGCCCCGCTGCCGCCACACCCAGACCTGTCTCAGCCAATCACTGTCGAGGTGGATGCATCCGATGTTGGCATTGGATCTGTCCTCTCTCAGCGCTCGTCTGCGGAGAGCCGGCTGCACCCCTGTGCCTTTCCTCCCCGTCGCTAGACTTAACTATGATGTTGGGAACTGGGAGCTTCGGGCTAGCAATGAGGCCCTGGAGGAAAGGCGACACTGGCTGGAGGGGACAGAGCATCCATTCTTGGTCTGGACAGATCACAAGAACCTCTCCTATATTCAGGATGCTAAGAGACTCAACTCTTGTCAAGCCCGGTGAGCTCTCTTCTTCACACGGTTCAGTTTCATCCTCACTTATCATCCCGGCAGCAAGAATACAAAGGCCGACGCTCTCTCCCGGCAGTTCGACGGATCTGAGGACAATACCGATCCAGAGCCCATCCTTCATCGCTCGTGTATCACTGCTCCGATGATCTGGGGAATAGAGGCAGAGGTGAGGGCCACCCGACAGTCGGACCCAGGCCTGGGTGGGACCCCTCCCAACCAGCTGTTTGTCCCTGCTGTGGTGCATTCCAAAGTGCTGGAATTGGGGTCACTCCTCCCGTCTGGCTGGACATCTGAGAATTTAACTGACCCAGGAGTTTATACAATTTAGGTGGCCATCTATTTCCCAGGATATCCACAACTTTGTATCTGCCTGTCCCACCTGCGCTCGGAACAAGACATCACGCCAGTGTCTTGCAGGTCTGTTATGTCTACTAGCTGTGCCCCACCGCCCCGGTCCCATCTCTCAGTAGATTTAAACACTGGGCTGCCCCCATCTAATGGAAACACCACCATTTTAGTCATTGTAGATCAATTTTCCAAGGCTGCCCACCTCATTGCCCTCCTCGAGCTCCCATCGGCTCATGAAACTGCCACACTCATGGTTCAATATGTGTTCAGGCTCCACAGCTTCCTCAAGGCAAAGTGTCTGATTGTGGACTACAAATCACTTCCCACTTTTGGAATGCTTTCTGCTCTCTTGTAGGAGCCACGGCCAGTCTCTTGTCTGCTTTCCACCAACAATCCAAAGGCCAGACTCAGAGGGAACCAAGAGCTGGAGACAACCCGGCGTTGCCTTGCCTCTTCCAACCCCAAATCCTGGCGCTCCCAATGGGCTTTGGCAGAGATCACCCACAATAACCTCTAGTCATCCTCCATGGGTATGTCTCCCTTTGAAAGCCAGGAGGAATACCAGTCTCTGCTCTTCGCTGATCAGGAGATTGATGTAGGAGTTCCTGCTGCTGAACAGTTGATCTAACACTACAAGCGCACCTGGAGACAAGCCAGGGGCAGATCCTTTGATGCCAACCAGACCTCCTCTCTTGGCTTGAATGGCCTTACCTGTCGACGGAGCCGATCAGCCTGCCGGGAATGTTGTTTCTGGATGTGCATCAGAGAAGCCCTGGCCCCAGTCATCCCACCTCCCCCTCCTCCCTGCTTGGTAGATGGTTCCCTAGTCTAAACGGTGTGGCGCCTCATGGTATCTCGCTGGGTATGTGTCCAATACCTTGTGGATTGGGAAGGGTATGATCCAGAAGAGTGTCCTTGGATCCCAGTGAAGGACTTCTTGACAAATTGCTCATCCGGGCCCTCCAGCAGGCGCAGGCCTATGGTGCCTCAAGAGCTGTGCCTAGAGAGGGGGGCCCTGTCATAACCACAGACTCTGCAGTACAGCAGATACGGCAATTGTGCTCGTGAATATGCATGTGTCGGCTAATTATTTTCATTGTCACAGTATTTTGCTCCCTTCCTTTCATCATAACACTTGTCAAGACTTGAGCAAAGCGCAGCAACATTTCGCTGCCCGCTTGCATTCGGCCTTGCCTGAGAAATTGGACTGTCAAGTCAACTGGCGTTGAAGACTAATGATATTCATTTTATATTTAGATATTTCTTTCAGCCGCAGTGTGAGCATCTGGTTTTCAATTTGTAAGTTTTAGTTAATGGCACTGTTTGACCTAGTGTTTATTGTTTTCCTTTCCCTGTTCGCATGAAGGCATATGAACTATTGTCCCATTTTAGTGTCTCTCTGTCTCCACTATTTGACCATATCTGACCATACTGAAAAGGTTATTTGCCTGGCACCAGGCCTTGAGCTCTTCCAACCCCTCTCTGTAGGCCGCCTCATCATCGTTGGTGATGAGCCCCACCACTGTCGTGTCTTCAGCAAACTTGACAACGTGATTACTCGGGTGTTTGGACGTGCAGTCATGTGTACAGCGGTGGGCTCAGCACACAGCCCTGGGGGGGCAACCGTGTTGAAAATGATGGGGAGTGAGGTGTGGTTGGGCACCCTGACTACCGGAGGCCTGTTGGTTAAGATGTCCAACACCAACTTGCACGGTGGTGTGCTTACACTGAGGTGAAGGAGTTTGTTCATCATGGTCTGTGGGAAACAGTGATGAACGGTGAACAGAAAAAGCATTCTGACACAAATGTTCTTGTTTCCTAGGTGTGTCAGGGCCAGGCGCATGACCGATGCTGTGGCGTCTGTTGTAGAGCAGTTCCGTCAGAAAGCATGTTGGTGAGTGTCCACTGAGGCAAGAGTGGAGTGGTGGAAAGAGTGGGGGATGGGTGCAGGACTGAATGGAGGAAAAACAAAATAGATGGGCAGAGGAAGAAACAAGACAGCTAAAACTTCCTTCAAATTTATATGTACTGAACACTCAGATTGTCGCTTTCCATCTTAGAGATAACACCCCTTTCTAATCCTGTTGCTCAGACTCTCCACCATCACCTGTCACCTATGGATATGCTGGTCTATATTGGTACCCAGTTAAAAAACTCACTTTGGATTCAAAATTCATATCCTTCTGTTTACATTACTCTGATTTCTCTCCTCCCTTTTTCTGTAATAACATCGGTTCTTCAGAGCAACCCTGGATGCTTGACTCAATTTATGGGCGTTGGCCCTAATACCTTACATTGCACTGTGTTAGAGTTTCTCTGATGGCACAGTGTTGTGCCTTGCATATTTAACTACAAAAGTGTTGCTATATAAGTGCAAGTTGTTATTTTCCGAATTTCCATTGTACATATTGAAAGAGTATCTTTTCTACACACCACTTAGATTTTTGTGAAGACTGACTTTTAGATTCTTGCCACTGACATGATGAAAATCGAAAGGCCTGAACGCTACACTCACAGGCCATTCCTATCTCTCCAGCCTGCCGCAGGGCATTTCATTATGTAACATATAACGCGAGAGAAAAATTGATCAGGAATCAGCACCGGAATAAAAGAAGCTGATAAAATATTCATTTCGGTTTAATTTCTGTGCCTCATTTGGAGATTTTCTTTATTTGTATTATTCATTACAATAACCCATAGCTGTCAGAGTAAAATAAATCACACCAGGCAGCGAGACAGCTGGTGGTTGAAATAGCTTAATATTTTGGTCATGTACCCGTCTGCTAGATTGGCCGGGAACCAGGTCACGAGCTGAGCTGACTTGCAGATATGAATTGGAATGCTCTCAGCAGAGCTCTGGGCTTTTTTTTTGTAAAAGGGGACAGAACAACATTAAAATATATTCAGTCAGCAAACGTATCTTTACATTGTTTGGACTCTGAGCGTTGGCAGAGAACATAATTACTTGGTCTTAATATACTAGCTGTGTTCAGGTCAACCAGGTCTATATGGCTGAACTGGTAAAATTCCCCATCAAAATAAACATTTCTTAAATAAACGTCCCAGAACATGGACCACAGAAGACATCGAAGTCTGTCCTGGACCAGGTTTCCACTTGGACCTTAATCTTCTTGTTGCCTTTTAATTACCCCCTCCCACCCCTACTTCACGTTGATCTCAGTGATTAAGTTTGGCTCTTGATTCCACCCTCTCTCAATTGCCACCCCTATCAATCACCTCACTTCCATTTAATTCCTCTATTCCTCACAATCACCGTTATCCATTCAATCAAAAGATTAGTAATGTACGTGTGGGTCCTTCTTCTATTTGTATGTGGGGCTAGGAGTCATAGTCAACCAGTAAAAGATGTCCATCTTTTTTATTCCACTCTCCCCAATTATATCGGATGTGTGCACATTTATCACACATTTCTCATCAAAGAGATGATGGTTCTTCTTGTTGGGCAAGCAGAGTCTCTTCCTACATGCCAGGAAAGTAGTGTTCATGCAAGGTTTAGGAAGCTAGAATCCCAGACTGGGACTTGGTGGAAGATAAAGATAACAGGAAAGCGCTCCAGCAGGTGATTAAGTCGGCCAAAAGGGGCCATGAAATGTCCTTGCTGAGAAGAATCAAAGAGTATCCCAAGGCATTTCATACTTGTATTAAGAAAAAGCAGATATCTAAGGAGAGGTTAGGTCCACTCAAGGATCAAGGAGGAAATTTGCATATGGTGTCAGAGCAAATATACTAAACGAATACTTTATGTCAGTATTTATTGAGGTGAAGGATTTGGAGGATAGTGAATACAGACTAGGGCATGCTAATGTGCTGGGACATTCTGAGATCGAAGAGCAAATAGGTTAAACAGTTTCAACAGGTACATTTAATGTCAGAGAAATGTATACAATATGCATTCTGAAATTCTTCTTCTTCGCAAACATCCATGAAAACAGAGGAGTGCCCCAGAGAATGACTGACAGTTAACTGTTGGAAACCCGAAGCCCCCCGAGGTCCTCTGACCCATGCATAAACATCAGCAAAGCAACGATCCCCCTTCCCCACCAGCAAAAAAACATCGGCACCCCCACCGAGCACTCAAGTGTGCAGCGAAGCATCAATAAAGACACAGACTTGCAGTTACCCCAAAGGCTACTCGTTCACCGGGTAATTCGACTTCCCACAGGCTCTCTCTCTCCCTAATAAGGGAAAAAGAGGTGTCTCTGTTTCACAGCGAGAGGGGAGACATAACAAAGCAACTTGCTGCTTTATGGTGTTAAAAGTCTGTTGCCTCGCTGTTTCCAAGCTCTGTGACCAAAGATCTCGGGTCTCTGGGCACACAGCCAGCAGCCAGCTCACTGCTTATGATCTTCCGTCTCCCACGACACACCAGTTTTCAGTGGCAGCACCGATCCCCCCCATCGAATCCGCCCACCTCCAGCGCCACGAAAATCAATCTGGCACCCAGAAGGCACACTAGTCTTCTAGGCCGCGTCCTTGGCATGTCAAAAAGCGGCCGGTCGTGAGGCCCTGACAGCTGCTCCCATTCCTACAAAGAACCGAAGTCAACCTGTAACTCCAGATCAGGGTCTTCAAAAGAACCCTGAAAAAGGAAAAAAAGAGATATTAAAGATAGAAATAGAGCTGTTTCCAAAGATGCAAGCAAAGGAACCGCCGTTAGGCACCATCATCCTCAGCCCCGCCCTCTGGAATATTTAGCGCTGGTCTTCCGAAAAGCATTAATGTGGATAAGTCTCCAGGGCCTGATGCACGCATCCCTGAATATTGAAAGAAGCAAGTGAGGAGATTGCTAGGGATTTAACAAAGGTCTTGTGCCCTCACCAGCAAAAGGCACGGTCTCAGGGGACTGGAAAGTAACAAACATTATTCCTTTGTTCAAAAAAGAAACATTTTTTTTAAGGTGTGTAAGGGATAATCCAGGTAATTATAGGCCAGAGAGTCTCACACCAGTGGTAGAGAAGCAATTCGAGAGGATACTGAGGGATAGAATTTGGCCTGCATGGCTTTGTGTAGGGCAGGTCATGCTAACTTAATCAAGTTTTCTGAGGAGGTGACAAAGGAGCTTGATTAGAGTAAAGCAATGGATATTATCTTCATGGACTTTTGTAAGACATTTGATGAGGTCCCTCATATAGGTTGATTCTGAAGACAAAATGCATGGGAACCAGGATGAAGGCAAGTTTAGACTCAGAACTGGCTTGCCTAGAGAAGACGAAGAGTAGGAATACGTATATCACAGTTATTCTGGCTGAAGGTCCATAACGAGTGCTGTTCCACACGGATTGATTCTGGGACCTCTAATGGTGATATGTATCAGTGGTTTGGATGAAAATGTAGATGGGTGGATTAGCAAGTTTGCATATGAAACCTAGATTGGTGGAATTGTGGACAATGTAAAGGATTATAAAAGAAGGCAGTGGGATATAGAGCAGTTACAGATAAGAGCACAGATAGGTTAGACAGAACCTTTTCCTTGAGGTAGTAATGTCAAACACTGAGGACAAGCTTTAGAGAGAAGAGTTTAAAGGTAACATGAGGGGCAAGATTTTTACACAGAGAATGGTAGGTGTCTGGAATAAGTTACCAGGTAGAATAGAGGATGCAGATAGTTTTATGGGGTTTAGGAGCCATTTAGATAATCAGATGGATATGAAGGGAATGGAGGGATATGGATAATAAGCAGAAGGAGGACATTTAGTATAAATTGGGAATGAGACTGGTAAAACATCCCAGGTCGAGTGGCCTATCCAGTGCTGTGCTGTTCTATGTTCTATTCACCTCACTGCTCTTCATGAGATATTTGGTACTTCCAGTATCCCTGACGACTATGTGTGCAGGAAGTGTGTCCAGCTGCAGCTTCTGGCAGACCGCATTGAGCGTCTGGAGCTGCGATTGGATTCATACTGGAGCATCTGTGATGCTGAGAAAGTCGTGAATAGCACTTTCAGTGAGTTGGCCACACCGCAGGTAAAGGCTACACAGGCAGAAAGGGAAGGGGTGGCCACTAGACAGCGAGCAGTAGGCAGGTAGTGCAGGAGTCCCCTGGGGTCATCTCCCTCCTAAACAGATATACTGTTTTGGATACTGTTGGGGGAGATGTCTCATCAGGGGAAGGCAGCAGCAGCCAAATTCATGGCACCATGGGTGGCTCTGCGGCACAGGAGGGAAGGAAATGGAGTGGGAGAGCTATAGTGATAGGGGATTTGATTGTAAGGGGAATAGATAGGCGTTTCTGTGGCCGCAAATGAGACTCCAGGTTGGTATGTTGCCTCCCTGGTGCAAGGGTCAAGGATGTCTCTGAGCGGCTGCAGGACATTCTGGAATGGGAGGGTGAACAGCCAGTGGTCGTGGTGCACATAGGCACCAACGATATAGGTAAAAAATGGGATGAGGTCCTACAAGGTGAATTTAGGGAGTTAGGAGATAAACTAAAAAGTAGGACCACAAAGGTAATAATCTCTGGATTACTACCAGTGCCACATGCTAGTCAGAGTAGAAATAGGAGGATATTTCAGATGAATACGTGGCTTGAAAAATGGTGCAAGGGGGAGGGATTCAAATTTCTGGGGCATTAGAAACAGTTCTGGGGGAGGTGGGACCGGTATAAATAGGACGGTTTGCACCTGGGCTGGACTGGAACCAATGTCCTAGGGGGAGCATTTGCTACTGCTGTTCAGGAGGATTTAAACTAATGTGGCAGGGGGATGGGAACAAGTGCAGAGAGACAGAGGGGTGTAAAATGAGGATAGAAGCAAAAAGTAGTAAGGTGAAAAGTAAAAGTGGCAGGCAAGCAAATCCAGGGCAAAAAGCAAAAAGGGCCACTTTTCAACATAATTGTATAAGGGCTAAGAGTGTTGTAAAAACAAGCCTGAAGGCTTTGTGTGTCAATGCGAGGAGCATTCGTAACAAGGTGGATGAATTGAATGTGCAGATATTTATTAATGAATATGATATAGTTGGGATCACAGAGACATGGCTCCAGGGTGACCAAGGATGGGAGCTCAACGTCCAGGGATAATCAATATTCAGGAGGGATAGACAGGAAAGAAAAGGAGGTGGGGTAGCATTGTTGGTTAGAGAGGAGATTAACGCAATAGAAAGGAAGGACATTAGCCTGGAGGATGTGGAATCGATATGGGTAGAGCTGCATAACACTAAGGGGCAGAAAACACTGGTGGGAGTTGTGTACAGGCCACCTAACAGTAGTAGTGAGGTGGGGGATGGCATTAAACAGGAAATTAGAAATGTGTGCAATAAAGGAACAGTAGTTATAACGGGTGACTTCAATCTACATATAGATTGGGTGAACCAAATTGGTAAGGGTGCTGAGGAAGAGGATTTCTTGGAATGTATGCGGGATGGTTTTCTGAACCAACATGTCGAGGAACCAACTAGAGAGCAGGCCATTCTAGATTGGGTATTGAGCAATGAGGAAGGGTTAGTTAGCAATCTTGTCGTGCGAGGCCCCTTGGGTAAGAGTGACCATAATATGGTGGAATTCTTCATTAAGATGGAGAGTGACATAGTTAATTCAGAAACAAAGGTTCTGAACTTAAGAAGGGTAACTTTGAAGGTATGAGGCATGAATTAGCAAAGATAGACTGGCAAATGATACTTAAAGGGTTGACGGTGGATATGCAATGGCAAGCATTTAAAGATCGCATGGATGAACTACAACAATTGTTCATCCCAGTTTGGTAAAATAATAAACCAGGGAAGGTAGTGCACCCGTGGCTGACAAGGGAAATTAGGGGTAGTATCAAGTCCAAAGAAGAAACATATAAATTAGCAAAAACAAGCAGCACACCTGAGGACTGGGAGAAATTCAGAGACCAACAGAGGAAGACAAAGGGCTTAATTAGGAAAGGGAATAAAGATTATGAGAGAAAGCTGGCAGGGAACATAAAAACTGACTGTAAAAGCTTTTATAGATATGTGAAAAGAAAAAGACTGGTCAAGACAAATGTAGGTCCCTTACAGTCAGAAACAGGTGAATTGATCATAGGGATCAAAGACATGGCAGACCAATTGAATAACTACTTTGGTTCTATCTTCACTAAGGAGGACATAAATAATCTTCCGGAAATAGTAAGGGACAGAGGGTCTAGTGAGATAGAGGAACTGAGGGAAATACATGTTAGGAGGGAAGTGGTGTTAGGTAAATTGAAAAGATTGAAGGCAGATAAATCCCCAGGGCCAGATGGTCTGCATCCCAGAGTGCTTAAGAAAGTAGCCCAAGAAATAGTGGATGCATTAGTGATGATTTTTCAAAACTCCTTAGGTTCTGGATTAGTTCCTGAGGATTGGAGGGTGGCTAATGTAACCCCACTTTTTAAAAAAGGAGGGAGAGAGAAACCGGGGAATTATAGACCGGTTAGTCTGACATCGGTGGTGGGGAAAATGCTAGAGTCGATTATCAAAGATGTGATAACAGCACATTTGGAAAGAGGTGAAATCATCGGACAAAGTCAGCATGGATTTGTGAAAGGAAAATCATGTCTGACGAATCTTATAGAATTTTTTGAAGATGTAACTAGTAGAGTGGATTGGAGAGAGCCAGTGGATGTGGTATATTTAGATTTTCAAAAGGCTTTTGACAAGATCCCACACAGGAGATTAGTGTGCAAACTTAAAGCACACGGTATTGGGGGTATGGTATTGATGTGGATAGAGAATTGGTTGGCAGACAGGAAGCAAAGAGTGGGAGTAAACGGGACCTTTTCAGAATGGCAGGCAGTGACTAGTGGGGTACTGCAAGGCTCAGTGCTGGGACCCCAGTTGTTTACAATATATATTAATGATTTAGACAAGGGAATTAAATGCAGCATCTCCAAGTTTGCGGATAACACGAAGCTGGGCGGCGGTGTTAGCTGTGAGGAGGATGCTAAGAGGATGCAGGGTGACTTGGATAGGTTAGGTGAGTGGGCAAATTCATGGCAGATGCAATTTAATGTGGATAAATGTGAGGTTATCCACTTTGGTTGCAAGAACAGAAAAACAGATTATTATCTGAACGGTGGCTGATTAGGAAAAGGGGAGATGCAATGAGACCTGGGTGTCATTGTACACCAGTCATTGAAGGTGGGCATGCAGGTACAGCAGGCGGTGAAAAAGGCAAATGGTATGTTGGCATTCATAGCAAAAGGATTTGAGTACAGGAGCAGGGAGGTTCTGCTGCAGTTGTACAAGGCCTTGGTGAGACCGCACCTAGAATATTGTGTGCACTTTTGGTCCCCTAATCTGAGGAAAGACATTCTTGCCATAGAGGGAGTACAAAGAAGGTTCACCAGATTGATTCCTGGGATGGCAGGACTATCATATGAAGAAAGACTGGATCGACTAGGCTTATACTCACTGGAATTTAGAAGATTGAGGGGGGATCTTATTGAAACGTATAAAATTCTAAAGGCATTAGACAGGCTAGATGCAGGAAGATTGTTTCCGATGTTGGGGAAGTCCAGAATGAGGGGTCAAAGTTTAAGGATAAAGGGGAAGCCTTTTAGGACAGAGATGAGGAAAAACTTCTTCACACAGAGAGTGGTGAATCTGTGGAATTCTCTGCTACAGGAAACAGTTGAGGCCGGTTCATTGGCTATATTTAAGAGGAAGTTAGATATGGCCCTTGTGGCTAAAGGCATCAGGGGCTATGGAGAGAAAGCAGGTACAGGGTTCTGAGTTGGATGATCAGCCATGATCATACTGAATGGCGGTGCAGGCTCGAAGGGCCGAATGGCCCACTCCTGCACCTATTTTCTATGTTTCTGTTTCTGAAAAATGCATATATAACCACAATGTTTATAGTAGTGTTTTGTATGTAAGGCATTTTGAGAAAATTCAGAGAGAAATGATGCTATTCTACATGCCTAAGCCTCTGTTTGCTCATCAGTGGTGGACTGTTCATGAAAAGGTTATCTTTATATGAACTCTAATTACTATTCCATTAAATGGTAAGACATTATTGCAAGCACTTAGTTCAGGGCAGCAAGAAAAATATTATTAATGTGAACATTCTTGTTTTATTGCTACAAAATTTCATTTAAATGCATTAGGAGCTAAATTAATTATTTAAATTAAGTTCATACTATGCTTTCTCATTATCTATAAAGTATTTCTAGTCATTTTCCATAGAATTATGAGGCACAGAAACCACCAATATACAGCCAGACAATTAATCAGCTTCTTAGCACTACATATTTTAAAGTGGGCTTTTGATGGGAAGGACTCTTGTGACAGTGACTGTATAAATCATCTTGTCAGCAAAAATGCTTATACAAAAGTTCAAGGTTTCCTGTCCTTGATGACACTAATTAAAACTTGTGCTCACTTTTCTTTCAGCAAGCCAGAGAACCAAAGGCTGTGGAGTGCAAATTAAGGTCAGTTTGAATGAGGACCATATTTAATATCCTGTGAATGCTATCAATGCTGTGGACTCTGGTTAAAGAGGAGCTGAGGTCATGCACCAGTTCAGCAGCTGTCAGCTAGTCTTAAATTGTCGCCATCTTGCCCACTAAAGAAGAATCTATGCAGGAAGACAAAGGAGGAGAACTGGTATGATGGTCAAATATTTTAAATGTGTCATCTGTTAGTATCAACTAAAAGAAAATCATGCGCTTTTTTAAAACATCAGTGCATCTTGTTTGTCTTGTTACACATTGCCCTCTTTATTATTTATAAGTGTTTCCAACCACCCCTCCATCCCATTGTTTGCATCTCCTAATTCTACCAAGACACCCTACAAAATTTAAAAACCTTCTCCCTTCCCAAATGAAAACCAGGGATCTATTTAATAAAGACCTTTTCTTCCACTGAATATGCTGGATCACAGGCATCCTCCATGGGCTACTGAAATATTTGTGTTGCAAAAATCTCCATAATTAAACAGAGGTTTTAGCAAAATACAAAAGCTATCAGTGGAAAGGTTTCCCTTTTTTTACTTTAGTACAACAATTTGTTTAATAATGCTCTTGCTTTTGTTAATTTTAAAGAAATATCATTTGTTATTATTGTTGGTACTTTTCATTTCCAAGATATTAGTGTTAAACACAATTTGCTGAATTTCTACTTCCACACTGATCTGACCTTAGCCATCTCCAGTGATTCCCTGCCACCACCCAGGTCTCATCACTTATCAAATTCAATTCAAGTTTCTTATCATTCAAATATATACATGTATGCCATCGTGGGAAAAAACGTTCCTTTGGACCAAGCACCAGTAGCATTGTACTGTTTACTTTTTATCTTGTGTCATAAATACACCTTACGCTAAATGTCAATCTTCTGGAATATATTTTATTTGTTCATTTATTTGTGGTAATATTACTTTATGTGTTGTGTGTGAGTTATATGTACTGCGTTGTGCAAGAGGTCTGGAGGAGTGTTGCTCCATTTGGTGATAAACATGAATAATTAATAGTTGAATAACAATAAGTGTGAACGAGCACACACATCTGATCACCGATGTTTGTTCTCTCAATGTTCCATCAGGAAAAAGGTACAGGAGCCTCAGGACACACATCACCAGGTTCAGGAACAGGTACTACCCCTCAACCATCAGACTCTTGAACCAAAGGGGATAACTTCCTTCAATTTCACTTGCCCCATCATTGAAATGTTCCCACAACCTATGGATTCACTTTTAAGGACTCTTCATTTCTTGGTCTTGATATTTATTGCTTACTTACTTACTTACTTACGTATTTATGTATTTATGTATGTATGTATGTATGTATGTATGTATGTATTTATTTATTTATTATTTCTTATTCTTCCTTTTTGTATTTGCACAGTTTGTTGGCTTTTGCACACTGATTGAGCACCAATGCTAGTGTGATCTTTCATTCAATCTATTATGGTTATCGTTCTATGGATTTATTGCATGTGCCTGAAAGAAAATGAACCTTAGGCTTGTATATGGATACATATATGTTCTTTAATAATGAACATCCTTTGAATTTGTTCATTCCACCCCTCTGCCTCCTTCCGTTCACCCCTGATTCCATCTGTCCATCATTTTATTTCCCCACATCTGCTTCCACTCTCATCTGCACCTTTTCCTTGTACTGCTACATACTGGCAATCTTTCCAAGTGACATGCCTTAATTCAGGTACGCTTCCACAGACACACATGGCTGTCACTGGCTTACTGTGGAGAATTTGGTGAGCTGTGGTAATTGTTGGAGGGGGTGGATAGGAGTGTGGACATTGATCCTGAGCTAAATGAATGGGGAGACCTCAGTCAGTGTTGGTCTGGAGGAATATCAAGAGCCAGGTATCCTGTCTCTGTCACATTCAGCTGTTAGATATTGTAGTCCACTTCTGAAATTCAGTATTGTTGAAGAGTTAAATTGGGGAAAGGCGCAGAGATTTAAAAACATGAATGGCAACTTTAAATATGGAACAGGGAAAACATGAAAAGGGTGTTGACTGATTAGCCTTTCAAAGAGATAGTGCAGACAATGGACTGAATGACCTTCTTCAATATTGTACTGTTCTTTACAGGAAAGAAGATAAAATTCAGGATGAAATAATTTCCTAATATATGATTGCATCAATAGGTTTAACTGTAATTACATAATCTTAAGATTAGTCCTCCAGTGAAATGAAGTTTAATAATGATAAGTGGCATAATTATTAAATTATCAGAATAGTAACCACTGACCTGGACTAACTATCTGGACAAATGTGTTCAAATCCCTCTGTGGGAGGTTCCGAAAGTTCAGCTTGTTAAGAATCTGCATCCTTTTCTATTGTTGCTCTCAGAAATGGTGACCTCAAAACTACTGACTGTCATGAAAAACAGAAGCAAGTTCATTTAGATAATGAATAAGATAAGATATGATAAAACTTTATTTATCCTAAAGGAAATTATAGTTGCAAGGTTGCTCAGTCAGAAATATATACTTTAAAATACAAGGTGTAAGCATTGAGATATGAAAAAGTATGCAAATTGTGCTTTAATATAGCCGTAACATCCTCACTGCACAGTAGTATAAAGAAGAAAAGGACAAAGGAGAGTTGTGCAGTTTGGTGCAACGAGAAGAACTACTTTCACACAGCTCCCGTGACCTGACCTCCCGTGGATGTTTTTTTTAATGGAGATTGAACATTCCTCTGTGAGTGGATCCCTGACATCCTCATGGAGAGACCACAATCCCTGCAGATTAGTGTTAGCATCTCTTCCTCACTGACAGTCAACACGGGTGTTTATCCCACTGCTCTGCCCCCTGTACACTAATGACTGTGTGAGTAGGCACAGCTCGAACACCATCTGTAGATTGGCCGATGACATCATGTTGTTGGCAGAATCACAGATGGTGATAAAGAGGCATACAGGAGTGATACTGATTGGCTGGTTGAACGGTGAATGCAACAGCAACCTTGTATTCAATGTTAGCGAGGTCAAGGAACTGATTGTGACTTCAGAAAGGGGAAGTCAGGAGAACACACATCAGTCCTGAGTGAGGGGTCAGTGGTTGAAAGGGTGATCAGCTTCAAGTTCCTGGGATGAAATCATGAAGAAAGCACACAAGCAGTTATACTTCATTTGGAGTTTGAGGAGATTTGGTATGTCACCAAAGACTTTAGCAAGTGTCTGCAGATGTACTGGGGAAGAGCATTCTGACCGGATGCATCAGAGCCTGGTGTGAAGTTTTCAGTATTTCAGAAGGTTGTAGACTCAGCCAGCTCCGCCATTGAGGATATCCTCAACTGGCACGCCACAAGAAGGAGGCATCCATCGTTAAGGTCCCTCACCATCTGGAACATGCCCGTTACTCATTACCACCAACTGATAGGAGTTACAGGAGTGTGAAGATGCACACTCAAAGTTTTAGGAATAGTTTCTTCCCGTCTGTCACCAGATACTTGAACAGTCCATGAACCCATGAGCTATTCCTGCTTTGCATTATTTATTTATTTATTTATTTATGTTGTAACTTACAGTAATTATTTATGTCTAGTACTATACAAAGGAGCATATTTCATGACATATGACAGTGATTTTGATTTTGAACTGTGGGTATTTCTTCCAGGTGCTCTGGTTTTCTCCCACGTCTCAAATGCGGGTTGGTAACTGCTTTTGGTAAATTACCTCTCATGTGTAGGTGAGTGATAGAATCGGGGGGGGGGGAGCGGGTTGACTTGATTGGAATACACGGAAAATGAAATTATTCAGGGAGGATTTGTTAAATGGGAGCTTGATGTTTGCACAATGGCCCTGTTTCCATGTTTGATTCTGAGATCCTGTCTTTGCCTGACAGCAAAAGCAGATAAACAGCAGCTTGGTTGATGTTTCAACCAAGTCTCATTTCCGCTGCAAACAGGCAGCCCCTGTCTCACCTCCTGTGTGAAATGCAGCCACTCAGGAAAGGTACCATTGAGCTCAAGTTGGTTGGATAACCCAGCCAGAGTCAGCACACTCAAGAAAGGAACAAGAAATGAAGGAAGGAAAGAAAAATCTGGGAAAACAATATCAAAAATGCTGTTTCATTTCCTTTTATGTTTCTCAGACCCTACAATTGTTTGAATTTCCTTCAACCCTTCCTCTTCCTCTCCTGTTTATGCAGTGTATCAAACATAACATCTCCTGCCTGTATACAATTTTCTTAGTCATAGGCTTGCAATTGATTTTCAGTTCTCAGCGAAGTGGGGGCCACAGCTGGTATGAGGGTAAACAAGGTCACAAACAAAAGCTTTCTATATTTCTGGAGAATCAAGAAAGTAAAACAAGAAATATTTCAAGATTGATGAACTTGTTCCTGACCGTTCCAAGTGTGTGAGTGGGATCATAACACTGGACGCAGAAGCACATTTGCAGAATCTCAACTGAATTTGAGCTGGTTTGTCTTTCAAGGTAGTCTAACCTTGGCAGATTCTGTAATCTCTGACATCTGTTCCCCTGAGCGTACAGTATGTCCATTTCTCTTTGCTTCTTTCTACCCCATACTGTAATGCCTACTCTCCGGCCGCTGGCCGATAACAGCCATGTTTGTCCATTCTCAGTGTTCTCTGCATTCATACTTGCTTTGACTCCACCACTTGCAGTACATTGTTTGTTTTGTCACGATAGCAGGGCATACAAAGAACCCGACTCTAAATCACGCCACTGACCTTTAAATATAACATAAAACTCTTCATGGGTGAAATGCAATCAGAGAAATTTTAACGGAGCAGTGAAACTCACATCAGCTCAGCAGTATTCCTGATTCATACCGTACATCTGATCAACAGCAGCAAGTCAGCTGAGCCACTTGAGGTCCAGGGTGATAACAAAGTGTGGAGAACAGCATCTTACTAAAGACCATAGCTATAGACCAGCTATGAATCTGTTCAGAGCTGGAAGGTTTGAAAGAGAACTACTAGATTCAGGAATGACAAACTCAGGTTACAGTACACTGGAGTTTTTTTCTCCAGTCTGCTGAAGGGTCTCGGCCCAAAACATCGACTGTACATTTTTCCATAGATGCTGCCTGGCCTGCTGAGTTCCTCCAGCATTTTGCGTGTGTTGCACAGATTTCTGGCATCTACAGATTTTTCTCTTGTTTAGAAACACTGGACGACCGGTATGTGGTACTGGCTCCTTGAATTTCCCCCTCCCATAGTGGGCTTTTGGGCTATGGCCCATCTAAAGATGGAATGCAACAAAGATATAAGATGGAGGCTAAGCCAAGATCATCATCATCATCAGGTGCCATTTCCAGTTTGAGCTTTGACAGTCATGGCCCACACACTCCTGTTTCGGGTCAAGTGGAGAGCAAAGTCACCACAGAAGATGGAAATCTGAAATAAAATAAAAATTGCTGGAAAGACTCAGAAGGTCAAAGCTCAGATAAAAAGTTAAAAGCCTAAAGCATTAACACTGTTTTCCTTCCCACAGATACTGCTTTACCTGCTGAGAATTTCCAACATTTTCTGTTTTTAGTTTTATCTTGTATATCTGAGTCTGAGGCCTCCATTAGTCAGAGTTGACCATGGATATTGTGGCCTAGCTGTCTGATACACAAGCCTGGACAGTATGATGTGGAGAGCAAGCTGTTGCCCATGTAGCAAGCTCCCCCTCTCCATGCAACTGGTGAACCCAAAGGAACGGCAGAGACTGATACAGTTTGGTACTAGCAGCATTGCAGGAGTTTCCAGTCAGCATTGAACTCAATGCAAGCCTGCCTTAGGAACTCCAGGTCCAGATTTTTCCCTCGGGGTTTATTTCTGAAGTCTTCCCCATGAGTAGATGTAGCCACAAGGCAACGGAGGTTTGAGTTTAGAGTTTCCCCTCTCCTAGGTGAGCTGCCAACCATGGCTGATAAATCCCATCTGTCCAATATCTATGTGACCTAAATATGCCACAATTTGCTTAAATCATTTCAATGGAAATACTCCAGCCTATCTACACTCCTACTTGACTTTGTACTGCTTCCAATAGCACCTCTGTCAACTTCTAAATTGAACTGCATTTTCTTGGCCAAACATTAGAATCAACTCATTCTCTTTGAAGACAGTTAATATGAGTGCATTCTCTAACTCCAGATGTATGTTATCTTCTTGGTCCGTAATTGGTGCTATTTGTTTTTCTTTGACTTGTATTTGCCAACTTTGCAAAAATTGAATGAGATGAAATTCCTACAATGACGTCGGACATATAGACTAGTCCATAAGATTGGTATAGCTACAGGGTGTTTGTGCATTTCAATAAATTGGGTATTTCTCCATGGTACTAATATTGTTAACTCATGACGATCTTTTTGGTTCTGAAAATTCAGTTTCTCAAGAATGGAGTTTTCAATCATCAGATTTTAATTGTTGGAACTTCTGTTTTGATACAAAATGTACTTTATCTAACTGTTTTGTCTCTCCCTTAATCAGTCCTTTCTTTTCCCTCTCCCACTTTATTTTGGTTTCCATGTGTGATTTGACAATGAACTTATTGCTCACTGTTACAATTTCTGTTTTAGAATCTTAGTTGCTTGCTAACATTTCAATCAGAGCAGTTAAGGAGATGGAACATACTGTTCACAAAGATCCAAGATACCCTCCCTTCAAAGGACAATGTGTATTTTCAACTCTAATTTAATTTCCATTGCAAAAAGTCATAGAAAATAAATGGGCAAATATATTAGATAAATGACAAGTCAATTTGTTGACTGTGTAAGGCAAATCCTATTCTTTGGACACTGATCTAATTGGCATTGGGGACATAATGACAGATTAATATATTACAGATGTAATCGGAGCAGTAGTGATAGGAGACTCTGTTGGTAAAAATGAAATCAAATCCTTAGAAAGAGGTGACATAACATTAGCCCCTCTGAACCAGATCCAGCATTTCCAGATATCTTGAACCAAGAGCAAAGAGGGCATTAGAACAGTCAAGTCGATTACTGAAGTCATGGACTGACTTTTCCACTGACTCTGAGCCATATGCAAACTCAAGTTGGTTACCCCCAGATAAAAATAGAAAGCGTGCTAATCAATCATGAATCTGGGCAGAAGGTGGTGTCTTACTGTCATACAGACCAACATAAAAGGATCTGCAGATCCTCATTACATCTGCCTGTCAGCCATTCTCTTCCTTGAGGCTGTGGATCACACGTCTCCCCCTGTGAACCGTTCAGAAGACAAAACGTGAGAACTTCTTGTCCAGCTCCACGAAGTGGACTCAAAAATTGGTAGATGACCTTGGTGGATCCTTGAGCAAGGAATGCACCTTGCAGACTCTTCACCTCCGAGAACTCCTCTCTCACATCAACCACTATCGACTGCAGGAGGAGAAATTGCTACAAGTCTGTCTGGTATTAGCACAACTCCCTCTGACTCTGCAGTATTTCACGAGCACCTTTGCGGGTGAAGAACTTCTCGATGTTCTCCTTGGCTGTTTCCCATCAATGAAGCAGAGAATCAAGGAGGGGCTTCCTGGTTTTCCAACCCGTGTAACCCCCCCCCCCCCCCTTTAGTTCCTCCACATTCTCTGGAGTCAGCAGCTTGTCCCCCTGCTTGACTTCTGGTCCTTCCATAGGTTACAGGAAGCAGTGGTCAGAGAAGAACACCAGTATGATGTTGGTGGATCTGAACGTAACCTCCTTTGATATGAAGAGTAAGACTATCTAAGACCATAGTGAGATATCTAGTCCAGTCCAAGTGTGTAGGTGCTGAAGATGTTGGACAACTTTGCATCTTTAGCTGATTCCATTTGCAGCCTGGAGCTGTTGTCCAGTCTCCTGATAGCACTGCTCGAATGTCCATCTGCATCAATGTATCAGTTGAAGTCACTGATTGAAATATCTGGCAGGGATGTTGGTAGCGGTGGTAGGAGCTGCTCACACAGCAGGGGTGGGGTACGTACATGGATTTGCTGCAGCAGAGTGTTTTGGTACATTATGTTTGCCACAAAGAAATGCCCACACCGTCTCTTTAACTTCAGTGATTGAAAAGATGCCTCTCTGCAGCGGATTACCCAGGCCAGTTGTGTGACTATCACCACTTGACCATATGGACAATCTCTGGGAGCACCATCATGACCACCTCCAATAGTTGTGAAGGTGTGGCAGCCCACATTCCTGTAGAAAAGCCACATCTGCCTTGACCTTGGCCAAGTATTTCAAGGCATTGACACACCACATTGTGCTCTTCACTCTACATACACGTAGGGATGCCAGTCACTGGAGTTCAGGGCTTGCAAATACATCCCATTCTCAGTCAGCCTCAGGCATCAAACTCACTGCCTTGATAAACTGCCTCACTAGTTTGGGCTCAGGTATGGGAATGGATTATTGTCATGATTAATTATGCTGTATTGTCTTCCCATATGCATTATTTCACTTGCCTCACATGATTTGTGGCTAATGGTTTTGGTATTCCAAGAATAAAGCCTTGGATTGCTTCCCATTCTTTATCTGTACTAGTTTACTTGTCATCCTCAAATGGAAGCATGCCAAGTTCCACAGGTACACTGACACACCCAGGTCTACCTCTGCAGACATCCATTAATGTTGAGAAGATATTTTCTTCAATTAGATATAGAATAAAATGCAGTCAGTGCCTTATATCCCAGCAGAAAATCTCACCCCTAGCTGCTGACATTTTGTTTCTCTGGCAAATGCTTAAACCTAAAACAGATGTTTTGCAAGCTCAGTACTGTATCGACCTCAAACTAGTTTCCTAACTATGC